>NW_028261382.1:60348219-60673806 GCF_051295495.1 Thamnophis sirtalis
TTCCCTCCTTCCTACCTTCCTTCCACTCATTCTCATCTTCCTTCCTTTTTTTCTTCCTCTCATTCTCATCCCCTTCCTTCCTTCCTTCCTTCCTTCCTTCCTTCCTTCCTTCCTTCCTTCCTCTTCTCCTTTCCACAAACTTCACTCCCTTCTAGCACTGATGATATTACCTAGTTGGGTAATGAAACATCTGCAAGAAAACAAGCTCATAGAGCAGCAGGGACCACACAATCCTCTTTCTCCTCTTCCTCTTCCTCCTCTTTCTCCTCCTCCTCTCTTCAAGCCCTATTCTCTTCTAGCACTGATGATGTTACCTAGTTGGGTAATGAAATATCTGCAAGAAAACAACAAGCTCAGAGAGCACCAGGGACCCCGCAATCCTCTTACTCCTCCTCCTCTTACTCCTCCTCCTCTCTTTCTCCTCCTCCTCCTCTCTTCAAGCCCCACTCTCTTCTAGCACTGATGATGTTACCTAGTTGGGTAATGAAACATCTGCAAGAAAACAAGCTCATAGAGCAGCAGGGACCCCACAATCCTCCTCCTCCTCCTCCTCCTCTTCTCCACAAGCACTCATGATGTTACCTAGTTGGGTAATGAAATATCTTCAAGAAAACACCCAAGCACAGAGAGCACCAAGGACCTTGCAGTTCATCTGAATGAACTGGGCTTTGTTGTTGGAAAACGTGTGTGTGTATGTGAGAGAGAGAGAGGGAGGGAGGGAGGGAGGGAGGGAGAGAGAGAGAAGACAAGAGACAAGAGACAGAGAAAGACTTCATTTCTCTCCAAAAGAGACTTCTTTTAAGCTTGGGTCAACCCACCCGTTTTATTCTTTTCTTCCATCTTTGCTCATCCTTGCCGCCGAAAGGATGGCGTAGATCGGGCCTACTTTGCCGTCTACGATGGTCACGGAGGGATCGAGGCCGCTAATTATGCTGCTGCCCATTTGCATGCCAACTTGGCGCATCACGAGAAGCTTCTGGAAAGCCCGGCGGAAGCGCTGAGAGATTCCTTCCAGAAGACGGACGAGATGTTTCTCTCGAGAGCCAGGAGAGAGGTGAGTGGGGTAGAAGGCTTGAAGGGACCAAATGCCGATTGATCAGTGACCACAGAGGACATGTAAAAATTAGAGGGGTGAATTTGGGGAAAGGTGTTCTGTTGACAATTGCCACCTTAGGCATGAAAGCCAGCTGGGGACTTTGGGCCGAGCACCAGGAGACTGGGAGTTCTAGTCACGCCTCAAACATGAAAGCCAGCTGTGTGACTTTGGGCCAAGCACCAGGAGACTGGGAGTTTTAGTCATGCCTCAAACATGAAAGCCAGCTGGGGACTTTGGGCCGAGCACCAGGAGACTGGGAGTTCTAGTCACGCCTCAAACATGAAAGCCAGCTGGGGGACTTTGGACTGAGCACCAGGAGACTGGGAGTTTTAGTCATGCCTCAGACATGAAAGCCAGCTGGGTGGCTTTGGGCCAATCACCAGGAGACTGGGAGTTTTAGTGCCACCTTAGGCATGAAACCCAGCTGAGGGACTTTGGACCGAGCACCAGGAGACTGGGAGTTCTAGTCACGCCTCAAACATGAAAGCCAGCTGTGTGACTTTGGGCCAAGCACCAGGAGACTGGGAGTTGTGAGAAAAATAGGAAATAATAAACAAACTCTCTTGCTTAACCACAGAAATCCTGGCCTCAGTTTTCGTAAGCTGAGGACTAACTGTAGGGGATTACACTACAGTTAACCGTTGTTAGCCTCATTGTTGTGTCTGCCGTTGGAAAGAAAAAGATCAGAGGGCTTCCTGTAAAAGTTTTCATTTATTAATGGATTTGCAGTGTGCTTTGTAAAGCATTTTCTATACCAACATAATGGCCCTTGTGGTTTTGTATGTGCAGAGAATACTGCACAGTTTTTGTGTCGCAGTTTCGGTATTAGCGATCAGCGAGCTGTGGTTATTCAGCTGGAAACAGAACTCACACGGGTAACAAAGATCTCTTTGTTTTCTTTCGTTTTTTAAAAAAATAATTCCACTTGGGTTTTGTTCCGGTTCCCACGTGGTTTGCACAGTTTTTAAAACCGGAAACTTAGAAGAGGAACTGTCATACATGAAATGGGCCTTGTGCAGAGGCTGAAGTGAAACCACCAGGAATAAAATGTGTTTTTAGTAAAATTATGTATGTCTTTGTTACAAAAATTGAAGAAAGAGAGGGAGGAAAGAGGTACCTGTATGCATTTCTGAGTGGCAGTTACTATTTAATAATCACTGATGAGAAGACCTATCTGGATGGTGCACAACCTGTGGTGTCAATTCAGTGTCAGTTCCACCTTTTAAGAGAATATAGACAGTAGTGGCCAAAATTGTGGAAACCTTTTTGGGAAAAGTATACAGTATTTTTGAGGCGTGATGGCTAATAACACCCCTTTTGTTTGGAGGGGGTACCATAAAATTATAGATCCATGGAAAGATAATTTAATCAAGAATGTAATGCAATAACTTTTATGAAGGATTTGCCATTAGAATAGCAGTGATAAAGAAGAAACGTGAAACATGTAGAAAAAAAATATATACAAAAATTATCACCATAGAAAAAATGAGATATACAAAAATTATCACCATAGAAAAAATGAAATATACAAAAATTATCACCATCAGTTAATACTTAGTTGGGTAACCTTTAGCATGAATTAGGTCCTTATAGAGTCTTCCCATCGAGTGGACCAAGTCTTTTAGTTCTGCAACTGTTATAATGTGAAACTAAGATGGAATGATGGCTTCTGTTAACTCGGGTTTTATTGCTGGCTATATTTGGCTATAACTTTTCATAGAATACAGGTCATTGAACAAACCTTGTTGCATTGCATTCCTGATTAAATTATCTTTCCATTGATATATAATTTTAGGCAGCGGTGGGATTCAAATAATTTAACAACCGGTTCTATGCCCTAATGAAGGGCTGGGTGGGCGTGGCTCAATGGTCATATGACTGGGTGGGCGTGGCCAACTCAACGTCACTCACGTCAATGGGCGCTTCGCCTTAGCAGTTACAATGTAATAAGGGTTAACGGGAGAGGCAGTTTCTGTAAGCAGGGCAATAAAGATTAGGCTAGAAATAAAACCAGAATGTTTCCTTCCTGCCTTCCTTGCAGGATTAGCCCTGTAAAGTGGAAAGAAACAAAAGGAGATTTCTTCCAACAACCGGTTCTCCGAACTGCTTAGAAAGTTAACAACCAGTTCTCCCGAATAAGTGCAGACCAGCTAAATCCCACCACTGATTTTAGGTTACTATTTTAAAAAAAGTATTATTAGCCATTAAACCTCAAAAATACACTTTTCTCAAAACTTTACTTTACTTTTAATTAGGTTGGACTTGGTTTTCACCAGGTATGTGCCAATAGGATAATTCCAAATAAAAGTAATCTTCGAGGAATCTAGCTACATGCCTCGGAGGCTTGCTTGCTGTGGATTTATTACTTGGATCCCCAAGGCCACGGCGATCCTGCAACAGTCCTCTAAGTGTGAAAAATGGCCTTAAGTCTCTTTTTTCAATGCCGTCGTAACTTTGAACGGTCACTAAACGGACTGTTGTAAGTTGAGAACTACCTGTAAGAGTTGCCAAGTGCCCGGATTTTGATCGCATGACCGTGGGGCAGCAGCAACAGTCACAAGTGTGTAAGAAGGTCATGAGTCACTTTTTTCAGTGTCATCGTAAACAGCGAACAGTCACTAAACAATCTAAATATATAAAAATGGCTGTGTCTGTGTGTATGGTCTCCGAGGTGGGGCGTGGGAGGAGTCACTGATAGGGCATTGTCAGGGCCCAATTGCCTGGAGACTGAGGTAAATCTGAGGACACTCCCTCTGCTCCTCCTTGGGATGTGTGTATTCTGTTAAGATACAGCCTGTTGTGCCTTAAAATGGCTTCTACCGTACTGCCGCAAAATGGATTCTATAGTACAGCGCAGTGCAGTTGGCCATGGTAACAGCTTTGTAGTACTCCACAAAGGGGGTCCCTTTGGTAAGGGTGAAAATCTATCATTTGAAATTACATTTGGTCCGGACATTTACCCCCTATAAATAAATACCGGGTTATCAACTAGTTTGTTATAAATCGAGGATCACCTGTATCCTTTAGCAGAATATTCCTAGAAGATCTGTCTCGGCCATGTGGTTAATCAACAGGTGTGACTTTTCCCTCATGTGTTATATTTTAGCCTTGGGGAAGGGGGGCAAATAAACTTTTCCTGCTTTTTCAAAACATCTCTGCAGAAGCTTCGGAGCGGCACCACAGGGGTGTCTTGTTTCCTGGTTGACGATAAACTACACATAGCGTGGCTCGGCGATTCGCAAGTGATGCTGGTCCAGCAGGGAAAAGTTGTAACTCTGATGGAACCTCACAAACCAGAACGAGAGGTATTTTGGCCTGTGTAGTTCTTCACAATTTGTACGCTATGTTTACTTGGGCTCACCTTGGTATAAAAACAATATTTGACCTACTTGGAAGATTCTCCCCCCGTTGTCCAAAAAAGTGATTTCTTTTCTTTTCCTTGATTTATTTATTTTTTAATTGAAGAATAACAGAATAAGACAGTTGGAAGGGATCTTGGAGGTCTTCTAATCCAACCCCTTGCTCCATCAGAAGACCCCCCCACATATCACGCTTGACAAATCTCTTTTTGAAAACCTCCCCACAACTTCTGGAGGCAAGCTGTTCTACTGGTTGATTGTTCTCCCTGTCAGGAAATTTTAGTTCTAGGTTGCTTCTCTCCTCGATTAGTTTCCCTCCATTGTTTCTTCCCTTCCCTTCTGGTGCTTTGGAGAATAATTTGACCCCCTCTTCTTTGTGGCAGCACTCCACACAACTTGTTGAATCAACTGAACATTAAGGTTACAATGTTAAAGTGATGCTCCTCAAGAAATCTTTCTGCGAACGTGATTGTACAGACAATAAAATATTTGGGTCCTTCCTTTTTGTTATAACACTTTATTGACTTCAGAAAAGATAAAAATACAACTTAAAACTTAAAAAAGAACAAAGAATACCAATAACTAGAAACAAGACAGGGAAAAATTGATAACTCTGGGTAAAAAAAAGTATGTGATCGATACACAATTTATGTTAAACATACAATGTCGGCTCTGGTAGAATTCCCTTTCTGGCTAGATGGGTCTACAAATTGTTGTAAATTTTCCCATCTGTACTTAACTAAAATACTATTTTCAATCACAATCTCTTCACAAATATCCCAAACATTAATTCCATCAATTCAATTAATCCAATCTCTTTTCACTGTAAAAAGACCTGTTAAGTGATCGCCCCAAAAGTTAAACTAATCTTCAAAAACTCTCTGTGAAAACTTCATTGTTGTATTTAAAATATCTGGGTTATTCCTGAAGGCAGAATTTAGATCTTGGGGTTTGTCCTTTGTGTATGGACAGAAGCCGAGTCTTAGTCAAGAAATCTATCTTCTCTATATAAAAACAGTTGTGTGTATGTATGTACAGTATGTTCCAGCATAATTCTGGAATGCCTCAAGCAATTTTAACCGAACCTGGTACAGACAGCTTACCCTCTAGAGAAAAATATTTGGGGGTAAGATACCCCTAAAACCTCTGGGTTCTGTTAAGATACAGCCTGTTGTGCCTTAAAATGACTTCTACTATACTGCCATAAAATGGCTTCTACTGTGCAACACAGTAGAATTGCCATGGTAACGGCTTCACAGTACTCCACAAGGGGGCTCCCTCTGGTAAGGGGAAAAATCCAAAATTAGAAATTACGTTTGGTCCGGACATTTTCCCCCTATAAACAAATACTCGGGATTATCAGCTAATTAGAGTTAAAATGAACTGCAATCTCTGTGTGAGCTCGGGAGTACTTTCCGTAAGAAAAAGTAAAGCACATATTTTGAAAAAGGCTTTCAGAGGAGATCTTGTTTTTTTCCTGAACCATTTGAGAAGTTTTCAAGAGCCTGAATGAAAATGAAAAGGGACGTGATATTTCTTCCATCGCATTTTCCAAATCCCTCTTCTCTCGGTTGCGTTCTTGCACAACCAAGGCTCAACAAGGTGTGAGTGTGTTTCCTTGCCTTTACAGGACGAACGACAACGCATAGAAGATTTGGGAGGCTGCATAACATACATGGACTGTTGGCGTGTAAACGGCACCTTGGCTGTTTCCAGAGCAATTGGTAAGCGTGTTTTCTAAAGCTAGTTGAACAATATGTACAGGTGGTCCTCAGCTTAGGACCCACAATTGAGCCCAAACATGTCAGTCAATGAAACTACCTATTGTTGCTGAAAATTAGCCCAAATGATAATAGCCAGCTGATCAGGGCACTGGGAGATCGATGGTAACTTTTTGTTTTCGATCGAGCAGGATTGATTCAGATTGTTAGACTCCACAAATAGAAACTACCCCTCCAAAAATTGTTTCTATGAGAAAAACCATGACGGCAAAGTGAAGGGTTTTTGGGCAAGACATTGATAAAGGATGAGATTATTAAGAAACGAAACAGCCAGACATATTCCAATTTCTAAAGGCTAAATTATTTGTGTGTCCAATCACATTGGGCCAAATAAAGCTAAGCTGTCCCATCCTATCTTATCGTATTATTATTTCTGTGATTCTCCTCTCCCCTGCAATATTTTCTATTCTATTCTATTTTCTATTCTATTCCATTCCATTCCATTTTCTCTATTCTATTCCATTCCATTCCATTTTCTCTATTCTATTCCATTCCATTCCATTTTCTCTTTTCTATTCTATTCTCTGTTCTCTATTCCATTCCATATTTTTATTCTATTCTATTATCCTATCCTGTCCTATTCTCCATTCCATTTGCTCTATTCTATTTTCTATTTTATTCTATTTTCTATTCCATTCCATTCCATATTTTCTATTCTATTATCCTATACTATTCTATCCTATACTATTCTCTATTCCATTTTCTCTATTCTATTCTATTTTCCTTTCCATTCCATTTTCTCTATTCTATTCTATTCTATTCTCTATTCTATTCTCTATTCTATTCTCTATTCTATTCTCTATTCCATTCCATATTTTTATTCTATTCTATTATCCTATCCTATCCTATCCTATTCTCCATTCCATTCTATTTTCCCTATTCTATTTTCTATTCTATTTTCTGTTCCGTTCCATTCCATATTTTCTATTCTATTCTATTATCCTATCCTATTCTATCCTATCCTATTCTATTCTCTATTCCATTCCATTTTCTGTATTCTATTTTCCATTCCATTCCATATTTTCTATTCTATTCTATTATCCTATCCTATCCTATTATTATTTCTGTCATTCTCCTTTCCCCTCCCCTCCCATATTTTCTGTTCTATTCTATTCTCCATCCCATCCTATCCCATCCCATCCTATCCCAGTACCTGCTTTTTATTATTCACGGAAACATTGGTATCTCAGAAAACCTTGGCCTATTGGCCGCCATTGAGGCGCTCACATTAAAAACTGCTCCGTACAGTGCATTGCCATAGTAACTCAAATCTCAAAGTGCACATTGAGGAATGGAGTTTCGTGCTGTTCCCTCCCAAAGCATCTGCAGCAATATTTTTAATATTTTCAATAAGTGCCCAGAAGCACACGTTAGTACTCAAGGCTAATGCTCACATTATTAGGTAATGCAAATGCAGGTGGTCCTCAATCTATATATATAAAAGCCAAATACCACTCACTCATCATGAAATCTCCAGAACCGTAAAGCCTACAAACTTGAAATTTGGCACATATGTTCCTCTTGGCTTCTAGATGCTCGCTAAGAAAAGATTTTTCAAAATGACCATCAGATCATTAGTATTTCTTATACAGTAATTAACACGCTCTGATGCTAAGGAGTTCTACTTCCCCTCCCCACCTGAAAAGAACTCTGTTCCAACTGCCAGTTGCCTCACGTCCCGTTACCTCAGTTCAAACTGGCAGATGTTCCACTCCTTCACTCAGGAGCGGCCTGGGGCACCTTACAGTACTAAACGTTGGTACCCCTCCTCCCCCCTTTTTTTTTTTTTACAGGGGATCTCCTGCAAAAACCTTACATTTCTGGCTGTGCGGATGGTGCGTCGTTTGAGCTGATGGGGACGGAAGATTACGTCCTCCTCGCCTGCGACGGCTTCTTCGATGCCATCCAGCCAGTCGAGGTGGTGGACCATGTCTTGGAACACTTAACGCAAAACCACGGAGACGGCCTTCGGACCGCGGAGAAGCTGGTGGCCGCAGCGAAAGAGAGCGGTTCTACCGACAACATCACCGTCCTGGTCCTCTTTCTACGCGAGCCCAAAGACATCGTGGCCGACTGTCTCAGAGACCCCAAAACCAGCCTTGGGGATGAGGGCGCACCAGGTGCCTTCTTCAGCTTCTTCAGCTCTGGAGCAAACAACTGAAAGACCATCCACCTTAAAAGCAGCAGCTGCCAAATCCCATTGTTCAGATGTCAACAAGTTCTTAAGATCAGCTCTTTTATGTCGGACAATGAAATATGGCGCCTGGAATAGATTTGACATTGAAAAAGAAAATCCATCCAGCTGTTCTTTAGCCCAGGGCCATGCATAGGGTGGTATAACGTCAAACTCTACAGCTGGAGAAAAAGGATGGGACGGAAACTCCAACCTTCTCTTGAAGGCCTCATCAGGAGAAGAAAAGGCGGACTTCTTGCCGACTTGCTTTTCCATGGAGAAAGGATGGGGTTTGAGCAGAGAAGGTGTCGGTCGATCAGACTGAAGTGATAATACAGCTGAAGCATTTCGTAAAAAAAAAAAAAAAGGTTTAGATGGGCTGGTGGTTGAAGGCCTTGTTTCTTGAGAAGTTCCAATGTGTCTTCGCATCTTCTGCTTGGTTTCCTGCCTCCGCAGGGGGTTGGACTAGAAGACCTCCAAGGTCCCTTCCTACTCTTTTTATTCCGTTGTCTCGGACGAGAGCCAAGGTGGTGTCATTGGAAGCCGCTTAAATTCGCCTTGGGCTGGAAGGGGACTGCATTGGAGGGGTCTTTTGGAAAGGATCCCACTGAATAAGCTATGGCTTATTTGCGCAAAGAAATTCAGTATTAAGTTCAGAATTGGGGTGCCTGGTTCTGCGTTTTGTGTTTGTGCTTTTGTATACCAAAGAAAACTAGCCAAGAATGTCAGCTACGAGATTTAAGAAAGCGAAGTAGATAAGCGATAAGAATCTACTGCTCCTCTTCCTTGTCCTCAATTATTTAATATGTCAAACCTGTGTCAAACTCATTATATGGTCATACAGTATCCTTAAGCTAAGCTGAGTTAACCTAAATTGCAGATAAATTGCCATGCATGGGGTTTTTGTGTGTGTGTGTAATTGTCATGTGTCATTTTTAAAAATTTAACTCTTTTATTATTTCTCCGTTCTTTTTTTTAACAAAAAAAATTATCTCAGAGGATTTATTTTAATCAGATTTTTAGATGTGCATGTTTACTGTTGTTTTATCACTGGTATTTTGACATGGGCAGCTGTCATTCATCTGCTGATGGAGACGTAAGAATACAGGCAGCTCTCGACTTAAATGATCACAACGAAATCAAAAATTCCTGTTGCTAAACGAGACATTTGTGAAATGAGCTCTGCCCCATTTTACGAACCTTTCTTACCGCAGTCGTTAAGTGAACCGCTGCAGTTAAGTTGGGGACACGGTTGTGAAGTTTGCTTGTCGGAAGGTCGCAAAAAGGGAATCACACCATCATAAGTATGAGTCAGCTGCCAAGCATCTTGAATTTTGACCAAATGATCTTGGAGATGCTGCAATGGTTATTAGTGTGGAAAACGGTCGTAAGTCCCTTTTTTCAGTTGTAACTTTCAACGGCCACTAAGTGAATTGTTGTAAGTCGAGGACGACCTGTGTGTTCTATTTCATCTTTATCTGAGTTTTATTTCAGACACTTAAAAAGCTGCTCAAATTCTCGAGGCCTTTTTATAAAGGTATTTCCCTTTTAAGTGTTTTATAAACGCTTTCCCTTTGTTAAATGGTGAGTGGAAATGACTGTAAATTTATTCAAAACACAAGAGGCTTCGGATTAAGTGAAACAATCTGGTGTTTCTTTTAATCGGGCGCTGTTACATTTTTTTGAGACTTAAAGTCGAAACGGTGCTCGATGGGTTTCAACTTGAATCTGACGATAAAAGAAAAAAAAATCTTGGTTAGAAAGAACAACAGGAAAAGCAACTAGGGTAGAATCTTTCAAAATCTGTTCTTATTCTCTGCTTTATAATTTCCCTTTTTCTTATTACTGTGCTGTGAAGTTGTAAAGAAAACTAGCTAGAATTGGTCCCCCCCCCCCCTCCCTGCAGCATCTAGCTCATATGTCATTTAAAGCAGAGTCAAACCTCAACTCAAGGGTGAAATGTTAAAAAATGCTACCGGTTCGCCCGAAACGCTAGTAAAAAAAAAATGCTTTAAAAAAGTTTTTAAAAAGTTCCCACACTCACAGCTGATTGTTGTGCAGCTGATCGTGGGAACTTTTTAAATTAGTTTTTAAAGCATTTTTTTACTACTTGTTCGGGCGAAGAGGTAGTAAAAATACGCTAAAAAAAGTTTTAAAAAGTTCCTGCGATCATGCGGCACAGCTGATCGTCAGAATCTTTTTTTTTTTTACTTTGTAAAGCATTTTTTTAATACTTGTTCGGGAGAATAAGTAGTAAAACAATGCTGAAAAAAAAAGTCCCCACGATCAGCTGTGCTGTGCGATTTATATTTGCTAGAAAGCAGGAAATGCTGCACAGCTGTTCTACCTCCCTCCTTGTTTTACTTATATTTGCAGACTCAGAAAAGGCTTCTTAGCACCCGCGGTGCGCCTGGCTTTGATGCGCGCATGAAGCGAACTGGTAGCAGACTTCAGAGCATTTCACTCCTGCCTCACCTCGTCTCTTAACTCATGTAAGTTGCAATTCCAGGTTCATTTGCCACTGCAGATAAGCCTCTACTTACAACCCCAAGGGAGTCGCAATTTCCACTCTCAACAAGGCCATTGTTAAGTGAGTTTTGCCCCCTTTGACGACCTGCCTTGATCGCCGCTGTTAAGTGAGCCTCTGCGGTTGTGAATTTAGGAACACAGTTTGTTCAGCGCATTGGGCTTGCCCCATCGATTTTGCTTATCCGAAGGTTGCCAAAAGGGATCGTGTGAAACCCCCTCCTGGGGCGCAGCAGCCGTCATAAATGCGAGTCAGCTTGCCAAGCATCTGAATTTTGATCCTGTGACTCTGGGGAATGTTGCAACCGTCATAAATACGAGTCAGTTTGCCAAGCGTCTGAATTTTGATCACGTGACTTTGGGGCAGGGGTGAAATCCAGCAGGTTCTGACAGGTTTTGAGTAGTTTGGAGAACCAGTAGTGGAAATTTTGAGTAGTTCGGAGAACCGGTAGTGGAAATTTTGAGTAGTTCGGAGAACCGGTAGTGGAAATTTTGAGTAGTTCGGAGAACCGGTAGCAGAAATTTTGAGTAGTTCGGAGAACCGGTAGCGGAAAATTTGACTAGTTCAGAAAACCAGCAAATGCCACCTCTGGCTGGTCCCAGAGTGGGGAGGGAATGGAGATTTTGCAGTATCCTTTCCCCTGGAGTGGGGAGGGAATGGGGATTTTGCAGTATCCTTCCCCTGGAGTGGGGAGGGAATGAAGATTTTGCAGTATCCTTCCCCAGGAGTGAGGAGGGAATGAAGATTTTGCAGTATCCTTCCCCTGGAGTGGAGAGGGAATGAAGATTTTGCAGTATCCTTCCCCAGGAGTGAGGAGGGAATGGAGATTTTGCAGTATCCTTCCCCTGGAGTGGGGAAGGAATGCGATTTTGCAGTATCCTTCCCCTGGAGTGGGGAGGGAATGAAGATTTTGCAGTATCCTTCCCCAGGAGTGAGGAGGGAATGAAGATTTTGCAGTATCCTTCCCCTGCCACACCCACCAAGCCACGCCCACAGAACCAGTAGTAAAAAAAATTGAATTTCACCACTGCCTTGGGGGATGTTGCAACAGCCCTAAGTGAGAAAAATAAATCATTTTCTTTAGCCTTATCATTTTTGGCCACTAAACATATGGCGGTATGTTGAGAACTAACTTCAGAGCAAATTGCTTAGCAGTGGCGTGAAATGCTCTCTTTTAAGACAGGGATGATGATAATTATCTGTACGTCTGAATGGTTGACTTTTAGACTTGGAGGTTCTCTCCTTACCTTTTTCCCCTATGGTGGAAGGGGAAAAAAATTAGCCATGCCCTTTCTTGAACCTTCAAGAAACTACAGAATGGGCCAGGAATCTCATAAACGAGAAGAAAAGGTTGCAGGGATGTTTCTCCCTGCTTGCTAATGTGGTTGGCACGCAGCATTATGCAGAGAGAGAAAACTGTGTAAGCGCCGTTTTTAGAAACAATGGGAGGAGGTGGTAATTTTAAGTGAATCCACCCTCTTGACAGTGTTAATGGAGGGTGAGGGAGTAATGAGAAAGCCTTTAGGAATTCTTAGGGCCTGGAGGAAGGAAGGGAAAGCTACAGATGCCTGCTTTTTTCTTTTTCTTTTAAAGAGGCATAGCTCTGGATAATGGCTAGCACACACACAGAGAGAGATTAACAGAGTTGGAAGGGACCTTGTAGGTCATCTAGTCCAACCCTCGGTCAGAACACTGCCTTACACACCTACTGTTGCAGTGACACGTTCTCCAGGACTTGGCACACCTTCTTGACAGAATGAATGACTTGATTGTTTTAAGTAGAACTGGCAGCTCGGATGGTTAATTGCGGCATCAGGTTTAATAATTGACACTTAACAGAGCTCAAAAAGTAAGACTGCGTGTTCTGCCTTCTCCTTTTAATGTGCTGCCAGCGATTGGAATGTTTATTATAAACGCCAAGGGTTCAGAATAGCATCCGAAAGTAAATCGGGAGTCCAAGGCAAAGTATTGCTCAAAGTTCCAATTTATGGAGAGAGCCAACATGGAAAGCTTCCCGGTTTTCCCCACCTGTCGTTCAGATCCATCATAGCAATAGCAGTTAGACTTATATACTGCTTCATAGGGCTTTCAGCCCTCTCGAAGCGGTTTACAGAGTCAGCATATGTTGCCCCCACAGTCTGGGTCCTCATTTCACCCACCTCGGAAGGATGGAAGGCTGAGTCAACCTTGAGCCAGTGAGATTAGAACCGCTGAACTGCAGATAACAGTCAGCTGAAGTGGCCTGCAGTACTGCACCCTAACCACTGCGCCCGTTACTGGGCATCCAACTCAGCTGCTGCCCGCCATGTCCTCACCTGGTTGTGTCCTTGCTGCATCACCAGCCATCCCATATAGTGAATGGGGCAGTCAGTGAGTCAAGGAAGAAGGGAGGGAGGGAAGGAAGGAAGGAAAAGAAAGAGGGGAGGGAGAGGAGGAGAGAGAAAGGAGCGATACAGATGGACGGACTAACCATTGGGACCTCAGTGCTCTGGATTTGGCTGCTTTCTTGCAGATGTTTCATTACCCAACTTAGGTAACATCATCAGTGTTAGAAGGGGATGGGGCTTGTAGAGAGGAGGAGGGGGGGAAGAAGAGGAGTAGGAGGTCTGTGGGGTCCTTGGTGCTTGCTCTCTGAGCTTGGTGGCTTGCAGACATTTCACTACCCAACTAGATAACATCATCAGTGCTAGAAGGGAGTTGGGTTTGCTCTCTATATGGAATTAGCTGATAACCCGGCATAGCCCTAGTATGTATTTATCCCAATCCTGTATTAGAGGGAGCTCCCTTGTGGAGTACCGCGAAGCCGTTACCATGGCAACTCCACTGAGCTGTACAGTAGAAGCCATTTTAAGGCACAGCAGGCTGTATCTTAACAGAACCTGAATCAAAAATGCACAACGATCACTGTCAAAAGTAAACACACAGATTGAGGTTCATTTTAACTCTAATTAGCTGATAATCCAGCGTTTCCCGGGTATTTATTTATAGGGGGGAAATGTCCGGACCAAACGTAATTTCTAATTTTGGGTTTTCCCCCTTACCAGAGGGAGCCCCCTTGTGGAGTACTGTGAAGCTGTTACCATGGTAACTCCACTGAGCTGCACAGTAGAACTATTTTACGGCAGCACAGTAGAAGCCATTTTAAGGCACAACAGGCTGTATCTTAACAGAACCCACACTCTGAGGGGTGTTAGGGGTGTCTTACCCCACAGTACCCTCCAGAGAGTAAGTCATCTATGTACCAGGTTTGATTGAAATTGCTCGAAGCGTTCCTGAGTTATGCTGGAACGTACACACACATACAGCCATTTTTATATGGATGAAGATAATTGACAGGGTAAAGTAATTGTACATAAACAGAGAACAAACCCCACTGCCTACCAGCACTGATGATGCTACGTAATATGGGTAATGGACGCCTGCAGGAGAGCAACCAAGCTCAGAGAGCACAAAGGACCCCCTCCGAAACATCTACTCTGGGAAACAGAAGTGAAATCTGGCTGAAAGCAGAGAAGGAACAGGAGGAGATGGCTGTTGGAGAAGTAGGGGTGTGTGTGTTGTGTAGATAATTCTGGAGCTGGCAGTCCTTCTATGGCAAACAGTGTGTAGGCGGATGTATCGTAGGATACACACAGAAGATGTCTCGGTTTAGTAGGTAACATTTTGTCCTCCTCGATCGCTGCTGTTTGAAAATTCAGATTGGGGCTCAGGATTATTTTTTTTTAACTACCTGCAGTTCATCACGAATTGCCTTTGTAGGAGAATTTATCACTCACGTGGTTTCATTGGAGCCCAGTTCCTCCTAGAGAACTCTTTAACATTGAAGTCTTTGGTGTTCTGATCGAGGCTTCCCAAGAGCATGAATGACAAAAAACCCTTTTATTAATTGACTGAATCCTGCTAATTCACATCCAGCAAAGTCTTTCGAGGGAGGATTTACAGTCACAGACCTTATCTGGCTTGGAGAGCTGCCAGGCTGATCTCAGCAGAACTTGGCAAGGAGTCTCGGAGAGTCACGAACCAATGAAGCGAACTAATTGTCTCCTGCAAACTCCATTCCCCTAGCATCAGTTTATGTAGCAGTTGTGCCTGAGGTCTTATTTTTACTCAGAAACTATCAAAGGAGTAAAGAGTTTTTAATGGTGCTAAAAGAGAAAAAAAAATAGAGAAACTTCAACTTACGACCACAAAAGTTCTCATTTTTAGGTTCCCAAAATGAGCTTAAACTTTCTGCTGCTAAGCTAAGTTAAGTGACTTTTGCCCCATTTTACCATCTTTCTTGCCATGTGACCATTGCTTCCCCGTGGTCGCATAATCAAAATTCAGACGGTTTCTCAAGTGACTCATATTTATGATGGTTGCGGTGTCCTGGGGGTCACGTGATCCCCTTTTTCGATCTCAAGACGCTGCGATGCCACCTCCCGTGGGGTGAGTGGTGTTCTGACCCAGGCTTCCCAAGAGCATGAAACAAACTCCTGGTCCTGACCAAAACCCCTTTTATTAATTTGCTGTGAAATCCGGGAGGATTTACAGTCACAGACCTTATCTGGCTTGGAGAGCTGCCAGGCCGAGATCTGCAAAACCTGGCAAGGTGCCTCGGAGAGTCACGAACCAATGAAACGAACTAATGGTCTCCTGCAAACTCCACTCCCCATTCGCTCCTCTTTTATTTCCTCTGGGAGGGGCCATTCATCATCCACCTGTGGACTCACTGCCAAGTCGACCCCTGTTCTTTTGCTGTTCCCTGGGAACAGGCTCCAGCTGTTCTTCTGCCTCACTCTAAAGGCAGCTGATAATTTGTCTTTTTGTATCCATTGCTATATGTTACATAATTGTAATATTTAGGAAATATATATTAACTTTCTGCTTTTGAAAGATGTATATAAGCTAGCCTGGCAGGGCTCAGCACCCACAATTCTGCGCCCTGAATGACATGGGCAGGACAAGACGCAATGGATGGAAACTAACCAAGGAGAGAATAAACCCGGAACCAAGAAGAAATTTCCTGACAGTTAGAACAATTCATCAATGGAACAACTTGCCTCCTGAAGTTGTGGATGTGCCCCAAGACAGCCCTTTGTCTGAAATGGTTTCCTGCTTGAGCAGGGGGTTGGACTAGAAGACCTCCAAGGTCCCTTCCAACTCTGTTGTTCCGTTATTCTATGAATGGTGAACTTGGGGCATTGAACGGAAGCAAATATGTCTTAACGCATTAAGGAAGGGCTGTTTTGCCTTTTTTCCCCAAATGCCTGTCTTTTCAACGCCAAGGACTAGAAACCTGGTGGTGGCATTTTGTTTCTTTTATAAAGAATGACAGACCAGATTCTCAGGCGATACATACATTGTTCATTTCACAGTAGGTTTCCATAACTGCAAGAAGACCAAGCAAATCCTATCTTTATGGCTGCCAAGAAAAACGACACGGATCCATCTTCCGTCGGAAGTCACCAGAAAACCACACTAAACCTGGAGACTTCAGATCCAGGTGGTCCTCGTCTTGTGAAATTTTGAGCCCCGCATTCCTGTTGTTTAAGCGAGACGTCTGTTAAGTAAGCTTTGCCCCGTTTGACCCCCTTCCTTGCCACGGCTGTTAAGGGAATCCCTGCCGCGGATAAGTCAGCAACACGGTTGTTAACTGGAACGGGCTTTCTCATTTGACTCTTGCTTGTCAGAAGGTCGCAAAAAAGGGAGATGACCGTCGTAAATATGAACCAGCTGCCCAAGCGCCTGAATTTCTGATCACGTGACTGCGGAGATGGTCGTAAGCGCGGAAAACGGCCGTCAGTCGCCTTTTTGAACCGGGGTTGACACTTTGGTCACTAAATGAACTGTCGTAAGTCGAGGACTGCCTATACCTGGAGCCTTGTTTATGATTGTCGATATGTTTTCTGCCTGGGAGTCAAACTAGAGACCATCCAGTAGCTGTGATTAATCCTATCTTTGCATCAAGCCATTTATATCCAGCTCTTTTGGCATATATTATATAACTCTAGAAGTACAGCCAGTCATGTTCTATTTCTGTAATCACGTCTACCGATTTCTTCTTTTATTTAAAAAAAAAAAAAGAAGCACTTGTCAGTTTTAACCACTTGGAGCATTGAAAAAGAGAAAAAAAAGAAAAGGTATATAGCTTTATGGTGGCCCCGTATGGAAAACCTTTGGACTCTTTTGTGTTGTTCCATAGATGATCATCGTGGGGGGAAAAAACACCACAAATGACCAAGATGCCTTTGGTTTTCACCGAGGACACGCTCTGGTTGACTGGGCCGTTTTAACATTTAAAACAAACAAAGCATCTTTAATTATTGTACAGAGGGTCCTCGTGTTAACGGTCTGGAATACAGTGGGGGTGGGATTTTTAGACACGGCAAGCTCTGGGATTTTCAGCCAGCTAATTTGAAGAGGGTTTCCCCCCCCCCCCCACTTTGCAGGAAGATAGGATGGGTGCATTAACTGTAGCTTGGTTTTGAATCATGCTTTATACAGCTGCTCTATTGTCTGTGGCCTTTCCTTTTCCTTCCCTTCCCTCCTTCCTTCCCTTCCCTTATCTTTTTTCTTCCCTTTCCTTCCCTTCTCTTCCCTTCTTTCCTCCCTTCTCTTCCTTTCCTTCTCTTTTTTCTTCCCTTTCCTTCCCTTCTCTTCCCTTCTTTCCTCCCTTCTCTTCCTTTCCTTCTCTTTTTCCTTTCCTTTCTTTTTCCTTCCCTTCTCTTCTCTCCTTCCTTTCCTTCTCTCCATCCTTCCATTCTCTTTTTCCTTCCCTTCTCTTCCCTTCTCTTTTTCCTTTCCTTTCCTTCTCTTCCCTTCTCTCCTTCCTTCCCTTCTCTTTTTCTTCCCTTTCTTTTCCTTCCCTTCTTCCTTCCCTTCTCTTCTTCCTTCCCTTCTTCCTTCCCTTCTCCCTTCCCTTCTCTTCTTCCTTTCCTTCTCTTCTTTCCACCCTGAGTCTCTTTTGAGAGTGGGCAGCATACAAAAAATTTGATAAATAAATAAATAAATAAATTTTCCCTTCTCTTCCTTTCTCTTTTCTTCCTTCCCTTATCTCCTTCCTTCCTTCTCTTTTCCTTCCCTTCTCTTTTCCTTCCCTTCTTCCTTCCCTTCCCTTTTTCCTTCCCCTTTCTTTTAATCCTCTCCTCTTCTACCCCCTCACCTCCTCCCTCTCTTCTTTCTTCCTTCTTCTCCCTTCCTCTCTCTTCCTTTCTGTCTTCCTCTCATTCTCTCTCTCTCTCTCTCTCTCTCTCTCTCTCTCTCTCTCTCTCTCTCTCTCTCTCTCTCTCTCTCTCTCTCTCTCTCTCTCTCTCTCTCTCTCTCTCTCTCTCTCTCGTGCAGCTCATATGCATCCTGCAATATTTGAATATCTGAAATTGAGTGAAGTGGCTTGAAAAGCTGTCGGTTCATATTTTCTTCTCAGAATTTGCAGGGGGCCTCGCATCCCTTTTTATGTAAGTGGGGGAGAGACCTCCCTACGCCTGCTTGTTCCTAAGTATTAATAAAGAACCATAAATTTCATTTGAAGCTTTTGTTGTTTGAGAAGCTGCAAAATTTGATGCCCTTTTTTTTCTCTCTTCCCCAAGACAGCTGCAAAGATTTAAAGCTAACCCCATGCATGCTCGTGTGTGTTTTTCTGTGTGCTGAGTTTTCCCCTCCTCCGGTTGTCACTTCAGCAAGCCTGCCTTCTCGACAAATTGTCAAAACACTTCACCCCGACAAAAGAAACAACAACAAGAGAACGACAACAACTGCATTTAATACCCTGGGTTTGTTTGCATGCAGCTGGATTCCTCGGGCAGTTAGATTCGGTTCCATCGTCTTAAAGTACCACAAAACACACACACACACACACACACACACAAACTTACATTTAAGTCTGGAGAAAATTCTGAAAGGCCATTCTCTGGCTGTTTGCAACACAATTTATGTGTGCGTAACTCTGTTCTTGGCTCAAAAGGACAAGTGGTAATTTATTCTTCCATTACCTGATGCTGCTATGTTGCAAATAGCTCACATTGAAAGTGTGTATGTGTGTGTGTGTGTGTGTTTAGAGAGAGAGAGAAGAAGGAGGAGGAGAAGGAGGAGAAGAACGGTCAGGAAGAGATGGAGAGGGGAAGAGGTGGGAAGAGAAAAGGAGAGAAGAGAACTGAGGGAGAGGGAGAGGGGAAGAGGCAGGAAGAGAAAAGAGGATGAGAAGAGGAAGAGATAGGAGAGAGGCAGAGATGAGAAAGACAGGAAGAGAGGAGAGAAAGCAAAAAGGAAGGGAGACAGTGGAGAGAGAGTCAAAAACCAACTAAAAACAGGACTATCCTCCTATTTTGCTTCTATCCCCTTCCTGCAGCCATTCTTCCTGGCGAAAAAGACGACATCAATTTCCCCTCTCGCCCAACACTTACTAACCCACTGAGTTTATTTATTTATTATGGAATGTATTCGCCCCTCCACCCACCCACCCTTCTATCTCTTGTCCAACGTCTCTGGGCAGCTTACAACACAAACATGGATAGAAATGAATGGATAACTTTGTATTTCCCACGAAGCCTTAACCCCGAGGAGTTTTGAGTGTCGACTCTTCCCAAAAACCTAGACGGGTTTTTTCTTCCTCTTTGCCATGTAACATCGTCCCCGCAATTGGAGAGAACACAATCACTTCCCAACACCGACATCTCTTTATTTTGCGTAGTATTTCAGACCCTAGAGCAGGGGTCGGCAACCTTAAAACACTCAAAGAGCCACCAAGGTCCTAAACGGAAGCCCCCCATTCAAATCTGGAGCCGACCGGAAATCCAATTCCCCCAACATAGAGTCTCCTCCTAGTGTGGCATCCTTTTTCCTCTGCCAACAGGAAGTCCGGTTCCCTCACCATAGAGTCTCCTCCTAGCGCAGCATCCTTTTTCCTCTACCTGTCCTAACCGAAAGCCCTATCAATTGTGGAGCTGACTGTCAACAGGGAGCCGCAGCAGAGGGATGAAAGAGCCACATGCGGCTCCGGAGCTGCAGGTTGCCGACCTCTGTCTAGGGCGGAGCCATATTTGCTGGCGCGCAAGCTGTCAGCTCCACTGCGCAAGCGCATGCTGACTAGCTGATATTTAGCCTTCCGGAGGGCCAACAAGAAATTCGGCAATGATTCATTTCCGGCTTCCGGAGGGCTCCTGGGTGGACGGGGAGGCTGTTTTCACCATCTCCAGGCTTCAGAGAAGTCACCAGAGCCTGGGGAGGGGTCGTTTGTGTATGTACTGGGGGGGGGGGGGTTGCACGCACATGCGCAGGTGGGCGGGGAGGATTGAATTGATGTGGGCACTTGAGCGCACACGATATTGCGCACTGGGACAATTTTGGCACACCTTAAGAAAAAGATTCACCATCACTGGTCTAGGGGGAGGATCACAAGATTATAGATCCCCAACAGCTGCATTCATTCCCCAATTATAGATCTCGGATCCATCTCTCCAATTGAAGGGGGCAGATCCCCTGCTGAGAAATCTGCTGATCCCCCATCTTTGCCTTAGAAAGAGTCTTAATTTCTTTCCTAGCTTTGGGTGGAAACGTTCAGTCTGCTGTAATAGCTACGCAGAAGCAAAAATAAATATTATTCTTGGAAGTCTCGGGAGCCTAGCCACTTAATACAGCTGAAGTGTGTCAGCTGTAGCTCTGAAACATTTTTAAATTATTCTTAAGATTCCTTGTTGCAATGAAACATAGCAACGAATGTTTTGAACCCTTATTCACCCCTGGGATTGCTGAGTAATTTCCCACCCCCCTTAACGGTAGTCCTCCACTTAACGACCACAATCAAGCACAGAATTTACGTTGCTAAGTGAGAAACTTGTGAAGTGAATTTTGCCCCATTTAACGGCTGTTCTTGCTCCCATGGTTAAGTGAATCACTGCAGTTGTTAAGTTAGCATCCCCACTGGTTGTTAAGTGAATCTGGCTTCCCCATTGTCAGAAGGTCGCAAAAGGAGATCACATGGCCCAGGGACACTGCAACCGTCATAAATACGAGTCAGTTGCCAATCATCCAAATTTCCACCATGGGGATGCTGCAGGGATCGTAAGTGTGAAAAACGGTCGTAACTCACTTTTATAACTTGAAATGGTCACTAAATAAACTGTTTTAAGTCCAGGATCCCCTGCGTTTACTCAGATTTATTTGCCAGAGAGTTCACCGTGGCACCATTTTTAACAACTGTGCCCAGAAAGATTTTTTTCAGTTAAGTTAAAAAGATGCTGTTTTGAAGTTTCTTTTCCGACTCGGCAATAGGCTGTAAAATAATGAAGAAAAACCAGGCATTGAAAGCCTGTAATGAAAATTTGGCGGTAAGTTTTTGTAAAAAAAACACCTCTTTTTTGCAGACATTTCACCACCCAAGTAGGTAACCTCATCAGTGCTAATAGAGATGGGGTTTGCTCTCTGCTAATCGATTCCTACTCTGACCAGCTTTTAGGACGGAGCTAGTTTTTAGGAAGGGTTGCAGTGGCTCAGTGGCTAAGATGCTGAGCTTGTTGATCAGAAAGTTTGGCGGTTCAAATCCCTAGCCCCGTGTAACGGACTGAGCTCCCGTTACTTGTCCCAGCTTCTGCCAACCAAGTAGTTTGAAAGCAGGTAAAAAATGCAAGTAGAAAAATAGGAACCACCTTTGGTGGGAAGGGAACGGTGTTCTGTGTGCTTTTGCTATTTAGTTATGCCCGCCACATGCCACGGAGATCTCTTTGGACGGCGCTGGCTCTTGCTTTGAAACGGAGATGAACACCACCCCCTAGAGTTGGGAACAACTAGCACATATGTGCGAGGTGAACCTTTACCTTTTAGTTTTTAGGATTCAGGTTTAAGCCAAGAAAAGATGCAAAAAACTTGCACTCCCTTGTAAAAAACAAATCAGAAATCTTAACCTGCCATGTGGTCAGATCATCATCCAAGGGTGGAAGCATTTTAACCGCATCCCACATTAATTATGGCCATTGCATCGGACTCCAATCACACCTGATGGGGTTTACACGTGCTTTAATAACACACAAAGTCATCCACCATCTGTTCTTCCCCCTCCTTGTTGAAAAACCAATTATGTAAAAGACAAGATGAAAAATATTTTTGTTGCAAGCAGCATTGTCATCTGCGATTTCTCTGGTGTTCCTGAGCAATTTTTTTAAAATTATTTTTTATTTTAACAGGGGGAACATGGAGAAGAAAACGGTTTCACCGTGTTCTTCCATGTGGTGCGGGAAGCTGTCATAAAGAAACAGGTGTTTGGCACGTTGCGGGTATTTAAATCCATCTCGATTTTAAATTCTGCGGTTGTAGCTCACGACATCACCCTGCCAACAAAAGTGCGTCTAGTCAAGGTTTATGGTTTTCCCAGTTGCAATGGATGGCTGTGAAGGTTGGACCATAAGGACGGCTGAGCGCCAAAGAATGGAGGCCTTTGAACTCTGGTGCTGGAGAAGACTCCTGTGAGTCTCTTGGACTGCAAGGTGATCCAACCGGTCAGTCCTAGAGGAGATCAACCCTAACTGCTCTTTAGAAGGCCGGATCCTGAAGAAGAAACTCAAATACTTTGGCCACCTAATGAGAAGGAAGGACTCCCTGGAGAAGAGCCTCATGCTGGGAACGATGGAGGGCAAAAGAAGAAGGGGACAACAGAGAACGAGGTGGCTGGATGGAGTCATTGAAGCAGTCGGTGTGAGCTTAAATGGATTCCAGAGGATGGTAGGGGACAGGAAGGCCTGGAGGGACGTTGTCCATGGGGTTGTGATGGATTGGACACTATTTTGCAGCTAACAACAACAAAGCTCATATTGGATGGCTGTGTAATGAAAGAGTCAGGGAGCAGTGAGTCTCCTTCAGAAGCAAAAGGCGTTACAGATCCTACATCAAAATATCTGGAAATGGAGTGCTTAGCAACCCAAAATTAGCAACTCAAAAAGAACTAAATGTGTGGTCTCATATCTGTCTGTCTGTCTGTCTGTCTGTCTGTCTATCTATCTATCTATCTATCTATCTATCTATCTATCTATCTATCTATCTATCTATCTATCTATCTCATCTATCTATCTATCTCTCTCTCTATCTATCTATCTATCTATCTATCTATCTATCTATCTATCTATCTATCTATCTATCTATCTATCTATCTATCTATCTATCTATCTATCTATCTATCATTGAACTGATGATGTTACCTAGTTTGAGTAATGAAACGTCTGGAAGAAAACAACTTAGAGAGCACCAAGGATCAAAGTCTTCTACTTCTCTTCCTCCCCTTCTTCTTCTCTTTCCCCTTCTCTTTTCTCTCCTCCCTCCTCCCTTTTTTCTTTTCTTCTTCTCCTCCTTCCCCTCCTCCTCCCTCCTCCTCCTCCTTTTCCTCCTTCCTCCCCCCCCCCATTGCCACTCTTTTGGCACGGATGATATTACTTAATTTGGGTAATGAAATGTCTGCAAGAAAACTAAGAAAGGTAGCATGAACATTGAATGTTAAACATAAAAGTATGTATGTATGTATGTATATATATTTATATATTTATATATTTATATTTATTTATTAATGCATTGCTCCGCGCCGGGGCTTGCTAGAGATTAGCTTTCTTTAAAAAAAAAATCTGAAGCCAAAAAATTATTCTTCCTTAACTCTGCAAAAATCTCACCCTCTTGGGGTAACGTTACGATGCTCCAAAAATGCACATCTGGGACTCCCTGTTCTCCGAGCAGCACCAGCGCAGAACCCATATTTCCAGAAAAAACGAAATCATTTAATGCAATGAAATATAGAAATCAAATTGCAAATTACGAATTGCAAGGAGAGAGGTGATGGTGGTAAAAATAATAATAATCATCCAAGGGAAACCACGTGATTTACAGATTCTCCTCCTGCCCCCACCTTTTCCTTCTGCAAAACCCCGCCCCTCTGGCCACGCCCCTCCCTTCCACGTCCCCCGCTGCTTTTCCCAGGCCACGCCCCTTGGGCTGCGGCACCCTCTCCCTCCTCTCGGGTGACGTAGGCTTCCACCCCGCCCTTCATCCAATTGGTAAGCTCCTCCCTCCCACCCTCTCTCGCGCTGGCCCGCCACGCCTCTCCACCCTCAGCCGAACCAATCGCAGGGCGCGAGCCCGGCCCACTCTCCCCCAACTCCAGAGAGTGCGCGTGCGCAGTTGGTCAGGTTTTAAGCCCCGCCCCGCTTCCCTCAGAGGCTTCTCTCAGAGGGCGGCTGGCGGGCTTGAGCGGCGGCTGCCTTTTTTTTGAGGGGAGTTTGTACGTCGCCTTCCCTTGGCAGACCTTCCCTTCTTCGCTTCGTCCGGCCAGAGCGAGCCGCGGAAGGCGCAAAAGGGCTACCCGCCTCCTTTCCTCCCGCCCGCCGGCCGGTCGGCGCCCCTTTTCCCCTCAGCCTCGCCTCCACTCACGGAGACCAACATGGCGGCGGTGTCGGGGGCCGCCGCGGGCAGCTGTGGGAGCCCCGCCGGGGTCCCGGAGATGGTGCGCGGGCAGGTCTTCGACGTGGGGCCTCGCTACACCAACCTCTCCTATATCGGGGAAGGGGCTTACGGGATGGTCTGGTAAGGAAGGGGATGATGGGGGTGGGAGTCCGGCTGCAGGTGGGGCGGGGCGCACTGCAGACAGGTGGGAGCACTGCTCCCATTGCTGTCTTTCTCAACTGTGGGGTGGAAGATAGGGTGGTCCAGACAGTGGGGGAGAGATGAGGAGCCGTCCAGACGGACGACTCCCATCGTCGGCCCAGCTTGCCCATCTGGCAGGGGATGATGGGTATCTAGGAAGAGACTGGGTGCGTTGCTTTCCAGATCTTTCTGTCTTAGACGGTGGTCCAGCTGAGAAAGGATGGGGAGCCCTCTGCTCCAGACACATTGGACCCCAACTCCCAGCCTTCTCAAGCTGGTAGTGGATGATGGGAATTTAGGTGGGGGCTGGGTGTGTTGTTTGCAGACAGAGACTGCAGAGCTTTTCTGTCCTGGTGGTGGATGATGGGGAGGGTGGTCCAGGCAGTGGGGGGAGATGGGGAGCCGTTCAAACAGGTTGGACCCCAACTCCCATCATCGGTCCAGCCTTCCCCCATCTGGCAGGGGGTGATAGGTGGCTGGGTGTGTTGCTTTGCAGACAGAGACTGCAGAGCTTTTCTGTTCTGGAGGTGGATGATGGGGATGATGACCCAGGCGGGGGGGGGAGATGGGGGAGCCATCCAGACAAGTTGGACCACCACTCCCATCGTCGTCCCAGCCTTGTCCCATTGGGTAATGGATGATGGGTATCTAGGAAGAGCCTGGGTGCTTTCCAGACCTTTTTATCTTGGCAACTCCCATTGCTTTCCCAGCCTTCTCATGCTACGTAGTCGTGGATGATGGGGTTATATGTTGAGTCTGGGCAGTGCATTGCCTTCCAGACAGGTGGGAGCATAGCCCCCATTGCTGACCCAGGGACCCCAGAGCCTTTCCATCTTAGTGGTGGATGATAGGGATGGTGGTCCAGGCAGGGGAAGAGTGGAGAAGGTGTTCCACCTTCCAGGCAGATTTGGATTACAATTCCCACTGCTGCCCCAGCTTCGTTGCTGATCTAGATTGGGGTTTGTGCATGCCAAGTTGGACCACGAGAACCATCACTATCCCAAAGACCAGAGGTCCTTCCTGTGCTGTCAGTGGATGATGAGGATGGGGATCCAAATTGAGGAGAGATTGGAGGCTAAGAGTGTTGCCTTCCCGATGGATTGGACCTCAGCTCCCATCAGCTGCCCCAGGGAGCAGAGGACCTGGTAATGGATGATGAGGATGGTGGTCCATCCTGGAGAGAGGATCGGGGCCTTCACTGCCTTCTAGCCAGGTTGGACCACAACTCCCATCGCTGCCCACGGAATCGGAGGGCCTTCCCATGTTGGTGGTAGATGATAAGAATGGAGCTTGAAAGCCACCAGCGTCTTCTCAATGTGCTGCTCCACTTTCCTGTCATATTTTAAGTAACGGCAGTAGCAGCCCACACCATCTTCAAACAATCCGAGCTTCTTTGGGGCCATGACCCATCCTCACAAATCTCAGTTGTGGTTGCCGCAGCCTATTTCATTGCAAACCTGTCACCTGTTCCTTGGTGTCCGTTTTGTTCTGTGTCTCACACAAGAGCAAAAGACAGCCTAGACACAGCTCCCCCCTCTGCAGTCACCCAGCGAGGTGGGCTAGGTCGAGAAAGAAAGAAAACATCTGGCTCCGAGTCACCCCAATAGTTTTCATGGCTGAGTGTGCAACAGGGTCTCCCTATTCAAAAGTCAACACATTCACTATCACACCATGCTAATGTTCTGTTTTTGGCTAGCCAAGATGCTCTACAGACATCAAGTGCAAATGCAGTTGCGTGCCTAGATTAAAATCTATTAAGGATGAAGTCAAGAGCTTGGAGACTGCAGAGCAATGTTGGGGCATTTTTATTTGGGAATAAAACCAACCTGGTTCAAACTTATTAACTCCTGGTTAAAATATCTTTAAGATTGCAGCCTTGTCTGTTTTTTAAAAAAGGCATTTGTTTTGCCTATTCTCCCTCAGTGAGGCATTCAGGGTGCCTCATAATGTAAAGCAGTCAAAATAGGTGTGTATTGATGTATATGAGTGATTTATTTATTTAAAGCAGTCATTTCTTCTGTTTTCTCTCTGAGTTCTCATTATTTTCCAAAGGAATCGATATCTGAAATTTCATTATGCAGTTTATGTATCCAGAAAACATTTTTATGCCTCATATTTTAATTGTGCCAAATTCCTTGGGGAAGCATTGTTTTTAGGCAATCGTAACTGAAAATAATGAGTCTTGCCTCAGGAAGCATATATTTCAAATTCTCATTTTGATCCTATGCACATTTCCCCAAAATTTAATGAGACTTTGCTGCCACCAATAAAATATAATGCCTGCTATAAAGATCTAAGTTATTATCTCCTTTACCGGATTACTTAATAAAACATCCAAATGCCAAATTTCTTTGTCTGCTATAGTTTCAGCAAATCACTTTATGTTGTTGCTGTCTATACAGTGTAAATATGACATTTAATGCCAGATATGAATTATTAACCATACTGTTCATTGCAAGCGTGAAACTGAGTACAGTATATGTCTGCATAAGGGTGCCTGTGTTACATATGTAGAGTGAATTTATGCCAGGCATTATTTAATACATTTCATATGTGAGTTTTCTGGGGTGTCCAGAAAGATACCAGAACAACATCTGATCCCATACTGCATACTAAGCTAAGGGGGATGGGGGAGCAAAGACCCAGAGCTCAGCTATTCTTAAGTCTATTTTACTGTTTGTTGCTCATGGGGTGTTATCTTTTGTCTCTCTGCTGGTATTCCCCCCCCCCCTTTCCTTAATAGCTGTTTGACATGGCTGCGCTTGATGAAATCAGATAAGATCTTCAATTGGGTTTGGATGAAAACTTATTGTATATTGTTTGAATTACAGCAGGAGACTACGCCAAATAAGAAAAATGGCAATTTTGTAGGGTTTTTTTTGATGGATAGCTTGTTGAGTCTTATATAATTTTTAAAATTTGGGTACAGGAAGCTGCAAGAGCAGGGAACAGAGCCAGCAAGGGGGCAAGTGATATATTACAGGTTTGTGTTGTGAAGGTTTTTGTGCTTAACGCAGCTGGTGCTGCTCCTTTTCAGTTGACATTCAACAAGGTTCTATTCCTCTGTTGCAGTCTCCTGTGTTGTGTGGACTAGCCAGCCTGAAGTCAGAATTTAACGCCCATCAATCAAGTGCCTGCTGTCACATGGTGCAGGATCTATCACACTAATATCAGTTCAGAGGGATAGGCAGGGAAGTGTTCTGTTCATAGCATATGTAGAGCCTACTTTACATTAAGGTCTTTTTAGTTAATTGTTTTCCTCTTGAAAAAGACTGCTCAGCTCTTAACTTTTTTTTTTAATCAATGCAAGCTGGCATAAGTGCTCAGATCTTCCACTGGGGAATTGCTTTTTTCCGATCCAGCATAATGAGCTAGACGGTAATTCATTTTTAAAATTCTAACGTCTTTATACTTAACAGCTTTGACCACTTGACTAATCCATGGATAGATTTGTCTTACTAAAATTTCAACCCAGCAACAGAAATTTTGAAGAAAATTCAGTATTAATAACAGTTAACCGAAAGAATCGTGATTCTATTATACAAACAATTATTTGCATTATAGGTATATAATATACCTATAATATGTATGATACTAATTCTTTGCATTATAGGTATTGTACTTTATTTCTGTATACAGAATTTAAGACAGCCGTGGTTTATATATTCAGCAGATTAAAAGCAGGTGAGCATCCTGATTCGGAGTCAAGTTATTAATGCTTCCATTCCATGAAAAAGTGTTCAAATGTTGAACATGTTCAGTATCTTTGCTAGACTCACACATGAGACCTTGCACTAGTGTGGTTGCCGGTGAAAGCTAAAAACAGTGACCAAAGAAGGTTTCTCTTATCCCAGATCCCTATCCAGATTTGTATGTCCATGTCAATGTCAAATGAACATGCTAGAAAGGCAGACCGAAAAGATTTCACTAAAGCTGGAAAACACTGCTTGTTTGGATACTAAATTTATCCTCTGGTTTCTCTAATTTCTTTCTTCAACACACAGCTTTGTTCTGTCATTGTGGCTGGATTCATCTAACATTGCGAAGCCAAAATGGTTTCTTCTTCTTAGCATATTGTTTAAACCCAATCACTTGTGGTTTAATAAGTCGTGGTTAAGTGAATTGTGACAATAGGAGGAAACACAGCCCTGATGATTTTTCCTTTCACTTTGAGTAGATTTTAAAACCTTACCTGACTGATAGTTCCCTGGTGAAGTCTGCCAGGGTCAGGCGTGGGTGGTTATTTTCCCCCTGAAACTTTAATCTGTATTTTTTTTCTTCTGCGTAGTTCTTTCAACTTTCATTCTAGACCTCTTGTGTCTTTCTTTCTTTCTTTCTTTCTTTCTTTCTTTCTTTCTTTCTTTCTTTCTTTCTTTCTCTCTCTCTCTCTCTCTCTCTCTCTCTCTCTCTCTCTCTCTCTCTCTCTCTCTCTCTCTCTCTCTCTCTCTCTCTCTCTCTCTCTCTCTCTCTCTCTCTCTTCTCGTCCACCTTTTTGAACCATCTACTTCCAATTTTCTCTGGGACATATTTTTTTAAAATATATTTTGGCGAGCCATATTCTGATATTCAACCCTAATGACTTTCTTAGAATCCCTTCTACAAAATTCTGTCATCTTGTAGTCTTTTTTTTTTTTTTTTGTAGCCTAGTCACCATTTCATTCCTTCCTTCGATGTCTGTTTTTTCGAGGTGCAGTGTACTGACTCTGCAGTCATTTTTAATATGTTATTTCTCCTGTCACTTCTGCCTACGCTTTGGGGCTTGTAACTTAGGAACATAGAAAACTGCCTTCTCTGGGTTCTCTTGCAGAAAATACCAAGCCATAATTTTTCAGAATCCTGGCTTAACATTCACGAATGAGCAGGCTAGCGTTCTCTATCTGATTTTTTCAAACTCATCTTGGGATTTTATTTTGTCAGGTGGGTAACACTGAATCTTTTAGGATTGAAAAAGCTTAATGTGGCATCAGAACAAAATCTCACCTTATCCCTCGACCAACAAAATAATAATGTGAAGCTAGAATTTGAAGATGGCTGCTACCTGCTTCATTTAAAGAAGGAAGTGGCAGGTAATTCTGGCTTTTTTTAGAATGATGAGTGCTTCTACAGGCTCCTACCTGCAGGAAAAGTGAGGACGAAGTCTGCAGTCTTGAGAACAATCAGTCAGATCTTGAAACATTAATGCTTTTGAGCATGGCCACTGGAATAATACAGTAGTATCAAGACATCTGTCTTTAACTCATCCCTTTCTTTGGCTCTGCACTCAGGAAATCACTATTATAGGTAGTCCTCGACTTACAACAGTTCATTTAGTGACCATTCAAAGTTACAACAGCGTTGAAAAAAGCGACTTGTGGCCGTTTTTCACAGTTGCAACCTTTGTACCATCCCCACCATCATGTGATCAAAATTCAGATGCTTGGCAATTGGTTCATGATGTGTTCCCCCGAAAATAAGACAGAGTCTTATTTTATTTTGACCCCCGAAATAAGTACTTGACCTTATTTTGGGGGCGTTTTTTATTATTTTTGAGGTGCAGGAGGCAGCGAGTGTGGTTACCTCATGGCTGCTGCTATTTTGCAGTATTTTTTGGGGAAGCACTTATTTTAGCACATGCGCTCAAAACCCCATTGGGCTTATTATCCGGGGAGGTTTTATTTTCAGGGAAACAGGGTACTTACGACAGTTTAAGTGAATCTGGAAGCCAGATTCACTTAAACAACCGGGTTACTAACTCAACTACAGTGAGTCATTTAACAACTGTGGCTAGAAAGGTTGTAAAATGGGGCAAAACTCCCTTAACCAATGTCTCGCATTGGTTAATGCGTTGGGCTCAATTGTGGTCGTAAGTTGAGGACTACCTGTACTACTCAGCCCTTCTATTTGCAAAAGCTGAGCTTCCCGAGCGTCTGAATTTGTTTGAAAGAAATGTGATTGAAGTGGCCTGTCGTCGATTCGTGTCCCTTTTTTCTCTGTTACATTCCAGACACCGTCTGGTCTCCGCTTGCTCTAATAATAGTTGTTTCTTTGTCTTCTTTCTGCCAAAACCTATACTTGCTCCCCCTCTGCTCTCAGTTTATGCTCTGAGTTTGTTTTTGTTTGTTCTTTTCTTTCTCTCTAAGAATGAAGTTGATGACGAGCGCATCTCACAGGCTACACTATTTCCTAGTTAGGTAAAGAATATAAATACGTTCTTTTTTGCTTTTCAGTAGTCTGGAAGGCAACAAAACCACATCTCTCTCAAATAGCCACCATAGTCTTAACATTCTGATTTGCATATGGGATCCATTCTTACTGTGATGAAGAATTAAAACATTACAGTGGGATTCTTCCCATTCCTAGTGTGGTCTTCCTGAAATCGGGCGCTCCACAGGTGCGTTGACCAACTCTTACGCAGGGTTATAAAAATCATCTTTGGGATATTCTATGAAGACCTTTATTAGGGACATGGTGGCTCATAGGTAAGACACTGAGCTTATTGATCAAAAAGGTCAGCGTTTCAAATCCCTAGTGCTGTGTAACGAAGTGAGCTCCCGTTACTTGTCCCAGCTTCTGCCAACCTAGCAGTTCGAAAGCATGTAAAAATGCAAGTAGAAAAATAGGAACCATCTTTGGTGGGAAGGTAACAGCGTTCCGTGAGCCGGTGTTGAGTCATGCTGGCCACATGACCACGGAGACGTCTTCGGACAGCGCTGGCTCTTCGGCTTTGAAACGGAGATGAGCACTGCCCCCTAGAGTCGGGTATGACTAGCACCTATGTGTGAGGGTAACCTTTACCTTTATGAAGACCTTGACGTTTTCAGGTTGATAGGCAACCTATTTAAATTGTGAAGCAAGAATTGCCATTTGCCTGGGATCCTGAGAAGGTCATGATCCTGAACCTTTAAAAACAGAATCACTCATGGTGGACTGGCAAAGCAGTGATTCGTTGCTCAGCGACAAAGATAAGTTATTTCCTAACCAGTCAAACAGACTGTACTCTGATCTTTGATCTAGGTAATACTTTTGGCCTCCTTTCCAAAGAATTCTGGGAATCAAGTCCCTGCACACTGGTTTGGAGAAAGCATCTGATTGAGGAAGGTTATGAAACATTAATTTCTTTGCTTGGTGGTTATGACCCACCCAGAGTCAACAAGAGTTGGGCAGCATGCAAGTTTAATTATTATCCTCTTCCCCTTTGTCGGGAATATAAAAATTAATTATTCTTAGGTGTCAGCCTTTTATTTCACTTCGGTATGCAATTCACCTGATTTGCACACACAGAGATATCTAAAGCTCTTGCTTGCTAATAATTTTCTTCAGCTTTTGTTAATGGGTTTTTTTTAATTCCTTTAGTTTTCTCTTCCAGATTATTGTATCGCTGTTCCTAACAGTTCTCTGAAAATCTTCCTTTTAATTGGGTTAACTTCATGGGGAAATATTCTTTCTCTCTAAAGAGTAAAAGTGGAGGAAAAAAAACAGGCTGGGTTTAATCCTTCCTGAATTCCTCTTGGCTGCAAGTTTTTTTGTTTTGCAGAAGTTTTGTTTACTTAAAGCAATTTTAACCTCTTTAACCAGGAAGGTTGCCTGCAAACTCTCAAAGATTCTTGCAAAGAGAGTGCGTGGCTCCAGACTTACACTGTAATAGGTGACAGAAGGAAAAGGCAATCTGATTTACAGTTGGTATAATGGTTATCTAGAAATAGTTCATTTAGCGCCTGCTGAATGACCCTGCTGGGAGGAAAAACAGAGACCGAGAATCTCAGCCAAATTTTGCTTCCAATTCCTTTTTGTCTTCTGCATTATTGGAACGGTCCTGTTAGTTAGACTATAGGGGTCGTCTTTCCATTGAAAACCGAATTGGTAACTATCTATTATTAGGCTTGAAATCTGGAGTGAAATTTAAACTAAATTAAGTGTGGTCGCCAAGCAACAGCAAGAACTGGGTCGGGAAAGCAATAATCTTGCTCCTTTTCTAAGAACACATTCCTTAAACTTTTCAAGATTCGGATAAGCTTACATATTAGTGTAACCGAAAAACCACCAGAGCAGAAAATGAACCATTGTCAACAGGATGACAAGGAAGGCAAATGGGGGTGGGGACTGGATTAATGTATCCAAATCCATAGGAAAAGTCCCACTCCATTATTATCCTTTGCTAAATTGTAGCACTTAAAAAAAAACTCTTTACCATTGTATCCCATAATAGCAGTATGTTTACAGAGATGGGCAACATTGTCTAACATATGTAAGTTTTGCAATAGGAAGTGAATATTTCTGTGCATTTGCTTCAGTTGCATGTCCTGGACATAATGAGGTTGTCCGAATTAGTCTGCTCTTCTTTCTCCTAACAGTCCCCTCTACCCTGAAAATGCTGAATGGGTATTGGGGTCTCCTGATTTAGAGGAATCCCCCCCAGCCCCCTCTCATGTCCTTAGATCACAATCCACCCCTTTAACACGACCCTACAATCCTCACTGTCTCTGAAATTAGGCAAGATTAGATGTATGAAAAGAAATGGGTGGGCAACTTTGCAACCTCAGTGTCTATAATGCTGGAGACTACTCCTTGTTTTAAGCAACATTTCTTTTGGGACCAACAATTTCTACCTATCATAGTGCTGAGAAGGAAGCAATAGGAACATAAAGAGAAAGAACTCAATATGGGCAAAGATTTAGAGGAGAAACGGGCGCTTGGCAATTTTTGTGGTTGTCCGCATCAAAGGAATGTTTGAAATGTTGTAATGTTGAAACTTAACCAAAAGTCGGTTGGAAGACGAAGTGGAGATGCTGCTAAATCGTTTTGCTTTGCCGATGTTGAGTTTATTTTTATCACTTTTTTTCCCCTCCAGTTCAGCCTATGATAATTTGAACAGAGTCCGGGTGGCGATAAAGAAAATCAGCCCTTTTGAACACCAGACTTACTGTCAGAGAACCCTGAGAGAGATCAAAATCCTGTTGCGTTTCAAGCATGAAAATATTATTGGGATCAATGACATCATTAGGGCTCCAACTATTGATCAAATGAAAGACGTGTATCCTTTAAAGACCCTACATTCTCCTGTTCTCATTATCATCCTCTTTTCCTCTTTGTGTTAAAGTAAAATGATTTATTCTTGTTGTTATATGCCTTTGTTGTACGCATCTTACAACAGTTCACTTATTGACCAGTTTGAATTTACAACGTCACTGAAAAAAGTGACTTACGACCCTTTTTCACCCTGACGTCCGTTACAGCATCCCCATGGTCATGTAATTTACATTGGGATGTTTGCCAACTCACATTTATAACAGTTGCAGTGTCCCAGGGACATGTGATCCCCCTTTTGCAACCTTCCGACGAGCAAAGTCAATGGGGAAGCCAGATTCACTTAACAACTATGTTACTAACTTAACAACTGCAGTGATTCACTTAATAAACGTGGCAAGAAAAGTTGTAAAATGGGGCAAAACTCACTTCGCAACATAGATTTTGGGCTCGGTTGTGGTCGTAAGTGGAGGACTCCCTATATACCTCTATATGCATGAACAACAAAGAAATATTGTCATTATTTCAGTGTTGTAATGGTATATTCTGCAATAGAGAACTAAGGTTTTAAACATCTCGTAAGCTCAGCCAAATTACATTATCTGATATAAAACATCTGTTGGCTTTGTTGCCTTAATTCAATTTTCAGCTACATTGTGCAAGATCTCATGGAGACAGATCTTTACAAACTCTTAAAGACTCAACATCTCAGCAATGATCACATTTGTTACTTCCTTTACCAAATTTTGAGAGGACTGAAATACATCCATTCAGCCAACGTCTTGCACAGGGACCTCAAACCGTCCAACTTGCTGCTAAACACTACTTGTGATCTCAAGGTCTGTATTTAGCATTTTGGAGACAGCTCAAGGGATTACAGCATACCAAATAACAGAGTTGGAAGGGGGACCTTGGAGGTCTTTTAGCCCAGCCCCCTGCTCAAGTGGGAGACCCTATACCATTTCAGACAAATGGCTGTCCAGTCTCTTCTTAAAAGCCTCCAGTGTTGGAAGTATCCACAACCTCTGGAGGAAAGCTGTTCCACTGGTTGATTGCTCTCACAGTTAGGAAATTTCTCCTTAGTTCTAGGTTGCTTCTGCCCTTGGTTAGTTTCCATCCATTGCATTCTGGGGCTTTGAAAAATAAGTTGAACCCCCTCTTCTTTGTTCAGCCCCTCAAATATTGGAACATTGCTATCTCTCTGAAGACTTTTCTGCTTGTGGAACACTACTCTTTCTAAAAACAACAATCCTTTCTTCTATCCCATAATAGACATGTGACTTTGGTTTGGCTCGTGTGGCAGACCCAGATCATGACCACACTGGTTTCCTAACAGAATACGTAGCTACGCGTTGGTACAGAGCTCCTGAAATTATGTTGAATTCTAAGGTGAGAGTTGAAATGTTTTGTGTTTAATATTATACAGTTGTTTGATCCAAATCAGTCAATCATGGAAATCATTTTCCTCATGGAAACCCATTATTAGTCTTGTTTAAGAGTGAGCCTAGTTTTTGTAAAATATTAGTTGAACTTTTCTGATCATAAAATGGTGCTTCCTGTTTTATAAACAGTACTATTTTTCTAGAATATTATCTCGGGGTTTTTTTGCGCGTAGGTAGGCTCATTCCTGGATAACATTTATATTATCCATTTAATGTTTAATATCTATTGAAACATATCCTCTGGATTCCAAGGAATTGAACTTTAGGTATAGCAGTTTATGGAGTTGTATAAACAAATATATTTTTATAGTGCATTTTTCTAATACTTCAAGAAATCCTAAGTGTAAAGCCTAAAATATTCTCAAGGTAGAAGTAGTGACATGTGCTAGAAAATGATCATATTTGAGAACTCCAGAACTGTAAAATATACAACATTATAGCAATGTTTTTTTCCCCCCATTTTTGTCTGTAGGGATATACCAAATCTATTGATATTTGGTCTGTTGGCTGTATTCTGGCAGAGATGCTATCCAACAGACCCATCTTCCCAGGAAAACACTATCTTGATCAGCTCAACCACATTCTTGGTAATTTTTTTTCCTTTTTACATACCCCGTTTTCCCCAAAATAAGACTTCCCTGGATAATAAGCCCAATTGGGCTTTTGAGCGCATGCACACTCTCCCCTAAAACATTTAAACGCATGCACAGCCAGTCCCCGCCTTTTCCTGGGGGGAAATGGGGGAATATGCCCCACATGCACATGCCATCCATGTGGAACGGCCCTAGCTACTGCGCTCCTTCTCTTAATGATGGCCGCAAAAAGAGCAGCACACACAGCGATGCTAGAGCTGGCAAGAGTGTGCCAGAAACAGAACTTCCGGACCTCTCTGGATCAGCTGATCTGTGAGGTTAAGGGACCTCCTGCGCCTCAGAAATAATAAGACCTCCCCAAAAATGAGGCCAAGCATGGGGAAACTGTATAAATTATACAGCCAAAAGACTCTTTAACATGTCTAATTGGTGTTTCTTCCTTTTTCTTTGTTTACTTGTTGGAACTAGGAAGTTGAGCAAACGATAGCAAATTTTAGTTGCTTATATTCGCCAGACAGACCTACTTTATTTTTGTAGTAATTTTTCTTCCCTTTTTTTCTCCTTCATGTTGCAGGAATTCTTGGGTCTCCTTCCCAAGAAGACTTGAACTGTATAATCAACGCGAAAGCAAGAAATTACTTGCTTTCTCTACCGTATAAAAATAAAGTCCCTTGGAACAGATTATTTCCAAATGCTGATCCCAAAGGTAATTTAAAAGAATAAAATTCTGACGTTCTGGGAAAACCATGGCATAAGATGAATTATAGGAAAAGTTACAACAGCTGAGATTTGTAACAGTCACTACTCTTTCTTCATTAATGCTCGTATCAAAGGAATTAGCCCTCCATATTTACGATCTTCCTCGTCAATACATTGAAAAACATACAAGCGTTTCATGTTCTGACCGAAGCTTCCCAAGAGCATGAAACAAACTCCTGGTCTCAGCAAAAAAAAACACCCTTTATTAATTTACTATGAATTCTGCTCATTCACCTCCAGTGAAGTCTTTCAGAGGAGGATTTATGGTCACATAAATCCTTACCTGGCTTGGAGAGCTGACAGGCTGAACTTGGCAAGGAGAGTCACAATCCAATTAGCAAACGAATTGTCTGCAAACTCCACTCCCCTTTCACTCCTCTTTTATTTCCTCTGGGGCAGCTCTGGCCTCCTCTCTGCCTCCAACACAGAATCCTCATGAGAGCCTTCCCCAGACTCCAGGACTGGCCCATGTTGCTCCCCAACCTCCTCACTGTCCAAATCTGCTCAGTAAATGTTTTTATTGTTGGTGGAGTCCTGCTTGGACTAGAGTCCTCCTTTTGTGGTTTTTCCATGAAATTATTTTGCATCCCCCCGGGGGGACGACTTAAACATCACTCAACATGTTCTCTATGGGGGTGGACATTGGGATGAGTAGAATGCAAGCCAAACTAATTCTAAAAATTGCCTTTCTAGCCCTTGATCTGTTGGATAAAATGTTGACTTTCAACCCTCACAAGAGAATTGAAGTGGAAGAAGCTTTGGCTCACCCCTACCTAGAACAGTATTACGACCCCAGCGATGAGGTATGGAAGCTGTTTGACAGTGTAAAACACTTTAATTCAATGTTTTGAATAGGTTCGGCAGTCAGACAGTACTTAGAGCTCAAATCTTGTTTTATATACAGATAGTCCTCAACCTATGGCCACAATTGAGCCCAGAATTGATCTTGCTAAGTGAGAAATTTGTTAAGTGAGTTTTGCCCCATTTTACGACTTTTTTTGCCACATTTGTTAAGTGATTTAACAAACGGTTGTTAAATTAGTAACATGGTTGTTAAGTGAATCCGGTTTCCTCATTGACTCTGCTTGTCAGGAGGCCACGAAAAGTTGTCACAGGACCCCAGGACACTGCAACCGTCATAAATATGAGTCAGTTGCCAAACAGCTGAATATAAATCCTGTGACGATGGGGCTACTGCAAAGGTCATAAGTGTGAAAAATGGTCATAAGCCCCATTTTTCAGTGCCGTTGTAACTTTGAACGGTCATTAAACAGACTGTTATAAGTTGAGGACAATCTGTATTTTCCTTAGCATATATCAATAAATGTGTGAAAAGTCTTAACTCACCAGCTCTCCAAACCATATCATAATAAGTGTAACCAAGTAAAACTTCTATTAACTGCATATTTATAGAGTAACTTACTACTAGTGCAGGTAATTTTAGTATGCATTATTTTCTGAGATTCATATTTTAATTTTGACCACAAAGTCTTCTGAGCAGCTTTAGAACACTTAAAAAGTCAAAAAAACGTTCCAATTTACGTATTCCTTTTGTGCCTCATTATCATTCATGTTTCTGATGGCCTGTTCTTTATTTTTTTTAAAGCCTGTAGCTGAAGCACCTTTCAAATTTGATATGGAGCTGGATGACTTGCCGAAGGAAAAGCTGAAAGAACTAATTTTTGAGGAAACTGCCAGATTCCAGCCGGGATACAGATCGTAAATGGCATAAGGGTACATTAAGTGTTTTAATCTAACTACGTGAAACAGGCAGCTTCCTTTGTATTTAATGTAATCCTTTGATAAACATCACATTATTTTATATCATTGCAGTTAAGATTTGGCAACTGTTAAGCCTTTCCCAAAAAAAAAGCTTTTGAAAAATTTACTTAGGAATTCACTTTGAAGTAGCCCCACGTGGCTATTTCAAAATTTCACCTAAAATATCTGAAAGAATTCAGAAAAACAACCCCAAAGTCTGTAATGGTTTCAGTTGGTTTCCCTAAAATGCTTATTGATTCCTTCCCCACCCACCCCCTCATAGTGAGAATGTAGTCTTCTTTCCTAAAGCAAGGATCATTTGCCATTTCGTCCAGTATTCAGTTCAATTCATACACCTAGAAAACAGCACCTTAATCTTTGTATACCAAAAGCGAAAATATCTTTACTTTACATTTTTAAAAAATGCTTTGTGGGTCTGCCTTCAGAAGCAAAAGCAAAGGCAACCTTCCCTGAATGTATTGCCACTGCTAGTGTATAAGTTGTTGTAAGCCAGCCAGAGTCTCTCAACAGTGAGATGGGCAGCATACAAATTTAAGAAATATATGACATTCAGGAGCCGTGGTGGCACAGTGGTTAGAATGCAGTGTTGCAGTCTAATTCTGCTGGCTGCCAGCAATTCAGCAGTTCGATCCTAATCAGCTCAAGGGTGACTCAGCCTTCCATCCTTCCAAGTCGGTTAAAATGAGGGCACAGATTGTTGAGGGGCAAGAGGCTGTCTCTGTAAACCGCTTAGAGAGGGCTGTAAAAGCATTAAGCAGTATATAAGTCTTAAGTGCTATTGCTACTGCGAAGTGGTATATAAGTCTAAGGCAAGGGTCTCCAAACTCTGTCATTTTAAGACTTTGCTGGCTGGGGAATTCTGGGAGCTGCACAAGTCTTAAAGTGACAGAATTTGGAGACCCCTGGTCTAAGGGATATTGCTAGCGGTATATTCTAGTCAGCTTCTGAAGATAATCCTGTGTTATTTTTTAGTCTCAAATACACTGTACAGATAGTTGTCGACTTAAAGGCATTTGTTTTTTATACGAAGTTAACGATGGCACTACAAAAAGTGATTTATGACCAGTGCAACATTTCCCCCCCCCCCCCCGATGATCAAGATCCAGACACTTGGCAACTGGCTCGTATTTATGACGGTTGCAGCGACCCGGGGAATAATGTGACCCCCTTTTGCGATCTTCTGACAAGCAACATCAACGGGAGAAGCCAGGTTCATTCAACAGCTATATTACCAACTTACCAACTGCAGGGATTCGATTCAAAGGTCATAAAGCAGAGCATAGCTCACTTGACAACCTCGCTTAGTAACAGAAATTTTGACCTCCATTGCGGTCATAAGTCGAGGACTACCTGTACGGTGTGATCGCTCTGTATTCTGCCCGACGTGTATGCTCCATTTTCCAATAAAATGTTCCCCCTTTGTCTTTTTTTTTTTGTAGGATAAAGGAATTAAAGGGCTGGGCACACTCTTCGTAGACGTTCTCTTCCTGGATCTTTCTCTATGATCATATGACGTGGCCTCCTTCAGTTTATTCCACTAAACATTTCAAGCCATTCAGGAAGGACCATTTCTATGGTTGATCCTGGCTTTCTATGTCTTCAACTGATTCTCTCTTTTACGCCTGAAGAAACATTACCAATACTCCTGCGTGTAAAACCGGTCTTTTTGCAGGTACTATCTTTCTCTCTAAACACACCAACCCTTAGGTGACGGCCGATAGGTTTTAGACCCTGTCCCTTTCTGGTTTGAAAGATGCAGTGTTGGTTTCTGACCTTGAGGAGGGCAGACTATTTTATACCTTGAATCATTTTCGTTTTCTAGATTTTTGTAACGTCGTTTGAGAGGAAAAAGAAAATAATAATAATTAAGGAACATTGAGGGCACTTTAAGTCAGGGGCATTCGCCACAACTTTTGCACTTCTTTAAGCTTGCCATGTTTACTGACATGCACAGTACGAGAGGACAGATCCAAGCATACACTGTATTTATACTTTTCCTTCCCCCCCTTCCCCGCTGTGGGCATAAATTAAGGCAGGTCACTTCAATGCTGATGTCTCAGCAAACGATGCAGAAAAAAAAACCTGCCCCTTCTTTTCCCCCACTTTAAGAGGTCGTAGGTACTTGTGCAATTTTAACTTTGAATGGTACACCTGGGATTTCTAAGGCCACAGTTGCAAGATGCATCTGCTTACCCAGAAGCCAATCTCGTTGATTTGAACAGGACACCATCCCCGCCAACTTTAGAATTTCGGTCGTTTTCAACCCAGAAAGTTACTTAAAGTTACTACAAAATCTTAACATTTGATGGGTTTCTTTTTCTGGAAATGCATCCAGGGGTAATATGTATTAGCAGAGAAACCTTCGTGTGAACACTAAACTCCACCCAAATACGAAGACTCCTCACTTGGTACCTTTCTTTTGAATGTATGTGGTGGGCCCTGGGGGTGGGGGGGGGGAAGGAACACTGCATCTTTAAAATAAGAAAGTGAGAACAACTTATTTTCGCAGCATGTTGGCATCTTGCCTTTATTTCCTGTAAGGTTTCCAACTCTCTTCTCCTATGCTTTCAGAATTTATAACTCTGGACCTCTTGTTCAGTCCGCTAATATAAGTTGCATTATGAAGACCCCTAACCCGGGCTCACAAAATGAACCTGCCACTTGGTACTCTTTCATCAATACTCTGCTTTTTTATTTTTTATGATAGCTCTTCAAGTATTTGTTTCTGAAACTGTACAGTGTGAAGTTTACTAGATGTTCTGTTCCAGTGCGGTGCCTCATTGACACTTCCCCCCCTCCCCCACTGCTCTTGGTGAGAAATTTTACCTTGTTCTAAAATGATGACTGTGTCTCCTCTTCGCATGACTGTTAAAAAGCTTTCTGTGCACAGATGATTGTCTTAAGTGCCACATAGCTGGAGCTGAAACAACAACAACAAAAAAAGTTACCTCTTAATTATGCTCAATGAAATTCTCCCCAGCAAGCAGAACATTTCATTGGGAGAGAATAAAGCGTGTTTTTAGCTGTTCCATCTTTCTTTGCTCTGTTGTATTTTGGCAGCAGTGCCCTTGTTAATGAATCAAAATATTAAAATTTGGTTTTGTATGTTTACCTTTACTTTTTCCAAATAATTTTTGTTTACCTTTTGAAGAATTTTTTAATGGGAGTCTTGCTGTTTCAGTCTTGGGGTTAACTTGCGCTTCATTTTACTTCCTGCCAAGGAGAGAAAGTCTTAGTGGATTCTTAGTGGGCCAATCGTTATGCTTATATAGTAAAAGGAGTAAGTTTTTTTTCTGTTAAGGATGTTAATGTGGCATTATGGTCTTACAGTTGATCCACAGTTAGTTAATTTGTTTCAAACAAATATCCAAAATCCCATTGAGCTCGGTAAAGACTGTTTGTTAGGAAATTAGAATTCCAGTTTTGGCTACTTTAGGTGCATCCAAAATTGCATAAAGTGCATATCAAAGTTTATTAGGTGTTTACAGATAACCGCATTCTACATTCATACATAAGCAATCAGCCTGCTAAACCAAACTTAGTAAAATTGTGTCTCTGAAAGTAGCTCTCTGTTAACTCTTGTGGAACCTGCAAAAAGCATATATTGAGAATATTGTTGGAAAAGGTTTGATGGGTTCCAAGTTCTCTGCAACTTCCTATGACTGTTGGGATTGCTCTCAGATCTGTCTTTAATTTTTTTTAACATAGATTTACCATAATGCCAGTTAAATTGAAGTGTTCTTGGGGTTTGACTTGCATCTTTATTGCAACATTAATTTGGTGCTTTTTAGACTGTTGCGAGTCTCTCAAGTGAAACAACACAGCAATTTTTGTTACAAGAATGGAAAGTTTTGTTGACTTATGTTTTGTACTGTCTGATTCACCTGCAATTTACAATTGGACAAAGGAAGCTACAGACAAAACAGACTAAAACAGTGCTGCCTCCAACCTTTTGGATACCAGGTTTCGTGGAGAGAGGTTTTTCCGTGGACTGGATGGGATATGGTTTTGTATGCTGCCTGCAACCTGTGGATGGGGTTTCACTTTTTTGTGCGGGCCGGTTTCTGGCAGGCTGCAGCCCGGAGTTGGGGACCCCTGTACTAAAATTTGCTTTGAGATATTCATTCTGCCTGTCAATTGACTTCTGGCCACCAACTGTTCGTTAAAGGCACATCTTTTGACAGAATAGAATGTCTTGGTGAAAAAAGTAAGGCTCTATATTAAGGCAAGAAAAACCAAATGCAAAGCTATAGTGTATAGGTGTTACCTGGTTCAATAGTAGTAACAGAGAGAGAGATCTTGGAGTCCTAGTGGACAACCATTTAAATACGAGCCAGCCGTGTGCAGCAGCTGCCAAAAAAGTCAACACAGTTCTAGGCTGCATCAACAGAGGGACAGAATCAAGATCACGTGACGTGTTAATACCACTTTATAATGCTTTGGTAAGGCCGCACTTGGAATACTGCATCCAGTTTTGGTTGCCACGATGTCAAAAAGATGTGGAGACTCTAGAAAGAGGGCAGAGAAGAGCAACAAAGAGGATTAGGGGGCTGGAGGCTAAAACATATAAAGAATGATTGCTGGAATTGGGTATGTCCATAAAAAGGACTAGGGGAGACATGACAGCCATGTTCCAATATCTAAGTGGTTGCCACAAAGAAGAGAGAGTCAAGCTGGTCTCCAAAGCTGCTGGAAGCGGGACAAGAAACAACAGATGGAAACTAATCAAGGAGAGAAACAACCTAGAACTAAGGAGGAATTTCCTGACAGAACAGTGGAACAACTTGCCTCCAGAAGTTGTGAGTTATCCAACATTGGATGTTTTTAAGAAGAGATTGGACAACCATTTGTCTGAAATGGGATAGGGTTTCCTGCCTGAGCAGGGCGTTGGACTAGAAGACCTCCAAGGCCTCTTCCAATTCTGTTATTCTGTTACCATGTTCTGTCTATTTTAAAGAAATGCTTCTATCGGTACAGTTCTAATACATTATTTCTTATCCCATATACATTAGAAATGACACTTAGCGATAAAGATATGCAATCTTATGCCTATTCAAAAAGCTTTGATATATGTAAATATGGAGTATATGGATATATTGGACCTAATATGCATTGAATGAACCTCTGCTGGCCATTTACAAAATACTTTGGATAACATGTTTGAGACTATGCAGATCAATTGGGCGAAATAGAAGACCCTTTGGCACAGATCCTTCATGGTGCGCCCCCAGCCACAAGATTTTTAAGCTGTCTAAACAATCTAGTTTTAAAATTTACATAATTTAAAAATTGGTGGATATAAGATTACTGTCTAACCCCCACCCCCACCCTCCCAAGGTTTGAGACTACGACTCCTAGAGTTTCCTGGAAGCATGTTCACCCTTCTAGGAGTTCTGGTTGGCCCACAGTGTCAGGAATACAGCTGGGTGTACCTTAATTCAGGGGTCTCCAAACCTGGCAACCTTAAGACTCAAGGACTTCAATTCCCAGAATTCCCCAGCCAGCAATTCTGGAAGTTGAAGTCCATGAGTCTTAAAGTTGTCAAGTTTGAGACCCTTGCCTTAACCAATTATGATTGATTGGGCCTTAGTAATGAAAACCAATATTTAAGGCGAGTGAAACTCCTTAACTGACAGTAAATTCCCCTAAACGATTGTGCAGAAATCCTTCTCATCCTGGCTGATTCTAGAGTCTTAAATGTAGGAACTTTGAAATATGCACGCCTCCCTAGCACCATCCCTATATCATGCACTTTGCTATAGCATACTCAGATCCCTGCAAGAAGAATTTGGGGTGAATATGTTCAATGTCTTAAGGCTAAACTGGTTCCTGCAGATGAAACCTTAACTTGAAATGAGCTCAGGTGAGGCAGACCTAAGATAATATTTCCAGCCAATGATGTTTTGATGCAATGCTCAGTTGGACGGTAAATTATGTTTGTTCCACATCGAAGGTTCACATTTAAGGAAAGCTTTAACGTTAGTTCAGGTTTACATTTTGGGCAAGGATCTGTTCAGTTATCCTCTCCCGAAATTCTCCAGCTTGGTTGTTGCCAAGAATCTGAAGAACACCCGTTGAGATTGAATTACTGAAGCCTTGAGGAAGTCCATCACCATATTACTTTGGGTGAAAACTGGAAGAAACGGTTCCACCTGAGAACGAACGTGCAAATGGTCGCAACGCGTTGGTTTACTCTTTTTGCCTTTTCTCGTGGCGTGTCGGTGTATAATGCACTCCTAAGGAAATGACATTTTGCTTTTATATTGCTTTGTACTGTCGGTGCCTTAAGTCATGTACTCCAGGCCCCTCTGCATAGCTAGTTTTAGTTGATTAGTTAATTTAAAAACCAGAAACAAAAGCAGAAAATTTTATAAAGGGTTTACCGTAGGTTACCTGATCACAGGAAAACATTTCTATCGTGTGACAAAATTTGTGATTTGGTTCTTATGCTATGTATAGGGTTATTTGTAAGTAGAAAAAGTTTATATTTTTGTCTTCGGTTGTAAGTGTACATGCTGTTTTCTTTTTCTTTTTAAAGAAATGGAACAGTTAATGCCTTGTCAGTACATGCCATCAGATTCCTGTAAAAACAAATGTGAAGGAACTCATTAAATTTGATCCTGGATTACTAAAGCAACAAAGCAGTTGTGGATATTTGGAATGAGGGAGAAGCTGGGTCTTTTATCAACAGGCCTCCATCTCATGTTGTTAGTTGTAAAGTCGTGTCCGGCCCATCGTGACCCCATGGACAACGTTCCCCCGGAGTCCATTGAAACTCACACCGCCTGCTTCGGTGACTCCATCCAGCCCCCTCATTCTCTGCCGTCCACTTCTTCTTTTGCCTTCCATCATTCCCAGCATGAGGCTCTTCTCCAGGGAGTCCTTCCTTCTCATTAGGTAGCCAAAGTCTTTTCCTCTTCAGGATCTGGCCTTCTAAAGAGCAGTCAGGGCTGATGATCTCTAGGACTGACCGGTTGGATGGCCCTGCAGTCCAAGGGAGAAGCAGGAGTCTCATAGCGCACACATTTTCTACAATAGAGATGAGTCCTTGACTTACAACCACAATTGAGCCCAACATTTCTTTTGCTAAGTGAATTACTGAAGTTGTTTAAGTTAGTATCCCGGTTGTTAAATGAATCTGGCTTGATTTTGCTTGTCAGGTGGTCGCAAAAGGGGAATCACATGATTCCGGGACACTGCGACCATCATAAATACGAGTTGGTTGCCAAGTGTCCGAATTTTGATCACGTGCCAATGGGGATGCTGCAACGGTTGTAAGTGTGAAAAACGGCCATAGGTGTCTCTTCTTCCATGATGATGAAACTTTGGTCACTAAATGAACTGTTGGAAGTCAAGGACTACCTGAATGTCGTTAAAAGCAAATTACAAAGCTGCTCAGAGCAGGGAAAAGGGGCTAATTGAGGCATCGGTTCACTTTGGGATCCAAAGGCATTAAAAATGGCCCAGGTAAAATAAATGACAAATTGAATAGCTGGTACCTTGGCGATGGTTTGGAAGAATCCAACCACTGATAACCTCAAGAACACCAGGTGGCCTCCTCCCCCCCCCCGCCCCCTTGCATGGTCCTTTAATCTCTTGCAACATTCATCCTCCAGTTATAACTTTTATCTCACAGCTCCATTTTTTATTAAGTGATTCGCTCACACTCTCCAGAGTCCACGATGCCCTTGAAACAAGTTAATCCGTGTGGCAAAGGAAAACATACCTTTGCTGGGAGCTGCCGCTAGATGTCAGCAACAATTTAGAGATCTCTATCTGTTTCCTGCTGTCACAAAGCTCCCCTGATCTCTGTGGGCCTGTTCTTTGCTCCTGCACATAGCTATGTCACAAGGGCCAAGCTTGCTAGGGACTATTGTGGATGACGGTGACACCACTTGAAGACCCTCCTTGAGGGAACTGGAAGTCTAGAAACATGACAGAGAGAGAGAGAGAGAGAGAGAGAGAGAGAGAGAGAGAGAGAGAGAGAGAGAGAGAGAGAGAGATGGATGAATAGATATAGATAAATTAGAGATAGATGGATGAATAGATAGATTAGAGAGATGGATGAATAAGGTAGGTAGATGGATAGAAAGAGATGAACAAGGTAGATGGATAGAAAGAGAGATGAATAAGGTAGGTAGGTAGAAAGAGACGGATGAATAAGGTAGGTCGATGGATAAAAAGAGACAGACAGATGAATAAGGTAGGTAGGTAGAAAGAGAGATGGATGAATAAGATAGGTAGGTAGGTAGATTAGATAGAGAGATAGGCGTAGGTAGGTAGATGGGTAGATAGATAGTCCTCAAATTGTTCTCAGTTCCTGCTTACCAAATAGAAGTAACAGATGGAAGACCATCAAAGAGAAATCCAACAAGGAATTAAGGAGAAATTTCCTGGCAGAACATTTAATTTCCTTGGGGTAACCAAGCCCCTGGCCATCCTGGCTGGACTACAGCTCCCATTGGCCTGCCAGGCCAGCTTTCCCAGAGATGCCGCAAGACAGAACATTTCTTTTGATTCACTTTACAATGGATTCATTGGGGGCTGCTTCGCTGGTGATCTCGCGCTGCAACGTGCAGAGATCATGATGTAAAAACATTGTGCGCTGACATCAATCGAACAGAAAAGCCGCTGACAACAACACCCATCATCCCCAGCCATCCTCCTGTCATCAGGATCTCAGTCACAAGGTGAGTGAAGCGCTGGGAAAAATGAGTGGCTGCTTCCAACAGTTCCCCATATCCAGGGTGGAAATAAATAAATAAATAAATAATTATAACAACAATAATAATAATACGATGTCCTAGGCCCCTGGGTGGGGCCCGACTAGTAATCAATGCAAAATCCGGCAAACAACTGGCCGCTGTGATACAATTTTGTTGTTACAAATAATAATAAGTCACTGGTATTTGTGACACATCTTTCAATGTTCAGTTGACTGAGTTTCATGTTTAATGAATAAAATAATAATATATTATATATTATAATAAAGTAATAACAAAATAACTAGCAACAATAATACAATTAATATAAGTAACAAAAGAACAACAAAACTGCAGCAGCAGTAACAATAACAGTAACAACAACAAAAAATAGTAGTAATTGATAAATCCCGCAGCCACCAGCTCAGTGGAGGCGGCTTCTTGCGGGCACTAAGACCCGGCGGAGGCGGCATCGGCGGCGGGAGCGCTCTGCGCCGCGATTGGCTGTCGCCCGCGGCAACGCCGGACGACGGCGCGCGCCTCTTCCTCGGCGCTGGGCTTAACGGCCACGGGGGGGGGGGCCTGCGGCGCATGCGCCGGGGCCCGCGAGCCCTCCCAGGGGGCGGGGCCGAGGAAGCCCCAAGCAAAACAAAGCCCGAGGCCAGCCGGGCGGTCGCGGCGGCGGCGGCTGCGGCGGGATGAGTCGCCGGCTGCCCGGGCTGAGGAGAAAGCGCGCAGCGGTGACGTCGTCGGCGACCTGAGAGGCGCGCGGCGCTCTCTATGCCCCCCCTCCCGCCGCGTCCCCCGCCCAGCTTCGCCCGCCGGCCGTTGGGGGCGTGAGGGAAGCCCCGCCCCCCGGCCCGCCCCCACAGGTACGGCTCCCCCGGCCCAGGTGGGTCAGTGGGTGGACGGGCCCATCATCCCCTGTCGGGGGTGAGGGGTGAGGGGGAGGACGTGTTGGGGCTGGACTACCAAGCCCATCCTCCTTGGGAGGGGAGGAGGGGCTTTCTTCCCCTGCCCCTTGGGGGTGTGCCTAGGTGGGTGGGACTACACATCCCATCCTCACCTCGGATGGGTCCCCATTAAGAGTCCCATGATACCCAGCCTGTCTCCCTGGGGATTGGGGAGCTAGGAGGGATGGGGAAGATGGGATTAGGTTCCTGGTTCCGGAGGGGATTGGGCTACAAATCCCATCCTTCTCTCCTTGGGTGGGTCCCTGCTAAGAGGCCCATGATCCCCAGCCTGCCTCTCTGGGGATTGGGGAGCTAGGAGGGATGGGGAAGATGGGACTGGGTTCCTCTGCCGTTGTGGGTTCTGGGTGGATTGGACTACACATCCCATTCTTTGATCTCTTGGCTGGATCCCCGCTAGGAGGCCCATGATCCCCAGTCTGCCTGCAGACCCGGAAAGGACGAGGAAGATGGGACTCTGTTCCCTTGTCATTGTTGGTTCATAGATGGATTGGACTAAAGAGTCCATCTTGCCCGACGGAGGATTGGGGAGGTTGGAGTTTCATTTCCCTGCCGCTGAATGTTCTATGGTTTGGACTCCAAATCCCATCCTCCAGCCTCTTTGCCTGCTCCCCAACAAAATCCATTCTCCCCAGCAAATGCCTCCCTAAGGATTGGGGAACCTGGTGCTGGGAGGGCTGGGGAAGATGGGGTTTCACTCTCTTACTGCTGGGTGTTCTAAAAGGCCTGGACTACAAATCCCATTCTCTCTTTTTTGGCCTGTCTGCGCAGCCACCCAGGTTTCCTTCCATTTGCCGGAGATTGGGGAACCAGTTACCGTGATGGCTGGGGAGGCCATTTTTCCCGTTTTGTGTGTGTGCATATGTGTGTATGTTTTAGATGGACTACAAATCCCATTCTCTAACATCTTCGGGCTGTCCCCCACCAACAAAGACCTAGTTGCCAATGTATCATTGAGGAAACCAAATGCAATGATAAGGAATGGCTAGATGTGATTGGACTACAACTCCCATCTGCTTCCAATCACCTGGGGGGCTGGCACCCCAATGTGACTGGAAAGCTCCAGGATGAGGAATGGTCACCCTGGAATCCTCTCCTGCTTCATCCAGGCTCGCCAACCCACTTAGAGCTGCGTTCAGTTGGGTTGCGCTATAAATCCCACCGCACCCATTGTGTTATATTCGGGCTGGGTGTGGTGGGATTTATAGCACAACCCACCTGAACGCGGAATGAACTGCACCACAAAAATACAGATATTTTTGTGGTGCAATTCATTCTGCATTCAGGTGGATTGCACTATAAATCCCACCGCACCCACTGGGTTATATTTGGGCTGGGTGCAGTGGGATTTATAGCACAACCCACCTGAACGCGGAATGAACTGCACCACAAAAATACAGATATTTTTGTGGTGCAATACATTCCGCATTCGGGTGGGTTGGGCTATAAATCCCATTGCACCTACTGGGTTATATTTGGGCTGGGTGCGATGGGATTTACAGTGCAACCCACCTGAACGCGGAAAATACAGATATTTTTGTGGTACATTTCATTCTGCATTCAGGTGGATTGCACTATAAATCCCACTGCACCCACTGGGTTATATTCGCGCTGGGTGCAGTGGGATTTATAGTGCAACCCACCTGAACGCGGAATGAACTGCACCACAAAAATACAGATATTTTTGTGGTGCAATTCATTCCACATTCAGGTGGGTTGCGCTATAAATCCCATTGCACCTACTGGGTTAGGTGCAATGGGATTTACAGCGCAACCCAACTGAAAGCGGAATGAACTGCACCACAAAAATACAGATATTTTTGTGGTGCAGTTCATTCTGTGTTTGGGTGGGTTGTGCTATAAATCCCATCGCACCCAGCCCGAATATAACCTGTGAAGACAGTAATGGCCCTCTTCCTCATGCGAGTGCGCCTGAAACATGCCTCCCCCCCTTGCACATGCAGAGATTTCCACTCCCAAAGGAAGCATAATCTGGAAAGAGAAGGCAGTGGATCTAAAATGAACTGTATTATAAATACAGCCCTGTATTATAAAAATATAAAATCTTTAACCTCTTGTAAATTTCACATGCACCCACAAAGCTTCATCAGCCTGTCTTTTTCTGACAGTCATCCTTGCCGATAATCAATGATTTCATAATGCTTTAAAAAAAAATATTGACACACAACACACACACACCTGACTCCTCCTTTCGGAGGCTCAGGTGTGTGAGCGATCCCACACTTATCTCCAATGATGCAATTCACGATCCGAGTCTCGCTCCATGGAGAAGGAAGGAAGAACCGGCTGTCTTAAGAATGAAACCCAAGTTTTCAATTAAGAGTGACCCTCCAAATTCACGAAAGGCTTGCAAAATTCCTGGTGTGGCTTTATGGAGGCCTCATCTTGCCTTCTGAGGCCACAGAGAGGAATTGCAGCCGGCAGAGCTGTGATAACTATGGCTTAGAAAGGCAACACAACAGGCGATGTACAATTGCAAACGAAAGAGCTGTAAAGGCCCTCCGAAGAGAGCGGGTCCTGCTTGCGGAAGGCAAAACGTGGTTCCCCTTTTGGAAAACTGGTGCAGACTAGGAAAAACATCCGGGGTGTGAAAGAAAAGAGGCGTTGGTTGAAATGAAGAGGAGGCGAGGGACTTGCCTTGGGTCCCCAGGACTTTGATTTACGCATGGTTTGAGTTGGGATGGACAGGAATTGAGGATGGGGCTTTTCTTGAAGCCAGGATATCATACTGTGGTGCATTCTGGTTTGCAAGGCCTTTGCTGTTGTTAGTTGCAAAGTCGTGTCCGACCCATCGCAACCCCCTGGACAACGTTCCTCCAGGCCTTCCTGCCCTCTACCATCCTCTGAAGTCCATTGAAGCTCATGCCTACTGCTTCAGTGACTCCCTCCAGCCACCTCATTCTCTTATCGTCCCCTTCTTCTTTTGCCCTCCATCATTCCCAGCATGAGGCTCTTCTCCAGTGAGCCCTTCCTTCTCAGTAGGTGGCCAAAGTCTTTGAGTTTCCTCTTCAGGATCTGGCCTTCTAAAGAGCAGTCAGGGTTGATCTCCTCTAGAACTGACCGGTTGGATCGCCTTGAAGTCCAAGGGACTCGCGGGAGTCTTCTCCAGCACCAGAGTTCAAAGGCCTCCATTCTTTGGCGCTCGGCCTTCCTTACAGTCCAACCTTCACAGCCATCCATTGCAACTGGGGAAACCACAGCCTTGACTAGACACACTTTTGTTGGCAGGGTGAGAGGTCTCTGCTTTTTAGTCTGCTGTCTAGATTTACCATCGCTTTTCTCCCCAGAAGCAACTTTTGCAAGGTCTTATTCACCTCTAAATGTTAATTTTATTGGTCAGGATGTGTTCCTCTTTTTTCTGTTTTTTTTTTCCTGCCACACCATTCCCTGAATGGGTTTATTGGGAAGAAAAAAGATTCAAATCAATGGAGTTGCAGGATTTTTTTGTTTTTAAACCCAGTCCTGTTTTGAAAACAAGCGGAGTTGCCAATGTTTAAACTCGGTCCTGGGTTTTTCGGATGCAGATGAAAGCTGCATCTCTCCACCTGGTCTCCTTTCCAGCTTCTCAGATGAGGCTTTGAACTCTGTACCCTTGCAGTAAAGGGGATTGCAGCTGCTTTCCTAGGAGGTACAGGTGGTTTCTTTGAGCATGTGGCCTGGAGCGGTAGAGTCATAAACCTCCCTTGGTCCCTTTTGATCTGCTCCTGCCTTTCTGAGTTTGCAGTTTGGGGGCAGTCTGAGCGGTGATGTTGGTCTACTACTCCGATCCGTGCATGTTCCTATGACGATCACGGTAAGGCACGGACGGACTGGGGGGGTGGGGTGGGGGGGACTCTTTCTACGTGCCGTCGCTTGTCCACTTGCTAATCGGGTCGAAGGCTCTTAGACCGCCGGTTGTGCCCCGAGTCAAAACAAGGAATCAAAACAAGGAAGCCTCAGAGGTAAAGGGTGGGGGGGAACTGTCACTCTGGAGCAACCGAGCTCCCGTCTGCGTTTTTTTGCGTCGCTGGGGTTTTTTGACTCCTTGCCACTTTGCCTGCTTTTTTTCATTTGAGGTCGGATTTGGGTTTTCTTTGGATGGCTTGCAAGCTTTTTGGCAACGGGAAGCCTTTGTTGTTTTTCCTTTGTTTTTGCTCCGTGCCGTTGTGCACGCCGCTTGGGATCTAACCGAGGGGCACGCTTTACATAATACGGTTGCAAAAACAGCCTCTTCATTTACCCCAGCCCAAGCCCCCCAGCTCTGTGTCTTCACTTTATATCAGACCACTAAACCCCCTCCCCTGCCAGTGGCAAAGCTGTGGCAAGCGGCTTCCTGCCAGTGAGATCAGCCCTGCTGTAGCTGTTTGTCAACACTCTAGAAAGAACAGCATCTCGGTGGCTTCGGTTGTTATGATGATGATTGCATTTCTTTTTTCTTCGCTTGGATCCAGCAGGTGCTGGCTGGCTGCAGGAAGGTCTGAACACTGTCTGGGACTCAGTTGCCACACGTTCGCCTCCTCTGTTCGCCAGGTGCTGTGTTGTCTAAAGCAGGCTGGAGGTGTCGTGCCTATTTTTAGCCAGCTGCCTCTTGCAAACGGCGGCAGCTACGGGAGGAGGGGGAAAAAAAATTAAGTCAGAATCTCCTGCAAGCTCCCGATTTCCCGCTGCCCACCAAAGATCAGGAAGAAGGAGGAGATGCTCGGGTGATTAAAAAAAATAAAAAAATCCAAAGGGGGCAAGCTGACTTTTCGCTTGGGAGTTCTTGGCGATGCCGGATTGCTTAAGAAACTCCTGACGTTCCGGGTTCCCGGATCTCGGTTGCAGCCCGGGTGAGATCCATTGTTCGCTTCTTCTCCTGGGGGCACGGGGAGAGGTTTTGCGCGGAAAAAATGCTCGGGCTTGTTTCGAACGAAGTGCCCTTTTTTCTCTCTCTGCCTTTTTGACAGGCTCTGAAATGACTGTGGTCATTGGCGGTGTGTACCCTGGGTGCTCGCTTCGGTTCAGTTTGGAGGCTCAGAGGCCACTTCCTCGCGAGGAATAAAAAGGAGGAAATGACTTGGCTCCCAATGAATGACCCTTTATGCGTCTGATTTAATAACGCGGGGCACCTTTTAACATTGAACAAAGACGAAATATTAAGTTCCCGCTGATTAATCCTAAACATACAAGGGATCACCGACCTGATTGTAATAGCTCTTTTTTTTTTTTTACCTGGAGTAGCCGTGGGTAGCTTACCAGTGGCGCTTAGCATATTTTATCAATGAAAGAAAGGGCTTTAATACGAACGGTTGTGAAATGCATATTTATGACGGAGTGGTACGTGTGCGGGGAGGCCAATTCGAGTTGACCTGTTGCCGGCGGGATTGTCCAATCCTTGGCTGGGATGGAGTGGCTGGATTCATTTATTTTTTGCAGTCTTGTTTTTTTCTGTGGCAGGTAACGTGCTTAAATATTTGTTTACACATCCGGGTGCAGAAGAAAGACAGCCCTTTGCCTTTGAAGATTGGCTGCTGCTTGGCTACCGGCGGCTCTTATTTTCTTTAAATGATGTCATGCCAGCAGGCAGAAATTGCACAAGGGTGCCCGAATGGTGAGCTATTTGGAGAACTGGAAACAGGCACTTCAAAATAGCAGTCTTCAAATATCTCAGGGGCTGTCCCAAATAAGAGAGAGTCAAGCTATTCTCCAAAGCACCCAAGGGCAGGACAAGAAGCAATGGGTGGAAACTAATCAAGGAGAGAAGCAACTTAGAACTAAGGAGAAATTTCCTGACAGTGAGAACAATTAATCAGTGGAACAACTTGCCACCAGACGTTGTGAATGCTCCAACACTGGAAGTCTTTAAGATGTTGGATAACCATTTGTCTGAAATGGTACAGGTTTCCTGTCTAGGCAGGGGGTTGGACTAGAAGACCTCCAAGGTCCCTTCCAACTATTCTATTCTATTCTAAATATTGTGGGCACATTGCTCCTGGAAAGAGACAACGATCAGCAAGCGATTAGCCCGATGTCAATTAAATCCATGCTACAACTCCCAAGAATTATTATTTTTTAAATAGCTTTTGAGCTCTGAACTGACTCTGAATTGACTTTGGCGTGGCTTAAAATAGGTTTTCTAGAAAGCCAAGCCAGTCACTTGAATGTTCTCTTGCTTTCGAAGCAGTGCTTGCTGCGATGGCTCCCTCCCCCCCTTTTTTTCTTTTTGCAAATGTTTAGATCATTCTTTGCTTTGTGGTCTCACTTGTGCTTTTGTTGGATGGCAGTTTTGTTCAAGAAAATTTGCATTGGTCAGGCAGTTGCAGGCAACCCGCCATTGATAGGAGCGTGCCTAGCTGACCTGGTTTTACTGGAACTGCGTTCGTTGGCCATGGGCTGTATCTGAATTAAACAAATTGTGAAATTGTGGCATGGGAGACGTAGGAATTGCAGGTACATGCAGATGCTGTGCCTGCTTTGCAAATCTTCCCAGGGCTCAACATCTTAAAAGATGTTCTTGGTTGAGCAACACTCAGCCTTGCTGGATGCCATAATCCAGTCTTGAAAGTCTTTATCACAAGCACAAGGGCATGTTGCTTTCTTTTTTCTATATTTTTTGTTGTTGGTGGTTGGAAAGTTGTGTCCGGCCCATCGCGACTCAATGGACAACGTCCCTCCAGGACTTCCCATCCTCTACCATCCTCTGGAGTCCATTGAAGCTCACACCGGCTGCTTCAGTGACTCCATCCAGCCGCCACCTTCTCTGCCGTCCCATTCCTCTTTTGCCCTCAATCGTTCCCAGCATGAGGCTCTTCTCCAGTGAGTCCTTCCTTCTCATTAGGTGGCCAAAGTCTTTGAGTTTCCTCTTCAGGATCTGGCCTTCCAAAGAGCAGTCAGGGTTGATCTCCTTCAGGACTGACCGGTTGGATCGCCTTGCAGTCCAAGGGACTCTCAGGTGTCTTCTCCAGCACCAGAGTTCAAAGACCTCCATTATTTGGCGCTCCGCCTTCCTTACGGTCCAACCTTCACAGCCATCCATTGCAACTGGGAAAACCACAGCCTTGACTAGACACACTTTTGTTGGCAGGGTGAGAGGTCTCTGCTTTTTCGTATGCTGACTAGATTTGCCATCGCTTTCCTCCCCAGGAGCAAGCCTCTTTTACTTACTTGGCTGCGGTTCCCATCTGCGGTGATTTTGGAGGCCAGGAAAATAAAATCTGTCCACTTAATTCTTATATTACATTTAATAGACTTGATTCATTCCAGCAGGATTTCTGAGCATGGAGTCCTTCCTGTCCCTTGAACTTGGTTGTCTTCTTGCTGACATTTTATGACCCGACTGGGTAACATCATCAGTGCTAGCAGAAGAAAACAAGCTGAGAGAGCACCAAAGACCCCACAGTTCAAATCTTAGCTGCCAATATTCTCTCATTTATTTCTGGACGTGGCAGAATCAAGCTGTCCCTCCTAAATTATGACACCCCCTTTTTTTCCCCTTTACAGCACGGAGTTGTTCACCATCCTTCAATTCTGCCACTATGACATGAAGACACCGAGGCTTAAGTTTCTTTAAAGATCCATTTTATTAGAGATGTCCTATTGGCACATCTGGGAAAACCTGAATCTGAAAGTTTCCAGGTTTTCCCCACCCAAAAGAAAGATCAAGTCCCTGCCCAGCACCCACATGTCCATCCCATGGCCCAATTAGGCACCGTCCCAACTGGAGAGGTGTCCTTGACTCTCTGAGAAAGGAATGTTATTTTGACTATATCTATCACACTCTATATGATCCCCCCCCCCATTCTCAATTTCCCACAGCAGAAAATGTGGCAGGCCTCAAGGCCCACTGTAAAATATGGCTTCCAGGCCTGACACCCAGTGGGGACTTGTCAATCAACGCACCGTACCACAACTTCAAAGCTTGTCTGAGTCACAACTCTTTCTTGTGGCCTTTCCACCCTGGTCTTGGCTAGAAGACCCTTCCAAAATTCCCATTATTAAGGCCTTTTTCGGTCACCCGAGACAATTTGGGGCAGGGAGGGCCGAAGGAGCCCCGCGTGGCTTTGGATTTTTGTCGTCTTCTGAAACGAGATAGAACAGATGGGCTTTAATCTCTTGTCACTCCATCATTGCTGTTGTGCTGCCATTTTCCTGCCGGTTTAATTTTTGTGTTTTGGTGGCAGATGGGTTTCTCAGATGTGTTTCCAGAATGGATGGGGAAGTGTCAGGGATCTTGATAATTCTTTCTCTGGGAATCCTCCTGGTAAATTGGGCCGGGGAGCTAAAGACACGGCCAAAGCCCATCACCCTTTCTTTCTTTTTTCTTTTCATAGATTTTATTGTTTTTCCCCATCTGTAACCATTTTCGATCATCACATTTACATTGTGGTGTCATCGTACCTATGTATATCAATTTTATATCGCTTCTATATTTATATACATTCATTTACAGTTTTATACATTTCTCTATTGCTTTGGGCTAGATTAACTTTATTTCTGTTATACAGCCATTTTTTTCCAATTATTCCAAATTTCATAGTATTCAGATTCTTCTTTGTCCTTTAATCTTAATGTTAATTCATCCATTTCTGCGCAATCTAGAATTTTCTGAATCACCAATTCATCTGGGGGAATATTGCTCTGTTTCCAACATTGGGCAAATGTTATTCTAGCTGAAGTCAATGAGTGTATTCATATATAGCAATAGCAATAGCAGTTAGACTTATATACCGCTTCATAGGGCTTTCAGCCCTCTCTAAGCGGTTTACAGAGTCAGCATATTGCCCCCAACAACAATCCGGGTCCTATATCTAATTTTCTTTCTATATTTCTCCGTGGTTATTCCCAGCAGGGAAAGTTGTGGTTTATATTCTATTTGTTCCTCTGTAATTTGTTGTATGTAAATTTTAATCCAATACTTTCTTTCTTTTTTAGTTTTTTATTTTTTTTATTTATAAAAATATCAAAAAATCAATGCGTGAACAGTGTGGCATCTGGGCGCCATTCATTCCAACACAAACAAAACGAATCCAATTGAGAATCATCATTACATTCAATCAACATGAAATTCCGATCACAATACACCTCTATATTAGGCTAAAATCGATCATTATTCAATTATTCCACCTATTTCTCATTATTGCTTCCATTTTATCAGCTGGGGCCTCCCCTTCCACCCACCACCTACCCCCAACTGAATGCATCACAACAAAGCACCAGCTGCCTCTTGCTCTCCCTCCCACCCCATCGTGTCACCGGTAGCGTCAAATCTAGACATGAAAGGCGAAGAAGCGTACAGAGGGAGGTTGGTTACGAAGACCAGAACTTGGAGAAACTTTGTGATGTCAAAAGTGGATCTGCATGAGCGCCTGCTCTTTCAACAGAGCCCAAATCAGATATGATAGAAGGGAATATTGGTAGCTCAGGATTGAACTGAGGGGTCCTTGGTTCTCTCTGAGCTTGATTGTTTTCGTGACCCAGCTAGCTAACATCATCAGTGCTGGAAGGGAGTGGAGTTTGAGGAGGAGATGGAGGACTGTGGGGTCTTTGATGCTCTCTAAGCTGTGTCCTTGCAGACGTCTCATGACCCAGCTAAGTAACATCATCAGTGTTAGAAGGGAGTGGGGTTTGAGGAGGATGAGAACTATGGGGTCCTTGGTTCTCTCTGAGCTTGGTTGTTAACTTGCAGGCGTTTCATGACCTAGCTAACTAACATCATCAGTGCTGGAAGGGAGTGGGGTTTGAGGAGGAGATGGGGGACTGTGGGGTCTTTGATGCTCTCTAAGCTGTGTTCTTACATACGTTTCATGACCCAGCTAAGTAACATCATCAGTGTTAGAAGGGAGTGGGGTTTGAGGAGGAGGAGGAGGACTATGAGGTCCTTGGTTCTCTCTGAGCTTGGTTGTTTTCTTGCAGGCATTTCATGGCCCAGCTAACTAATATCATCAGTGCTGGAAGGGAGTGGGGTTTGAGGAGGAGGAGGAGGTGGAAGACTGTGGGGTTCTTGCTACTCTCTGAGCTTGGTTGTTTTCTTGCAGAAAATCACCTATTTTGCAAAGCACCTGAGGGCAGGACAAGAAACAATGGATAGAAACTAATCAAGGAGTGGAGCAACCTAGAACTAAGGAGAAATTTCCTAATAGTAAAAGCAATTAATCAGTGGAAGGCTTCCAGAGGTTGTGGGTGCTCCAACACTGGCAGTCTTTAAGAAGGGATTGTCTGACATAGTCCAAGATCTTTTGCTTGAGCAGAGGGTTGGACTACAAGACCTCCCAAGGTCCCCTCCAACTCAATTATTCTGTTCTATTACATCATTTGGTAATGAAATATGTGCATAACCCCCCCCCCCAAGCTAAGAGGCCACCAAGGACCTCACATCAGAGTCCTCAACTTGCAACCACATTTGGGGAGCAGAACTCCTGTCACTGAGCAAAGCAGTCGTTAAGCGACTCACCCCTGATTTCACCTCTTAGTCATTAAACGAATCTAACTTCCCCTGTTAATTTTGCTTGACGGAAGCCAGGAAGGTGGCAGACGGCGATCACATTAAGAGTTTTGTTATTTTTTAGTTACAAAAATAAACATTGCATCTTTCCTTATGCAGTGTATCATCTGGGTATAAACATCTCTGTGCAACATTGTTCCTCTTTTGCCACAACTTTCACATTCATATTCACAATATTCCCCTAAGTTTAGTATCATAATATATTGAGCATTTAAATGTTATGGAACTCTCCATTTTTCTTCTTAATACCTTCTAGTAATAATATATCAACATTAAACATCATTATGCTCATCATACACATGCTAACAGTTTTCATCTTATTTATATCTCTATCCAAGTGTATTATATACCCTTTTTTTGCTTTCTTCATTTCCAAAACTCATTTTTTTTTCCTTTCCAACCATTGGTAAAATACTTCCCAAATCATATAATATTCAGTTTGCTCTTTCTCCTTAATTGCTAATGTTAATCTGTTCCTTTCTGCACATTCTAATATTTTCCTTATCACCTTTCTCATCAACAGGAATCTCTACACTTTCCCAATGTTGTGCAAATACAATTCTAGCTGCAGTTAACACATGAATGATTACATACACATTATCTTTATTATAAATCCGTGTGATTAATGGGGGATGCTGCAACTTTTGTAAATCCCTGCCGGTTGCCCAAATTTTGATCACGTGACTGCAGTTGTAAGTGTGAGGAGCATTGGTAGCTTTTTGGATCCCTTTGCATCGTCGTGAAAAAAAATGACCGTCCAAAGTGATGAGCTATGACCATCAATTGGGTCGTGAATATTTTTTAAAAATGGTCATAAGTTGGATATCATAGTCTCAAAATTCCCCTCCACCCTTTGATCTCCAACAGGTCTTCCGGTCTCCCCTAGGCCGCCTCTGTCAAAAACCGTGTCAATCAAAAAGCAAAAAAAATAGGATACTTGAATGGGGGGGGGGATGAGTACATTTTTTGCAGCGAGCAGGAGAGTTTCCTGATTATTCTGTTTGGCTGTTGCAACATATGGGCAGGCCCAGGAGTGTCCCAACTTTTAAGATCTTTGGAAATCGATTCCCAGAAACTCCCCAGGGCTAGCTGGGGAATTCTGGGAGTTGAAGTCCACAGGTCTGAAAGTTGCCGAGGTTCGACACACACACACACAAACATGCACGCCCAGGCCAGGCGTAAGGGAGTTTTAATAGCATTCTACCCTGCTCATTCATGGCCCTCCTCCCCAGTTTCATAACTTTTGGTGTCTTTGCGCCCTGCCTTTTACTGCATTGGGTTCCTGAGGGCCTGAAGGAAGGTGGGCAGAGATCTGTTTAGATCCGTGATAGCGACCCCATGGCACGCGTGGCATGCACCGCCCTCTCTGTGGGCACATGTGCCGCCAACAGCTGCTCTTCTGGTTTCCAATGCTGGTCTTTGCGGGCACCAAAAAACCACTTGGAAACGGCCTGAAAAACACCCCCAAAACAGTCCGTTTTCCGGGCTGTTTGGGGGCTATTTTTCAGGCCCAAAAATGGCCAAACAGTCTGAAAAATGGCCATAAAAATAGGCATGTGCACACCGGCAGCTGGCCTTCGGGTTTCCGGCGCATGCATGTGTGTTCCAGTTTGTTTGGGCACTCGGTGCTGAAACATTTTGGCATCCCTGGTTTAGATCCTTTTGGGGTAAGATCTGGTGACTGCATGAAATACGCAGGCGAGAGCCCCTCCCGTTATTAAGCGAGGAGTGGCTAGGGGGATGGTGAGAGTCTGACTGTCTGACCCCCCTTTTCCTCCCCTCGCAGGTGTTAACAGATTCTTCGGTAGCGTCCGTGTGGGAAAAGGCCACACAACCTCCACAACAACGACGGCTTTTGCCTGCCTTTTCCAGTGTTTCTTTTGTCAGCAAGTTCAGCAAAATTGTTTCTCCGGTGCCAGCCGTGATCAGACCGAGGAGCCAGCGACGGAAATGGTCAAAATGACAAAATCCAAAACGTTCCAGGCCTACCTGCCAAATTGTCACCGCACCTACAGTTGCATCCACTGCAGAGCCCACCTGGCCAATCACGACGAGCTCATTTCCAAGGCAAGTCGCTAGACCTCAGGCATTTGCAGTTTGGGACGCCCTTACCGTTCGAAGGGCCTTAAAAGCCCAGAGAGGAAGTTAAGACCGGCGTTTACATTTTGGAATCCTCTGCTGAGAAATTCGGCGAATTAAAAAGGCGTAACGCGAATAGGCATGGGGCGGTGTTTTGCAAACTTTAAAGGTGTTAAAGCAACTTTTAAGACTTCAGTTCCTAGAATTCCTCAGCTGGCCTTCTGAGAGTTGGAGTCTGCACATCTTAAAGCATCCTGGATAGAGAATTCTGGGAGTCCACATACTTTAAAGCATGCTGGCTGGGGAATTCTGGGAGCTGAAGTCCACATGTGTTAAAGCAGCTGCCTTAGGAATTCTGGGAGCTGAAGTCCACACATCTTAAAGTATCCTGGCTGGAGAATTCCCAGAATTCCTCAGCCAGCATTCTGGGAGTTGGAGGTCACACACCTTAAAGCGTGCTGGCTGGGGGATTCTGGGAATTGAAGTTCACTCTTAAACAGCCTGGCTAGGGAATTCTGAGAGTTGGTCCACTCATCTTAAAGCATGCTGGCTGGGGAATTCTGGGAGCTGAAGTCCACATGTGTTAAAGCAGATGGCTAAGAATTGTGGGATCTGAAGTCCACACATCTTAAAGCATCCTGGCTGGGGAATTCTGGGAGCTGAAGTCCACTCATCTGAAAGAATGCTGGGTAAAGTATTCTGGGAGTTGAAATCCACTTAAAGCATGCTGGCTGGGGAATTTTACAATGTGAAGTCCACACATCTTAAAGTTGCCAACTTTGAAAAACACTAGTATAATCAGCTGTGTGCGTGTTGTATTAGTTTCATCCAAGAAGATTATGCCTTAAAAAACAGTGTTTAAAGGTGGATGGTTTAGTTTGGGTTTTTTTCCCCACTGCTTAGAAATATAAATCCTTTACATAAAATGTAGCCAAGGAGTAACCTCTATCCATTCTACTACTAGGACTTTTTTTGCCCCCTAAACGTCTGTAGAGACTCTCAATCATCCAGGTCATGGTTGTCCCAAAGGTGCTTTTTCAAGAGGCAGCTGGGCTTTTTGTTTTTTTTTCTCTTAAGTTGCTTAGTGAAAACATATCAGAAGCCACAAACTCTGAATAACATTTAAAAAAAAAGTCCTCCTGATTCTTTTCCCCCTAATCCCTACTTGAAAAGACTTAAAACTGAAACCCCTGGAGAAATCTGTATTGTGAACAGATTCTTAGCAGCCCGTCTCCAAAATTTTATATAATCCTTTGCCTTCTTGAGCTTATTCCTCTCCCCCCCCCCAAAACCTCCCAGTGTATTTCTTTCTCTTTGGTGTATTTGGAACCTCTTCCTGCTGCATTTATTGGAGAGAAATGTTGGATGGTAAGATGAGGAGTCACCTTGTAAGGCCCAGATTTTCCTCCTTACCATTGACATATCATATGTTTCGGATTATAAAACACCTTCCCTCCCCCGTCCCCCCAAAAGAGGGTGAAAATCTGGGTGCGTCTTATACACTGAATACAGCATTTTTGACCTCCCAAAACCCCGCTCCCTTTGCAAAAATGAACGTGCAGAGGGTTTGGGAGGCTTGCCAAATGCTCCTGGGGGCTGGGGAGGGCAAAAATGAGTGGAAAATGGGCTGTTTTTTGCCTCTCCCCAGCCCTTAGGAGCACTCTACAAGCCTCCCAAAGCATATGCATGCCCTGTTTTGTTTTGTTTTTTGCAAAAACCGGGCCCTTTTTGCAAAAAATGGCCTGTGTTTTGCTCATTTTTGTGCCCTCCTCCCAGCTCCGAGGAGCACTTTTCAGGCCTCTCAAACTCTCTGTATGCCCCGTTTTTCACAAAAAATGAGGCATGCAGAGAGTTTAGGAGGCCTGCATAGTGCGAAAACTTTTTTTTTAATGTACCTCTTCAAAATCTTGGTGTGTCTTATCCTCCGGTGCGTCTTAGAGTCCAAAAAATACAGTAGCTACCATTGAGGTCCATGAAAGAACGCACATTCTGGACAAGTAGCCCTCGACTTGCAAATATTCCTTTAGTAAAGCATTCAAAGTTACAATGGGTTGGAAAAATAAGTGACTTAACGACTCACACTTATCTCCATGGTCACATGATCAAAATTCAGACTCTGGGCAACTGGCATGTACTTACGACTGTTGCAGTGTCTCGAGATCATGTGGGCTTCTTTGGCAACCTTCGGACAAGCAGAAGTCAGTGAGGAAGGCAGATTCACTTAACAACCGTGTCACTGACTGAACGACGGCAGGGATTCACTTCCCAATCATGGCCAGAAAGACTGTAAAAATGGGGCAAAAGTCACTTAGCCACTGCCTCGCTTAGCAACAGAAATTTTGGTTGTAAGTGGAGAACAACCTTGTGTTTTTTGATAGTTCACACTATGGAGGTTAGAAGGGCTCAGTGGCGAAGACGCTGAGCTTGTTGATCAGAAAGGATGGCAGTTCGGCGGTTCGAATCCCTAGTGCCGCATAATGGACTGAACCCCCGTTATTTGTCCCAGCTTCTGCCAACCTAGCAGTTTGAAAGCACGTAAAAAATGCAAGTAGAAAAATAGGAACCACCTTTGGTGGGAAGGGAACAGCATTCCGTGCGCCTTCGGTGTTGAGTCATGACGGCCACATGACCACAGAGACACATGGACAGCGCTGGCTCTTCAGCTTTGAAACGGAGATGAGCACCGCCCCCTAGAGTCGGGAATGACTAGCACATGTGTAAGGGGAACTTTTACCTTTATCTATGAAGGTTAAGCTCATCATACCAAATTGACAACTAATTGGTTTTCCACTGATTGGTTTTTTATTATTTTTCCGTTTCCATGCAAAAAAGCAGACCCCAGCACTTTCCATAAAGTGATTGGTATCCTGTCCTCAAAGACTGTGTCTCCTGGGCATTGAAGCTGTTGTCAGAGTAGAAAATGTTTCAGCTTTAAAGTAAACACTTTACCAAACCTACAGAATATTTTCCCATCTCGTCGTTTGTTTTATCATCTACATTATTGGAACACTTACATGTTTACTGTATTACAGCTGATCTGGTGTGCATTTCAGGTAGTCCTCAACATACGACCACAAGGCAGCTCCCGATTTCTGTGGCTAAGCGAGACATTTGTTGAGAGAGCTGTGCCCCATTTTACGACATTTCTTGCCCCAGTTGTTAAAGGAATCCCTGCAGTTGCTAGCTTAGCAACACAGTATTGTGGTCCACCAGTGACCAGCAGAGCTGGCAGAGGAGGCAGTGAGGAGGTTGGGGAACATGGGCCAGTCCTGGAGTCTGGGAAGGCTCTGATGAGGGCTCTGTATCATAGGCAGAGAGGGGGCCAGAGCCATATGCCAATTATCAGCTGTCTTCGGAGTCAGACATCAGTGAGGCAGAAGAACAGCTGGAGCCTGTTCCAGTGTGTGCATGCACAGAGTTGCCAGACGAAGGGAACAACTAAAGAACAGGGGTCGACTTGGGAGTAAGGCCACAGGTGGACTGTGAATGGCCCCTCCCAGAGGAAATAAAAGAGGAGTGAAAGGGGAGTGGAGTCTCCAAGCCAGATAAGGTCTGGGACCGTAAATTCTCCCTTGAAAGACTTTGCTGGATGTGAAGGAGCAGAATTCACAGCAAATTAATAAAAGAGGTTTTGGTCAGGACCAGGAGTTTGTTTCATGCTCTTGGGAAGCCTTTGTCAGAACACCACTCACCCCACGGGAGGTGGCATCGCAGCGTCTTGAGATCGAAAAAGGGGATCACGTGACCCCCAGGACACCGCAACCGTCATAAATATGAGTCAGTTGAGAAGCCGTCTGAATTTTGATTATGCGACCATGGGGGAAGCTACAAAGTTTGTAACTGAGCAATGGTCACATGGCAAGAAAGATGGTAAAATGGGGCAAAAGTCACTTAACTGCCTTGCTTAGCAGCAGAAAGTTTAAGCTCATTTTGGGAACCTAAAAATGAGAACTTTTGTGGTCGTAAGTTGAAGCTTCTCTATTTTTTTTTCTCTTAGCACCATTAAAAACTCTTTACTACTTTGATAGTTTCTGAGTAAAAATAAGACCTCAGACAGAACTGCTACATAAACTGATGCTATTTAAAAATAATAACAATAATAAAACTTTTCTCATGAAAATGCATAAAATATTACTATCTCTGCAGAAAAGAAATCGTGAAATGCTCTGAAAGGCCAATGTTACAACTTAGCATCTAACCCTGAAACTTCTAGACATCATGTCCCAAACGGGCTTTTTCAGGAGGCAACTGGACTTTCTGGTTTTTCTTTTGAAGTCGTTTCCCTTCTCATCTAAGAAGCTTCTTCAGCTCTGACTGGATGGTGGGGAATGGGAGGATTTATATTCCTTGCAGGCAGCTGGTCATTTGCATCCTTTGAGAGGGTCATTGAGGCCACTTGGAGGCTTATCTGTGTCCTCAAAGTTACCTGAGTGGTGCAAATGGTTCCTGTAGTCTGCAATTTTTCCCTCTGGAAATCCATTCCTTATTCCCACCCCATTCAAAGAATGTCCATCCCAAATTGTGTATCTTCTCTACAGACGTCTAGACATCATCTACCATTTCTGGGGGGGGGGGGGGGTAATAACCCTTGTTGCACGTTTTATCTTTGCCTCACTACTCCGATCACCTTCCTCCTACCCCACATAATAACATTAGTAGATACTGCTTGATATAAACCTAATCCTGGTTGTGCCTAAAATCCCATTTATTTTAGCCAGTGTAGGCAACTAGCAACGTTCTGGACATTTTAAAACCGTTTCTAAGCTACACATAATGTATTGTAATCTGCTTTCCGGAGGCCCCCTGATAGGATGAGAATAAAATCGACATAAACTCTTGAAATCTGCTGGTCTGTCTGTGCATGAGTGTGTTTGTGTAGACACACACACACACTCACACACACGCGTTTGAGGTCTGTTTTCCCTTTAGTCTGTTTACTCACCACAGCAAAGAGCTCAAAGGGATCAAAGTTCAGGCAGTCCTTGACTTACGACCACAATTGAGCCCCAAAATGTACCCCGCTAAGCAAGACATTTGTTAAGTGAGTTTTGTCCCATTTTACGACCGACCTTGCCACCACTGTTTTAAGGGAATCACGACTGTTGTTAAGTTAGTGACACGGTTATTAAGTGAATCTGGATTTGTCAAAAGGAGACTGTGTGGCCCCTGGAAACTCTCATAAGTGTGAACCAGTTGCCAAGCATCTGAATTTTGATCTCGTGACCATAGGGAAGCCCCAACGGTCATTAAGTGTGAAAACAGGTCCTTTTTTCAGTCCCCTTCTAACTTCAGTCACTAAATAAACTGTTGGAAATTGAAGACTGCCAGTAATATATTTTCAGAGACTCTAGAAATGTGCCTTGATAAGAATGCCTGGTAGATTAATGCATTATCTCAAATTTCTCAAATAGAATTGATAACTGGTGCAGAAATCTGATTCTGTGCCATTCATTTCCAAGTAGCTGAGCTCAAGGAAGGATTTTTAAACCCTTGGGTGAAAATATCAGGAAGGCACCTGTATCTTCTTAAACACTGGAGGTCTTTAAGATGATGTTGGACAGCCATTTGTCTGAAAGGGTGTGGGGTTTCCTGCCTAGGCAGGGGGTTGGACTAGAAGACCTCCAAGGTCCCTTCCAACTCTGCTATTGTATTATTGTATTATCTTTTAGCCACTTTGTGTTTTTGAAGTGGATACAGTAACAAATACAGGAATGTTAGTTACCCTTCTCTTCCGCTACTTTTTATTTTTATTTTTTTGCTCCTCTATAATTCTATAGGGACGTGGTGGCTCAGTGGCTAAGATGCTGAGCTTGTCAATCAGAAAGGCTGGCGGTTTGGCAGTTCGAATCCCTAATGCTGCGTAACGGAGTGAGCTCCTGTTACTTGTCCCAGCTTCTGCCAACTTAGCAGTTTGAAAGTATGTAAAAAATGCAAGTAGAAAAATAGGAACCACCTTTGGTGGGAAAGTAACAGCGTTCCGTGCACCTTTGGCATTGAGTCATGCTGGCCACATGACCACGGAGACGTCTTCGGAGAGTGCTGGCTCTTCGGCTTTGAAACGGAGACAAGCACCGCCCCCTAGAGTTGGGAACAATTGGCACACATGTACGAGGGGAACCTTTACCTTAATTTATTCTCTTTCCATGTGCCTAGAAGATATTTCTAGCAACATTTCTGCCACTGATCTTCATATCCATGTCTTTTAGATGATGCAGCCTATCAGTTACTGTGTGTTCTAGGCAATGCCCTTCAAAGTTACCCCTCAAGCTGGCAAATCTTCATTGAAGGAATGCTGTGACATGATCTCACAAGTTGTTGTTGTTGTTTTTAAATGTAAGATTCATTTCCCTTCTCTCTTTCTCAGTCTTTTCAGGGAAGCCAGGGACGAGCCTACCTCTTTAACTCTGTGTAAGTACCATTCATGTTCTGTTTTTCTGTGTGGCACTGAGAAATGTTTTGGTATTGCTAGCTTGTTTGTGGGGTGGGCTGGAGGAATGGAGAGAGAGGGGGAGGGAGAAAGAAAGGAAAGAGAGAGGGAGGGAGGGAGGGAGGGAGGAAGAGAGAGAGAGAAAGAAAAGAGGGAGATAGGGTGGAAGAGAAAGAAGTAAAGGAAAGAAAGGGAGGGAAGGAGAGAAAAGGAGAGAAAAGGGAAAAAAGGAAGGAAGAAACAAAGGAAGAGGAGAGAGAGAGATGGAGGAAGAAAAAGAAAGCAAAGGAAGAAAAAGAAGAAATTGAAAAGAAAAAGGAAAGAAGAAGGGAAGGAACAAAGAAAAAGAAAGGAAGGTTGAATTACAACTTCCAGACAGCAAAATCACACTGTTAGGATAATGCTAAGCAATGTCGGGGAAGATGGATATTGTTGGACATCCCACCAGTCAGAGGGTCTTCACTCTACTCTCCTAAGGTCCATCTAGTTGAGCCTCTGGGAAGCTCTTAAGACTACTGTCCCTCTCCTTACTGTCACTCTTCACCAATGTGTATTTACTGCCCCACTAGGAATTCAATTGCAATCAATCACAATAGAGCTAGAAAGGACCTTGGAGGTCTTCTAGTCCAACCCCCTGCTCAAGCAGGAGACCCTATATACTATTTCGGACAAGTGGCCATCCAGTCTCTTGTTAAAATCCTCCAGGAAGAAGATGCATCGGGTACAGCTGGACAATTCTGCCTAGTTCCCTTGGATTGAGGCGACGGACACGGTTCCACCACAAAACCGCGATGACCTTATCCGCGCCGACATAAGTGCGGAGGCAAATCCGCGGCGTCCGAAGCGCTAAGAAAAAAACGACCCTACCGCCGCGACAACAGCGCGGTGACAGAAGGGCGTTCTACATGCTTCGTTCTTTGCCTCCAAAGGTAGCCCTCCTCCTCCAGCTGACAGCAGCAGCGGGCACGGGGCAAAGCGGGCTGCCCAGCAGCAGCAGCCCGCGGGAAGGGTCCAGCTCAGCCGCGGGGGGCAGCAGGAAGCAGAGGAGGACGCAGCAGCGGCGGCGGTTGAGGCTCTCCCGGGCCGGCGAAGCGGGCTTGCCCGGCGGAGGCAGGCTGCCCTCTTCTTCCTCAACAACATCTCCTTGGACGGGCGGCCTCCGCCGGCGGCGCCTCCCCCGGAGGAAGAGGCAGGGTGGGCGGCGGCGGCAGCTGAGGCTCTCCCGGGGCCGGCGAAGCGGGCTTGCCCGGTGGTGGCGGCCACCCATCCAAGGAGATGTTGTTGAGGAAGAAGAGGGCGGCCTGCCTCTGCCGGGCAAGCCCGCTTCGCCGGCCCTGGGAGAGCCTCAGCCGCCGCCGCTGCTGCGTCCTCCGCCGCCGCCAGCGTCGGCGGCCCTGCTCGGGCCCCCCACGGGCTTCCTGCTGCCCCCCGTGGCTGTGCTGGACCCTTCCCGCAGGCTGCTGCTGGGCAGCCCGCTTTGCCCTGTGCCCGCTGCCGCTGTCAGCTGGAGGAGGAGGGCTACCTTTGGAGGCAAAGAACGCCCTTCTGTCGCCGCGCTGTTGTCCCCGCGGTGATGACGCGCGGTGATGACATCGCGACTTTAGCGACGCGATTTAATCTCCGCTATTTTGCGTAGCGCGGTTTTGTCGTGCCACGGACGGACACATGCCGAGAAGCAGTTGCCTGAGCTCTCCCCTATTTTATTTCAATGTCAATCCGAAGGGACCTTGGAGGTCTTCTAGTTCAACCCCCTGCTCAAGCAGGAAACCCTGTAGTACCATTTCAGACAATAAAACGGCAAATCAATTGATTGGGAGGATGAAAACCAGGCCTTGGTCTTCAAAACAGCTCCTGCGTCAAGCGCAGGAAACCTTTCTCTCCCCAGTCCTGTTCTTTGTCCTATTTCTCCCGTAGATGGGCATCATGCGCCCGATGAGACCACCTGTGTTTCTCCCATCCTCTCTTGCAGGGTGAATGTGGGCTGTGGACCTGCGGAAGAGCGAGTTCTTCTGACGGGCTTGCACGCCGTAGCAGATATTTATTGTGAAAACTGCAAAACGACCCTCGGATGGAAATACGTAAGCCTCCGCGCTGGGCGTGGCCTTGGTTATCTTGGTTTGATGTGTAAGTGGGAGCCCTCCGTCCCTGGTGGTTGGAGAAGGACACAAGCCAGTCATACACAATCCACATTTTGGTACCGGTTGCGTTAGTTAATTTCGATTTTCAATCAGAATAGAGCTGGAAGGGACCTTGGAGGTCTTCTAGTCCAACCTCCTGATCAAGCAGGGGACCCTGTACCATTTCAGACAAGTGGCTGTCCAGTCTCTTGTTTAAAAACCTCCAGTGATGGAGCACCCACAACTTCTGGTGGCAAGCTGTTCCACTGGTTAATTGTCCTCACGGTTAGGAAGTTTCTCCTTAATTCCAGGTGGCTTCTCTCCTTGATTAGTTTCTATCCATTGTTTCGTCTTGTCTTCTGGTGCCTTGGAAAATAAGTTGACCCCCACTTCTTTGTGGCAACCCCTCAAATATTGGAATACGGCCTTTATTCAGGTTTTTTCCCCCTCAGAATTTTGTTTATTTTTTATTTTCTTACATACCATTTTAAGTATACATTCACATAATTCTTATTCTTCTTTACATTTATCATTTTTATACATTTGTTATTTCATTTAATAGGTTTTTAATATACAGTTTGGGTTGCTTTGTTTACCATCCCTTCCTCTTCCACCCCTCTCCCCTTCTCTTCCTTTCCCTTCCATCCTCCTCTCCTTACCTCTTTCTTCTTTCCCTCATCCTCCTTTCATTCTCTCCTCCTGTGTCTCTATTATTGTAGGTGTCTCTTTCAGGTCTTATTTTCTGTTTCCTTGGGATGGTATTTCTGCAAACCCAAATATAATTTGATATCATTTCTTATTACCTTCACTAATCTATCCTCTATATTCCTCCCCTTTATATCTCGCTCTTGGATATATACTTATATATTTAATATTTTCTTTTCTGTTTTTCCCTTCTCCCCCCCCCTCCCTGTTTTCCATTTAACAGTGCATCATCTGGGTTCTATACCTTCTCCTTATTTTCTTTTCTAGTTTCCTTTCTCTAGCCAATCATAAAATCTTCCCCATGTCTTGAAGTACTCCAATTCCTCTTTATCCTTTATTTTCATTATCAACCTATTCATCACTGCACAATCTAATATCTTTTTTATTATCTCTTCGTCTGTTGGTAGCTTATTCAATTTCCAATTTTAGGCAAATACAATTCTTGCTGCTGTAGTTAACATGTATAATCAAACAAGTGTCCTCTTCCTTGAATTTCTCTGGGATGATACCTAGTAAAAATATCTCTGGTCTAAATTCTATTTCTTGTTGTAACATTTTCTTTAACCATATTCTTAGTCCAGTATTTCCTTGCTCCTGCACATGTCCACCACATACCATAATAGAAACCAATTGTTTCTTGACATTTCCCACATTTCGCTGATTTGTCTTTAAACGTCTTTGCTAATTTTATAGATGTGCCATCTATAAAACCTTTTGTATAAGTCTTCTTTGTAAGCTGTTGACATGGTTAATTTATAGGGGCCAACTCCAATTTTTGAAGGGCAGAGAATACAGAGAGCCCTTGACTTACGACCACAATCGATCCCAGAATTTCTGTTGCTAAGCGAGACAGCTGTTCAATGAGTTTTGCCCCATGTTAGAACCTTCCGTACCACCGTTGTTAAGTTAGCGACACAGTTGTTAAGTGAAGCTGGCTTCTGAATTGACAGAAGGTTGCAAAAGGGGGGATCCCGGGGACACTGCCACCGTCATAAATATGAACCCGTCGCCAAGCATCCGAATTTTGATCCCACGGCCACGGCAACGCTGCAACGAGTCACGAAGGGTGAGAAATGGTTGTACGTTGCTTTCCTGGGTGCCGTTTTGCAACCTCGGTCCCTAAGCGAACCGTTTTAAGTCGAGGACTAGCTGTCAAGTGAATCAAATGCCCCGATCCGGGGTGGGTGAGCTGAGCTGAGTGGTGTGTTTTTCTTCCCCCAGGAACACGCCTTTGAGAGCAGTCAGAAATACAAAGAAGGGAAATTCATCATCGAACTCGCTCACATGATCAAAGACAATGGCTGGGAATGAACTGCGATACGATTCCTTGTTTCTGGACAACGCATCTGGGGAGCAGGCTTTATTTTACATATTTAAAAAAATGACTCATGGGGAAGACAAGAGAGAGAGAAAAAAATGGTGGACGGACGGTTGAGAAAACCTCAACCGCCCAGTGATGTGATGCCATGGTCCTTCCCTTCTTTCCAGAACATCTCTCCCCTGTTTTGTTTCTTCCACCCCCCCTTCTCCCCTCCTCCCTGTGTAAATCCCCTCTTTTTCTATCTCTATTCCTGTGCAAAACACCTTATTTTGGACCGAACCTTTTTCTATACGCTCGAGGAAGAAGAATTCCATCATTCCAAGTCACCTGTGCTAAGGTAGCCTCTCTCTCTCTCTCTCTCTCTCTTTCGACCCAACACCTTCAGTTGCTCCTTTGTGACGTGCATTTTCTCTGCTCCAGGGTTTTAAAGGCAGCCCCGATGGACAGTCCCGAGAATGTATAGGATGAAGTACATCTTTTATTTTATGCCCACCCCTCCCCTTATAATTAGCCATTTCTGTGGTCTCTTTGCGGTGAGAAAGATTGCAGTATTGTACTACTCATTATTACTATTTTTAAAGCGTACCGCAGCCCGTTAAGATATTCTTTTTGGCTAGGTTTGCGAGAGGCTCAGTTTAGCCCTCCTGGCTGAATCTGTGGTTTATTTTTCATTTTATTTTAAAGAGAGAAACTGTCAGAAAAGAGATTGAGTAATAATTTACAAGGCTAACTTCAAACTGTAGATCCAAATCAGATACATTCTGAAGAGAAGCTTAAAAGCTTTGGCCTGTGAAAAGAAAAAGGAAGAAAGGAAAAAAAAAAAAGGAATGTATAGCAGGGTCTTTTAAGATCAAAGGGCTGGAAAAATACCCAGCTCTTTTATTTTTAATACGTCGGTTTAAAATGTTTTTTGGTACTGTACCTTGGGAATGGGGAAAAAAGGGGGTAATGGAGATTATTCTTATGGCTGGTTCCATGTAGTTTTACCGAATTGTAATGCACTGGATGCGAGGCGGCTCGTTCATCAAAGTCCCCGGCTTTGGCAGTAACCGAAGCACACCCAACGTGTGCCTGTGTGTGCGAGAGCGTGTGCCTGAGTGTGTGCAAAGAGGTGTCGCTGATCCCTCTGGAGTAGGTTGCTTAGAACAGTGTTTCTCAACCTTGGCAACTTGAAGATGTCTGGACTTCAACTCCCAGAATTCCCCAGCCAGCATTCGCTGGCTGGGGAATTCTGGGAGTTGAAGTCCAGACATCTTCAAGTTGCTAAGGTTGAGAAACGCTGGCTTAGAAAGTTTCGCAAGCGAAAAAAAAAAGTGACAACTTGGCATTACAAAAAGAAAAAAAAAAAGAAATGAAAGAAAGAGTGCCTGAGGTTTTGTTTCGTTTTGATTTTTAAAAAAAGGGGGTGCGTGATTTGCTGGCTGAATCGTCCCTAAGCACAATTTTTATAATAAAACTTGTTAATGTAAAAAAGAAACATCATCTGGGAATTTTTAACCACCTCCCCCACTCCGTAGTCAGTGGGGGGTGTCAGAGAGGGCCACCATTCGTGGGTAAAAGTGCGTAATTTTCTTTCTCCTTCCAAAATAATTCCAAGGAAAAAACGGGTGGGGGGAACTGTATAGGACAACATTTTACCTGAATCATACCGAACTGCTGCCAGCATGAGCAACAATAACTATTAATAATAATAACCATAATATAGGAAGCTTTTACAATGGGAATGCTAACGTACTTACCTGTTGCATTGCAACGCCAGCTTTTTTGCCTGCCCCGAATGGCTGCTAATGAGCTCATCTAACTGACATTCAGATCTCTCGAATTGCACTTTAGCTTTATCCTTCCTTATCAAAATAGCAACTGTCTTCGCCTGAACGTCGAATGCTTCCCCCCCCCCCTCTCTGTACCCTGACTCCCTCCCGATTTCATTCCTCCGTAGAACCCTTTGGGAAGAAGAACGATTTTACACTGTGATGCAAAAAAGAAAAAAAGTAAAAAAAAAAAAAAAGGATATTGAATATATATCTTATCTATTTAAGTGGGCGTCTGTGTGTGTGTATATATATAGTTACCTTTCAGGCATTTGGATCCAAAGAGCTGTCCCCCATGACAGCTAGTCTCAGATTTTGTATGACCTTTTATTCTGGTGCTTTATTTAGTTGTGAATGATTTTTGAAACCCAGTGAATCTTCAGTCCGCAGTGGAACGGATATCACTCCTTGTGATTCACATCCAGAAGAGCAGCAGTTTCAGCCCTCGGGGAGGCTGGCTTGTGAGGGATGCTTGCTTGTTAGGGTGCGTGTTGGCTAGGGAGTACCTTGGGGTGTGTGTAATAATTCAAATTTAGGGCAACTGGATCGAGAGTCATCAACATAGGAACCGTGACAGCGTCCCTAAAAAGTCCTGCGAGTTTCCTGAACTTGCAGCCTTAACGAAAGAACCGGTGGTTATTCGAACGAAATTAGCTTCTCGTACGCCTCTCTGCCAATCCTTTAGAAAGGTCTGGATCTCCTGCGTTGCTTTGTGGCAGCGATGGAGAACTGGACTATCCCTTCCCTGTGAGATCGGTGTCCATTGCCACCGACAGAGAGTCCTGCATTTTTCAGCAGCCAGATTTTCAGCATTGTTGGCCTACGGTGGTGGCCACTGCTTTCCCCCACTTCAGCCGTGAATGCTTGTTTTGCAAACGTGGTTGCTCTCGACGAATTTCTCAAATCGTCTGCAAGGTCACTTTTGTGGGGATTTGAGAAGGTGGGACAGGAAAAAGAAAGGTGGAGGGGGAAAATCTTACAAAAGAATGTATTTTAATCAAAGAACGCCTGGGCCAGACTACATGTTACACACAAATGTGACTCTTCTTTCCCATAAAGCTGAACACACGGAGTGGTAGAAATCCACTTGAAGTGGATTTTACACTAACTAGCTGTCTACTACATACTTTGTCACAACGAAAACGGGGACACCTTACCTGTTGGCGTGTAACGTGTAGTCCGGTGGTCCTTTTGAGTCTCTGCAGATGGACGTTTTCCCTACAATTTTTTTTTGTTTAACCCAGATGCCAAAAAGAAGGGAAAGTGGAACATCAAATTGCAGCTTAAAATCAGATGCAATTTATTTTTTTAGGGATAAGGTACCAAACAGAGCAATATTACGAATTTTGAAACGAGGGGCGCAAAAAGGCCGCGGGGAATTTTAAATCCAGAACAACCTGCGTAGGTCTGAAGTAGCATCCGGATCTTAACGATTCCTGGAAATCAGCTCTTTTGACTTGGCCTTGTAAGGATTCCTTAAAACTGCAAATCCTTCAAACGGACAGATTTGATGGCTCCAGATACGGCTGGATGATTGGTTGAGGTCTCAAAAAAAAGATCAGTCTGGTTACTGAACTTTCCAGCGTTAACATTTAAATGAAAAAATAAAAAAGATACTTGAACATTTTACCAAGCATTTTCCCATTTAACCTGTGGTGTTTTTTTGTTTTGGTAACGTATTCTATTTAAGAATTTGTGTGTTCTTTGTGGGTAAGTTTTAATCTTCCCCTTCAACTTGAGCACTTTGGTTGCTTGTTGTTTTTATTAATGTTGATCTTAACATTTATTTTATATATACATACATACATACATATATATATACACACAAACATATGTACGTGTGTGTGTGTGTGTGTGTATATATATATATGCATATATGTATGTATATATATATGTGTGTGTATGTATATACTATATATATACTATATATTTTATAAATTGTAACAACATTTTTTGTGAACATCTACCTACTAGAACAGTGTTTCTCAACCTTGGCAACTTGAAGATGTCCGGACTTCAACTCCCAGAATTCCCCAGCCAGCGAATGCTGGCTGGGGAATTCTGGGAGTTGAAGTCCAGACATCTTCAAGTTGCCAAAGTTGAGAAACACTGTACTAGAATCTCTCCTCCCTTTTTTTGCGAAGTGGGTGAAATGACTGCAAGCTGGTTCTTGAAAAGATTGTTCATTGGCACTTAGAGGAACAAGCTGCCAACACTGACATTTGTGGTGTGTCTGTGTGTCTGTGTGTGTGTGTGTTTTGTTCTTGGGAGTCAACAGTCATGGCTCTTGTAAAATAGTCACCCCATCCCGATCTGATTCAGACCTAATTCAGAAACTTTTTTTTTTTTAAAAAAAAAGTCCATTTGGAGATTCCTAGACGTTATCCCGTCTAGGAGAGAAATCCTAATTCTTGGTGGACATTTCAGAAATTTTTAGAACTGCTGGTTCAGCTATTCCTTCGAGGTGGGTCCATCCGTACTGGAAGCATCCTCTGAAGGCAGAGGTCTTTTGGGTAGGTGACTTCCAAACACAACCACAGAAGATTTGTGGACAGCATTCATTAGTTGTCCCACCTGTGTTGTGTGGAACTTACGTGATACGTGGCAAAAATATTGTTCTTAAAATTCTCTTGGATCCGCAGGAAAGTTACACCTCCTAGTGCCCATGTTTTTCAAGGGGAAAAAAAACCCCGATAACCCGTATCGGCCGTGAACAACATTGATCAGCGTGAAAAACCAGTACAGGGTTTTGGCCCTTAGCGGGAGGTTTGATTTTTGTTTTCCGATAAGCTAAATCTATTTTATTCGGACTTGGAAAGATAGCTATAACGAGACTTTTAACTTGCATTGGTAGGTCCAAAAAAAATTATTTGAGTGAATGGTTTGGCAAGCACCATAGTCCTTCTCCCTAGTGTGAAAATCAACCAGTAATGTCAGTTCTCAATGCATTTGGTGGCAGTTGGCGTGTGCCTCATTGCTGGAACAATTTTGGGGGATGGGTGGGGAGGGGAAAATGCTTTATTTTTTTGCAAGCTGACGTGGCTTCTTCCTGGTTCTCGCCTCAGCAATACTATACACAATTTGTGATTTCACTTTATTGTATCTCTTTGACAGTATCACAATAAAAACTTTCCGTTGTTTTGTTGAATGTGACTTTTTATTCTCTCTCTCTCTCTCTCTCTCTCTCTCTCTCTCTCTCTCTCTCTCTCTCTCTCTCACCCTCCCTGATTGGGCCTGGTTTTTCTCTCCAAATAATAAATACGTCATTTTTGGTTTGGAGAGAAAGCAGATAGGATGTGGGATCAAGGTTTCACTCCCACAGAGATAGTCCTCGACTTAACGACGGTTAACAGAGCCCAGGATTTTTGTTGCTAAGCGAGACAGTTGGAGGACCGGATCAAGGTTTTGCTCCCATAGATAGTCCTCGGCTTAACTACTGCAACTGAGCCAAGAGTTTCCGTCACTAAGCGAGACAGTCAAATGGGGATTGCCCCATTTTACAACCTTTCTTGCCACAGCTGTCAAGTGAATCCCTGCAGAGGTAAAGCAGTCATTAAGTGAAGCCTGCTTCCCCATTGACTTTGCTCCTGAGGAGGTCGCAACAAAAGAGAATCACACAACCCAGGGAACACTGCGACCGTCATAAATGCAAGTCAGTTGCCAAGCATCCAAATTCCCATTGCGTGACGATGAGGATGTTGTTAATGGCCACAAGGGTTGTGTCCATTTCTTTCCGTGCAGTTGTAACTTCGCTCACTAAACCAGGGGTGGGTTTCGAAAATTGTTCGAACCTACTCTGTGGGTGTGGCCTCCTTTGTGGGAGTGGCTTGCCACCCATGTGACCGGATGGGAATGGCTTGCTGCCCATGTGACCGGATATGAAGATGCCGACGACACTTGCCAGAACCACCTTAAATTACCTCACACACAGCACTGGCATGCATAAGAATAGGATGCAAACTTGTTTTTTAAAAGGCATCTTTGGTTTGCGTTAAAACAACTTCAACACACGTTTTGATTGCACCACAAACGCAGTAGTCATCCTTACCTTTCACAGAGGCACTGAGTTTTATAAATATGAGCATGATAGTATAGAATAATCATATCCAAGGACCAGTGGGGGGTTTCAAAAAATGTTGGAACCTCTTCTGTAGTTGTGGCCTGCTTTCCGGGTCCACTGGTGGAACCTCTTTTAACCGGTTCGGTAGATTTGACTAACCGATTCTACCGAATAGGTGCGAACGGGTAGGAACCCACTTCTGCACTAAACCCAACGGTGGTCAGGTGGACAGCCACCTGCGTTTCAGAAAAGATCTGATTTTTAAAATCCATGTATTCAATTTAGATGCCAACTGTGTCCCCCGTCTCCCGACAATGACCCCGGCTGGCAAAACCGATCCTTTGGGTTAATTGGGAAAACAGACGCTGTCCCTTTTCTCCCTGCCTGCCTCCCTCTCCCAGTGTGTGGAAGCAACACAAAGGGCCAATTGTCACACACCCTTGCTGATCGAGCAGAAAGATTCCCTTTCTTCCCGTTTGCAGCGCTAATCTGGAGGCGATGCTACGCGGGCCAAGAACCGAGGAGAAACAACTGTGGGCACAAGCCACACAATGGTTGGCGCTGTTCACTTCTGCTGCTCAACGTAGGCAGCGAACCGCGTCTCTCCCCCGCCGCCCCCGATGACATTCATCTTCCTCTGTTATCTGAGTTGCCCTTCCATCCGTCATCAGGCTGAGTGCTTTGAATCCACCCAGGACTTTTGGAGAGCTTTGCGCTATCTCCATTTCAATTCAAACGTCCGGTATCCTCCTATTGGTGCCCGGCAAAGTTAGTTTATTACATTTTATATGCCGCTCGCTGTCCAGTGACGCGCACGGCATCGCAAAAGCAAGTACAAGCTGCCCTTCCGTCTTTCGTCTCTGCGCTGATCGGACTGTGAAATTGAACTTTCCTCTGTGTTTTTGGGCGCTATGCACTATCCCTGAACTGCAAAAACTTCCCTCTTGCGTGTGACTGAGTCCCAATGGGCAATCCAAGAATCAAGGTGTGCTCGTTCTGACCCAGGCGTCTTTAACAACCATGAAGCAGAGTCTGGGTCCCGGCAAACCCCCTTTTATTTACACGACTGTGAATTCCTTTCATTCACAGTCAGCCAGGCTTAGCAAACAGCCTTTCCGAGGAATGTTTATCCACACGAACCTTATCTCGCTTGGAGAGCTGCCAGATAACTAGTTTCTAAACTAGCAGAGAATAGATCCTGACGCATATAAAACCCTCAGTTGGAACAAAGCATCCCAGGGTTGGATGGGACTTCAGAGGTTCTCTAGTCCAACCCCCTGCTCAAGGCAGACGACCTTATACCCGTGATGGAGAACCTTATGGCACGCAGAGCCATCTCCGGGCACAGCAGCCGTTGCCTACTGCTTTTCTGGGTTCCGAAGTGCACTGGTCAGCTGGCCTTCGCGCACGCGGGAGTGCCGGAAAGCAGAAGAGCAGCTCCCTGGCACACATGTCTTCGCCCGTACATGCAAGCCAGAAACAGACCAGGCGAGCGGGGCGCATGTGGAAACTAGGCGCTCAGCCAACCAGCGTGCGCATGAGAACTGCACTTCTGATTTCCAGCGCTCCCCTGCAAGGGGGCACACGCTCCCGTTTTGTCACTTGGTGCCGAAAAGGTTTGCCAGCACTGCCTTATCCCATCCCCGGTCAAAAGGTTGCCAGCCTCATTTTCGAAAACTTCCCGGTGGTGCCCTGGCAGTTTTATTTATTTATTAAATTGATATGCTATCAAGCTAACTCTGGGGCAGCTTACAATGCATCAGCAAGTACATGGTCTTAAAACATAGGCGTTAAGAGAAAACGGAGATGAAATGAGTTAAAAATCAAAATACAACAGGGGGAATCAGAGCTTTGTTTCCTGATTTACTACCCACCTCCCGCATGGAGCATCCCCCCCATCGGAGCCCCACAGTATTTCTCAGAAGTAGAAGAAGCCAAAGCTGGCTGGGGAATTATACAATACAATAGCAGAGTTGGAAGGGACCTTGGAGGTCTTCTAGTCCAACCCCCCCGTCTAGGCTGAAAACCCTATTCCGTTTCAGACAAATGGCTATCCAACATCTTACAATACAATAGCAGAGTTGGAAGGGACCTTGGAGGTCTTCTAGTCCAGCCTAGGCAGGAAACCCTATACAGTTTCAGACAAATGGCTATCCAACATCTTACAATACAATAGCAGAGTTGGAAGGGACCTTGGAGGTCTTCTAGTCCAGCCTAGGCAGGAAACCCTATACAGTTTCAGACAAATGGCTATCCAACATCATCTTAAAGACTTCCAGTGTTGGGGCATCCACAACTTCTGGAGGCAACTTCTGTTCCACTGATTCATTGTTCTCACTGTCAGGAATTCTGGGGGTTGAAGTCAGGAGTGAAAAGTTACCGGTTTGGGCCCCTAGTAAAAAAATGCTACTGTAGAACCGGTAGAAAAAAAATACTAAAAAAAAAAAAAACATGTTCCAATGATCACACCTCGCACAGTTAATCTTCAGAACTTTTTAAAAACTTTTTAACCATTTTTTTTTTGCCACACGTTCTCTGGAAATGCGGGGGTGGGTCCGAAAACGGAGAGGGGTTGCGAAAGAAAAAAAAAAAGGGGGGGGGAGTGAAAAAGGAAGAGGACTACAAACCTGGCACTAGACGCTGTTTCAGAGGATAATCCAGGGCTGGAAGAAAGAAAGAAAGGAAGGAAAGGAAAGGAAAGGAAAGGAAAGAAGGAAGGGAGGAAGGAAGCGAAAGAAAGAAAGAAAGAAAGAAAGAGAGGGAGGGAAAAAGGAGAGGAAGGAAGGACTGGAAGGGACCTGGAGGTCATCTAGTCCAACCCTGCTCCAGCAGGACATTGTTAAAGTGAATTTGTGTCTTTTGATCTCCCAGTTACACGCCCACCCAATCACATGATTCCACCAAGCCACGCCCACAGAACCGGTACTTTAAAAAAATTAGATTTCACCACTGGTTGAATCTACAGGTCTTAAAATGACCAAGGGTGGGCACTTCGTTCCAGAGCAAGATTAAATGTAAAGGCTGTAAAGAGCCGAGGTGGCGCAGTGGTTAGGGTGCAGTACTGCAGGCCACTTCAGCTGACTGTTATCTGCAGTTCAGCGGTTCTAATCTCACCGGCTCAAGGTTGACTCAGCCTTCCATCCTTCTGAGGTGGGTGAAATGAGGACCCGGATTGTTGTTGGGGGCGATATATGCTGACTCTGTAAACCGCTTAGAGAGGGCTGAAAGCCCTATGAAGCGGTATATAAGTCTAACTGCTATTGCTATTGCTATTGATTCCACCCCTTCCTCCCCCCACCACACAATTCAACTGAAATGCCTTTTGTTATCCCGGATCAGATAATTAATTGTAACAACAAAAAAAGTGCAATACCTGAAATTGATCATAGAATTGCAAGAAAAGATAATAGTTTTGGAATCGGGGAAATAATGAGCCACGAGAGCACTCAGATCAGGGGGAAAAAAAAAAACCTTCCCATTTTCATTTGGCTCCGTTTGGTGATTCCGTGCTGAACAAAAGGTCTTCTTCTGACCAGGGAATTGTTTTTAGAAATTGTGCATTAAGAGTCTTCCATATAAAGTTAGAACTTTCCAATAAAACATAAATAATATAACCTGCGTAATCTTCTCTTTCCCAGACATTAAAAGCTTTCGTTAAATGTTCTTTATGGAAAATGGTTACAGCCACTAATGGTCCTTCTCCTGGGCTTTCAGGCTATAACTTTCTCCCGGAACAATTTTTCAGATTCTTATATATGCTGGCTTCTTCCTCTGGATGTCCAATGGAGTCCTTCATGGATTGGAACAACCCCATCTAAGGTGTTAACACGTTTGTGAGGCCCTTGGTGCTCTCTGAGCTTGGTTGTTTTCTAGCAGGTGTTTTATGACCAGCTTAGGTTGCATCATCAGTGGTAGAAGGGAGTGGGGTTTGCAGAGTGGTGGAGGAGGAGGGAAGGAGGAGAAGGAGAAGATGGGGAGGAGGAGGAGGTGAAGGAGACGGAGAAGATGGGAAGAGGAGGAGGAGAAGGAGGTGAAGATGGGGAAGAAGAGGAGGAGAAGGGGAGGAGAAGATGGGGAGGAAGAGGAGGAGGAAAAGATGGGGAAGAAGAGGAGGAGAAGGGGGGAGGAAAAGATGGGGAAGAAGAGGAGAAGGATGTGGAGAAGTAGGGAAGGAGAAGATGGGAAGAGGAGGAGAAGGAGGTGAAGATGGGGAGGAAGAGGAGGAAAAGATGGGGAAGAGGAGGAGAAGATGATGGAGAAGATGGGGAGGAGGAGGTGAAGGAGGTGGAGAAGATGGAAAGAGGAGGAGGAGAAGGAGGTGAAGATGGGGAAGAGGAGGAGAAGATGATGGAGGAGAAGATGGGGAGGAGGAGGTGAAGGAGGCGGAGAAGATGGGAAGAGGAGGAGGAGAAGGAGGTGAAGATGGGGAAGAGGAGAAGGAGGTGGAGGAGAAGGAGAAGTAGGGAAGGAGGAGGAGAAGATGGGGAGGAAGAAGGGGAGAAGGAGGTGGAGAAGATGGGAAGGAGGGGGTGGAAGAGGAGGAGGAGAAGATGGGGAGGAAGAGGAAGAGGAGAAGGAGGGAAGGAGGAGGAAGAGGAGGAGGAGGAGATGGGGAGGAGGTGGAGGAGAACCGTGTGATCCTTGGTGCTCTCTGAGCTTCTTTATTTTCTAGCAGACATTTCATGACCAGCCTAAGTAACATCATCAGTGCTAGAAGGGAATGGGGTTGGCAGAGTGGAGAGGAGTGGGAGGAAGGGAAGAAAAAGGAGGAGGACTGTGGGGGTCCTTGGTGCTTTCTGAACTTGTTTTCTTGCAGACATTTCATGGCCTGTCATCCTCAGTGTTCTGATGCATTCATATAGTACTAATGATCTTACTTTTGGGGGTTTAAAGTGCCCTAAACAGTTTCTGCAGGATGCCTCCCCCCTACAGCTCAGCATTGCTCTCTGCTAATTCCTACAGACTCACCACCCATCAGTCACTTCACTCTTCCTCTGTTAGCATAACAATCAGTCTGCAGAAAACTGGGTTGTTTTCCTTCTTACAACATATCCGTACAGCTAGATCATTCTGAACTTGGCAAAGTTCCACCAGCATCCTTTCAGCGTCATCATTTTCCTTCCACCTCTTGCCCTGCCTCCTTCTTTCTATTTTCATACACAGGCAAAATTACAATCTTTTCTTCAAGAGTACTCAAGGCCTCTTATAAATCTTAGAATAGAACAGCATAGCATAGCATAGCATACAATGGTAGAGTAAGAAGAATCAATGGAATGGAATGGGAATAGGAGTAGAATAGAATAGAACAGAATAATGGAATGTAAGAATAAGAAGAATGGAATGGAATAGGAATAGAATAGAACAATGGAATGGAAGAGGAATAGAAAGAAGAGAAACAGATAATAGAATAGCATAATAAAATGGAAGACTAAGAAGAATGGAATGGAATAGAATAGAATAATGGAATGTAAGAATAAGAATAGTAGAATGGAATGGGAATAGGAACAGAAGAGAACAGAATAGAATAATGGAATGTAAGAATAAAAAGAATAGAATGGAATAGGAATAGAATAGAATAATGGAATGGAAGAATAAGAAGAATGGAATAGGAAAAGAAGAGAAGAGAAACGGGTAATAGAATAGAATAGAATAAAATGGAACACTAGAAGAATGGAATATAATAGAATAATGGAATGGAATAAGAAGAAAAGTAGAATGGAATGGAATAGGAATATAATAGAACAATGGAATGGAAGAATAAGAAGAGTAGAATGGAATGGAATAGAATAGAATAATGGAAGTATAAGAAGAATAGAATGGAATAGGAATAGAATAGAACAATGGAATGGAAGAATAGAATGGAATAGGAATAGAATAATTGAATGGAAGAATAAGAATGGAATAGAATAGAAATAGAAACAGGGAATAGAATAGAATAATGAATGGAAGACTAAGAATAGAAAGAATATAATAGGAATAGGAGTTGGAAGGGACCTTGGAGGTCTTCTAGTCCAGCCCCCTGCTCAAGCAGGAGAACCTATACCATTTCAGACAAAATGGCTGTCCAGTCTCTTCTTTAAAATGTGGGTGACTTCATTTTTCTGGCCATAAAATGATTGGGGTAGAGGTAAATCCTTCAGTCAGTTGGCTTCTGGGGGAGAAGAGCCCCAAATTCACAACCAGGAAACAAATGAAAACATAAAACTTTAATGAAAAACAGTTCACAGAATCCATCCCGCTTACAAATTTCGTGACCCGGGAACATGTACAAAAGAACGGGCTAATTTTTCAAAGATCGCTAAATAAATTCAGTGACGGTGGCTATAATCTCTCTATCCAGGTAGCACAACAAGACTGATCAGGCAGGCTGATTGCACCCCGAGCCAACTCCTCTTTTAGCTCTGTGGGACGAGTGGCAAATGCTCATTTTTAGCATGAATGGAGTGAATTGTCATCTTCCTCCTGCTGGAGAATATTTGTCAATGAGATCATCGCCGAAGGAGAAAGGGGTGGGCGATTAAGGAATTTTTTTTAATAAAAAAAACCCCAACCCCCATTGTGTGTTTTCAGCTTGGAAGCTACTGCGTTACCTAGAAACGGGTGTGAGAGGCATCAGGAAATGCACGCTGCACCCAAACTCAATGCTTTCTGACATTTGTCATGTTGTACCACAACTCTTGAGAGATCTAGGGGCCTCTCTAGGGATGTTCCAGAATTCTCAAGCTGGATGGACAATTTCAGGAATGGACCAAACAGACCCCCGCTTTCTGTTTTGAGTTGGACCAAACTAAAAGCTCGATTTTGGTGGAGATGGGGAACTAAGCATTGCCGTCCAACGTTCCTTGAAGGGCAGTGGTGTGGAAAAGGGGCTAAAATATACCCTCTTTGCTGTTTGGGGGAAGGTCCTTCAACCCTTCTTCATCATCCTCTTTTGACGACCCTGTAATCCCTTCCAGGGTGGAGTCTGGGCAACTGAATGAAGCTAGCAGAGTGTTTTCATGGCTGGATGCTCTTCCTGTTGCCAGGGCGGGGTTTTGTTCGGCAGATATATATTCTCATTGCGAGAGAAATATCTGCCTCTACCATGGATCGAACTCGCAGGCTCACGACTACGAGGTGAGAGCTCCACCTAGGCTAGTCCACCGCACCACTCCAAAGGCCCTTCAACCCTTCCTTGTTGCAATTTTGCCTTTCTTCAAACAGATAGCTCAACTTTTATCAGCATTCGCAGGAAATCAATCACTTACACCCACTGGCTTTGGATTAGCTTTCTTCTAGAGTCCAGAAATCTCTCTATCTTCCAAAAGAAGGGGGGGGGATTGAAACCACCCCAAAGAGGTAAGTAAGACCAAGTGGCTAGCTGGGTTCGACCAATAAGCCAGAGACCTAAAAGCCACAGGGAGTTTTTCTAGAGGCCTTTTCAGAATATTTTAGGCTACACATCAAAGAGAAGAAGGTGGACCAACAATTCTTCAGTAGCTAAAGGAGACTGGAGTCGAGCCATGGCATTAGGTAGATGTGAGGGTTTATTTTGAAGCAGAATTCTCACTAAGCAACGGTTGAAGTATCCGTGTCCATCACCACCTCTAAACATCTAAAGATGTTGGCTTGGAATTTTCTAGGTGGGAAGTCACCAGGTTGCAGAGGTCCAAGTTTTTTTTTTTTTTCCAGGAGCATCTGGGCAGCTGTTCAAAACGGTAGCTTGGGAGGCCCGCCTTGGGAAGGAAGATCCGTGCTTTACCACCCAAACTGTTTCCCCCCCACATTCGTTCGTCAAAACACTCCTATGGAAATTCTTCTTTCTTCTACTTGGATCGTTCACGCCACCATTAAAATTCGGCAGGCCGTTCTGAGTTGTTGTTGGCTGGCAGGCAACTCCGTGAAAAAGCCCTGTTTTTCACCCCCAAGCATGGGGGTCAGCAACCTGCGGCTCCGGAGCCGCATGTGGCTCTTTCATCCCTCTGCTGCGGCTCCCTTTTGCCGGTCGGCTCCACAATGGATAGGGCTTTCGGTTAGGACAGGTAAAGGAAAAAAGAATACCATGCTAGGAGGAGACTCTATGGCGGGCGAACCAGAATTCCGGTCAGCTTCAGAATTGAACGAGGGACTTCTGATTAGGACCTTGGTGGCTCTTTGAATGTTTAAGGTTGCTGACCCCTGCCCAAGCCCTTCACAATTGACAAAGGGCTGCCGGGGAAAGATTTTTAAGGGAAAGTTTATGCTCAAGAGTCTCATATTTTTGGGATAGCAGTGGAGGGACAAACCTGAGCTTCTCCATCATGGTTTGGAGCTGGTCCTCCTCCGTGGGCTACCACGAGCTGAAGTCTCCAAAGCCTCCAGTTTTCTTCTCCTTCTTGGCGACCCCGCTGGTGGACGGCCCGTCTTCCGCTGCTCGCTTCCTGCGTCACAAAATGCCCAAGTCACCCCACTTTCCTACAGATTCTGGCTTAAGGTCGCACTACGAACGGCCCCTGCCTTAAGGTTCTCCAGAAAGAATGGAAGAGAGGAGCTGACATTTACAAAGGGGAGGCCAGGATGAAGTCAAGGAGCCCACAAATTTCCTTTGGGGCAAACGGATTATTCTATTTTTATTCCTATTCTATTGTTTTGTTCTATTCATTTTTTCCATTCCATTCTATTCTACTCTACTCTATTCTTTTCTGTATTCTATTCTATTCTATATTCTATTCTGTTCTGTTCTCTATTCTATTTTTTATTCTCTATTCTATTATGTTCTTTTCTGTATTCTATTTATTATTTTCTATTCATTATTTCTATTCTATTCTATTTCTTATTTCTATTCTGTTCTTTCTGTTCTATTCTATTTTCTATTTTCTGTTCTCTGTTCTCTTCCTCTCTTCCTCTACTCTCTTTTCTAGTCTATTTATTTTCTATTCTGTTCTTTTCTCTATTCTATTCTAATTCTATTCTGTTCACTATCCTTTCCTATCTGTCTATCACCTATCTCTCCGTCCATCTGTCCTGTCCTGTAACTATTTCTATTTTTCACTGCATGAACCCACAAAAATGTCTGGACAAATTCAATAGGATGAACAGGTAAAGGTTATTTTTCCGCATTACATCCAGTATTGAATTGAATTGAATTTATTGCATTTATATGCCACCCTTTTCCCCAAAGGGGACTCAGGGCGGCTCACAATCCAAGTCAGGGAAGGGGGTACAGACAAGGGATAAAAAAGACGAACATAACAATACACAATTTAAAAGCACACGACAACCATACCATTCGAGGGGGGGGGGGAAAGCTCTTTAGCCCCAGGCCTGTCGGAACAGCCAGGTTTTAAGGGCTTTGCGGAAGGCCTGGAGGGTGGTGAGGGTTCGAATCTCCACGGGGAGTTCGCTCCAGAGGGTCGGAGCAGCCACAGAGAAGGCCCTACTCCAGGTGGTAGCCAGTCGGCATTGGCCGGCGGATGGAATTCGGAGGAGGCCTAATCTGTGGGATCTGATCGGTCTATTGGAGGTAATTGGCAGTATTGCTTTGTCTCCCCATAGAAAAGAACCTAGAAATTTTAAAAAAAAAGTAAAATACAACCAGAACTTACGCCGCTGCTATATTTATGTATTTCCCAACTCCTGTGTGGTAAGTTTTTGGTGTGGGAGGTTCTTTCTTTCGGACTTCTTTGCTTTCTCTCTTTATTGCCTCCTCTTCCTGCTGGGCCTTCTCTCTTTCTTGGGAGATCTTGGAGAAAGTGAACGGAGAAAGATCACTCGGTTGCTCTTCCAAAAAAAACCTTTGAAAAAGAGGTTTCAAACCAGGCACAGAGCACAAGTTGGCTGAAAACATGAGATGGGCAGCAGCTGCACATTTTTTTTATAATTTTAGAACTGATGGTGATGAGCAGATATAGGAAGGAAGGAAGGAAGGAAAGAAGGAAGGAAAAGGAAGGAATGATCAAATGAAGGAACGAAGGAAAAGGAAGAAAGGAAGAAAGGAAGGAAAAGGAAATAGGGAAAAGGAAGGAACGAAGGAAAAGGAAGGAAGAAAAAGGAGTAAGGAAGGAAGAGGAAGGAAGGAAGGAAGGAAATGGAAGGAAAAAAGGAAAAGGAAGGAAGAGAGGAAAAGGAAGAAAGGAACAAAAAGGAAATAGGAAAAAGGAACGAAGGAACGAAGGAAAAGGAAGGAAGGAAAGGAGGAAGGAAGGAAGAGGAAGGAAGGAAATGGAAGGAAAAAAGGAAAAGGAAGAGAGGAAAAGGAAGAAAGGAACAAAAACAAAATAGGAAAAATGAAGGAAGGAACGAAGGAAAAGGAAGGAAGAAAAAGGAAAGGAGGAAGGAAGAGGAAGGAAGGAAGGAAAAGGGGAAGGAAGGAAGGAAATGGAAGGAAAAAAGGAAAAGGAAGGAACAGTGGAAAAGGAAGGAAGGAAAAAAAGAAGGGGAAAGGAGGAAAGGCGGGAGGATAAGAAGAAAGAAATGAGGGAAGAGGAAAAAAGGAAGGAAAGACAGATCTTTCTTGCTCTCCGTTGCTTCCTCATTTGTGAGAAAGGAAGCCAAGGTAGGACGTGACAATAACCACACAAAGACACAACTCCTAACGAATGAGGTTGATGTTGTGGTTGTAAGGTGACCTGCATTCCGTTGGGCCACTTTTTTTTTTGCTTTTGGAAGAATGACAGACAGCAACTTTCGATGAGTTACTGACCCATCTGGTCGTGCAACAGTATTTTCACTATTTCTGCCTTTCCCACCAGCTGAATAAGCACCAAAATACGAGAGAATTCGGGAGGGTGAAGGACAAGTGACTTGCAGTCAATTCTCTTCCTGAACTCTTCTGAAGTCTCACCTGGGCATCTGCCTCTTCGTAGGGATCAACAAAAACTGTTGTGGACTTGATTTTTATTTCTTCCTTTAAAAGAGAGACAGAGAGAGAGAGAAAAAAGGGTGGGAAAATTGCACAGGATTTTCGCTGCTGCTTTGGTGCGAAGTTGAAGTTCCTAAACATCGCCGAGGCTGTTTCAATCCAGGGCATGTTCTCTTCCCGTTTGATCTTTTAATCTCAAAGAGACTGACCTTCGGATGGTCCGTTTTGGGATCGCTCTCCACGTTCTCCATCGCGGTGAGAGTCTCAAAGCCGCCTACGACTCTGGGGAAAGGAAGACAAGAAAAAAAACAACCCGCGCGGAGTTAAGGACGTTGTATGAAAAGCCCGGCCTAATTGGGGAGAGGAAGGAAGAGAAGGGGGCTCGGCGGTGGCCTTCGTAAGTCAAAGTGAAATCATAAGTAGAGGTGTTTAACGTGCTTTCGTTTAGGATAGAATAGAAAATAGAATAGAATAAATAGAAAATAGAATTGAAAATAGAATAAATAGAAAATAGAATTGAAAATAGAGAATAGAATAGAACAGAGTAGAAAATAGAATAGAATAGAAAATAGAATAGAATAGAAAATAGAATAGAAGAATAGAATAAATAGAAATAGAATAGAATAGAATAAATAGGAAATAGAGTAGGAAATAGAAAAGAAAATAGAATAGAATAGAAAACAGAACAGAATCAATAGAAAATAGAATAGAATTAATAGAAAATAGAATAGAATTAATAGAAAGTAGAATAGAAAAGAAAATAGAGAATAGAATAGAACAGAAAATAGAATAGAATATAGAGAATAGAATAGAATTACAGCAGAATAGAATAGAATTACAGCAGAATAGAATAGAATAGGGAATAGAGTAGTGTAGAGCAGAGTAGAATAGAATTAGAATAGAATAAATAGGAAATAGTATAGAATATAGAATATAGAATAGAATAAGTAGAATAGTTTATATAGAATAGAATAAAACAGAACAAATAGAATAGAATAGAAGTACCAAAGACCCCACAGTCCTCGCCTTGTTCCTCCTCTCATTTCCCTAGAACTGAAGATGTTCCCTAGTTGGGTAATGCAACGTCAGCAAGAAAACAACCAACTCAGAGAACATCAAGGACCCCTCAATTCAACCCTGAGCTTCAAATATTCTTCTCTATCAATACGATTTGCAGTGCAACCTTTGCTAATTTCCCTCCCTTTTGAGTGCTTGAGCTCTTTGTGAATTTGAGCTCTTTTACAGAGGGAGGGGGGGATTGCAAATCCGTGTTTTTTTTCTCCAGACTTTTTTTGCCACACAGGCTGCGGTTAAGGTAATTAACGAAATGCTGGCTGAGATATAGAGAACTTTCTTGGCTTACCTTCCAAATATGGTGTGCTTCTTATCCAGGTATGCACAGGAGCGGAAAGTGATGAAACTGAAAAAAAGAAAAGAAAAAGGGGGGGCATAAAATGAACCCATCAAGGGTTTCCCAAAAATGAGTGAATCACAGTCACACAAACAGCTCTCTCTCCTCTCAGCCAAATTGTCACCAGCTGGAGGTACCTACAAGCAGTCCTTGACTTACAACAGTTCGCTTAATGACTAAATCAAACTTAATCAAAGTTACAACGGAACTAAAAAAAGAGAGACTTTTACGAACATTGGCAGCATCCCGGAACGTGAGGTACATTTGGATACTCGCTAACTGACTGACGCTTATGACGGCGGCTGTATCCCCAGAGTCATGTGATCTCCTTTTGCGACCTTGTGACAAGCTAAGTCCATGGACAGGGTCTTATTTTTGGGAAAAACAGTGTAGTAAGACTGTTGTGAAGTGAATGTGTTTTCCCCATGGACTTTGCTTGTCAGAATAAGGCCAAGCACTTTTTTGGGGGGGGGAGGGGGGTGTCAAAACAAAATAAGACAGGGCTTATTATCCAGGGAGGTCTTATTTGGGGGGGGAAACCGGGTAGTGTGACAACTTCAGCGATTCCCTTAAGTCAACGTGGCCAAGAAAAGTCGTAAAACGGGCCAAACTCACTTAACAAATGTCTGTCAGGTTTCCTAAAAATGCCCTAATTGATTCATGAGTATCGAGCCAAGTTTCAATACAAAGCTAGTCATTTATTAGGAGCACCATTAGGCAAGGCCTTTTTTGCAGTCAGACCTGAGCCTCATTTGGATTACAGCTGAACTTTACCCCTGTTCCTTCCCTCCCCTCAGTCTGTGTCATAAATCACATTTCCCAATGAGGTGCACCCCTCCCAAGCCTGCTGCGGTCATCTGAGATCCGACTTCAGTCGAAAGTTATGCGTGGAATGCTCTCTCTCTCCCCCCCCCCCTTTCTCTCACTATGGCAACTTTAGAAGTTGACAGTTTCACTCAGCCACCTACATCTCGGGCTCAACTGTGGTCGTAAGCCGAGGACTACCCGTTCCTATCACAGCAGAGTGAACGGCGGAGAACGAAGCTTTAACCTTTCCAGGTGAATTTGGGAAAAAAAGAAAGAAAAAACGATTCTAAAATGAGGATCGGTCGTTTGTTATCACAGAGCTCCCTCTGCAATCGGTGCTTTCTCAGATCCAATTACACAATGCCACGGACTAGGTTGATTTGAGGTTTAATTTACAGCATTCCTGGAAGTCCGTGTTTTACAGACTGAGGAAACGCAGGAGCAAGTCAAAGGCCTCTCCGGGGGGACTGTAGGCAGGCCGTGACTTACAACCGGTGGCTTAATTATGGTTCAAAGTTACAATGGGCCTGCATGGATCTATAATGAATCAGTGGAAGAACTTGCCTCCAGAAGTTGTGAATGCTCCAACACTGGAAGTTTTTAAGGAGATGTTGGCTAACCTTTTGTCTGAAGTAGTGTAGGGTTTCCTGCCTGGGCAGGGGGTTGGACTAGAAGACCTCCAAGGTCCCTTCCAACTCTGTTATTCTATTCTATTCTTATTCCTATTCTCATTCTAATTCTATTCTCATTCTAATCCTATCCTATATTCTCTATTTTAATCTCTCTTCTCTTCTATTTTCTATTCTATCCTAATCTAATTCCTGTTCGAATTCCTGTCCTATTCCTATTCCATTCCATTCTCCATTCCATTCCATATTTTCTGTTGTGTTCTGTTCTATTCTATTCTCCATTCCATATTTTCTTCTTTTCTTTTCTATTCTCCATTCCATTCCATATTTTCTTTTCTTTTTATTCTATTCTATTATATTCCATTTCATATTTTCTATTCTATTCTCCATTCCATTCCATATTTTCCTATTCTATTCTATTCCATTCCATATTTTCTATTCTACTCTATTCCATTCCATGTTTTCTATTCTATTCTCCATTCCATATTTTGTTTTCTTTTTTATTCTATTCTATTCCATTCCATATTTTCTATTCTATTCTTTCTTCAGCTCTGACTTCCAGTCTCCAACCATCCAGTCAGAGCTGAAGAAGCTTCTTGGATATGAAGTGAAACATCTTCAAAGAAAAATCAGAAAGTCCAGTTGCCTCTTGGGAAAAAAAAGCACTTTTGGGACCCTCCTCCAGAGGTTCACATCTCCTCCTGATGGGAACACACAAGGACAACAGAAGAGCCAAGTCACCACTTACAATTGAGATTTGTTGCTGTTGGGCCCCGTGTTGGCCATGCTGAGGATCCCTCGGCCCTTGTGGGACAAGTTGGGCCGCAGTTCGTCTTTGAATGGCTTTCCCCAGTACGATTCCCCTCCTGAAATGAAAACATGGGCATGTCTAAAAGCCAGCTTTGCTTCTGCTTGATAGAATGAGGACGGGGTAAGAGGGTGAGCCTTTTCTGCATGAAATAAAAGCCAAGAGGCTGCCTCAAGGCAACTCCTGGGTTCCACCTCAGAAGCACCCCATAGTCCATCTGTTTGTTCTTCCTTCCTTCCTTCCCTCCCAAATCCCACTCCCTTCTAGCACTGATGCTGTTACTAGTTGGGTAATGAAACATCCACAAGAAAACAATCAAACTCAAAGAGCACCAAAAAACCCATAGTCCATCCATCTGCCCTTCCTTCCTTCCTTCCTTCCCTCCCTCCCTCCCAAACCCCACTCCATTCTAGCACTGTTGCTGTTACTAGTTGGGTAATGAAACACCTACAAGAAAACAATCATGCTCAGAGTACCAAAGATCCCATAATCCATCCATCCTTCCTTCCTTCCTTCCTTCCTTCCTTCCTTCCTTCCTTCCTTCCTTCCTTTCCTCCCTCCCTCCCTCCCAAACCCCACTCCCTTCTAGCACTGATGCTGTTACTAGTTGAGTAATGAAACACCTACAAGAAAACAATCAAGCTCAGAGAGCACCAAAAATCCCATAATCCTTCCTTCCTTCCTTCCAAACCCCACTCCCTTCTAGCACTGATGCTATTACCTAGTTGGGCAATGAAACACCTACAAGAAAACAACCCAGCTCAGAGAGCACCAAGGACACCACAAATCCATCTTTGGCGCATCTTAAATTTCCAGCTGCACAATTGACAGCAAAGCCAAAGGAGCAGCTTTCTTGTTACTACTGGTAGATGATGGCTAAGGGCCAGAAATCTCTGCCAATTCAATTTAAAAAAAACAGAGCCAAAATTCAGTCTCCTTTATCAGTGGGCCCAAATTTACTTCCTGCTCTTGGGAACATCTAAGATTTTGAAAGAAAGTTAAGTGCCCCCCCGATGTTCACTCTGGGCTAGGAGAAGCATCCCGCTTTCTCCTGCAGGAGACCCCTCCAAAGAATCCACTCTGGATTCCTCTTCATCTGCCTCTCCTTCTGTCTTTGGTTCCTGGGCAAACTCAACACGGAATCTCCATTCCAATCTGCCCCAGTTGTGGGGCTGCTCTTTCCACATTCCTCGAGGGGAGAGGAACGGCTGTCATATGCCCCCAAGAGCAGTCCTTAATTAGAAGCAAAAAGAAACAGAATAGAAGATAGAATAGAGTAGGGAACAGAATAATAAAGAGCAGAGTAAAATATGAATGGAATAGGAAGATAGAATAGAACAGAACAGAATGGAAAAGAAAATGAATAGAATAGAACAGAATAGAATTGAACAGAATAGAAAATGAATGGAATAAAATACAATAGAATAAGAATAAATAGAATAGAATGAATAAGAATAGAATAGGAGAGAAAAGAATAGAAGATAGAACAGAATGGAATGGAATGGAATAGAATGGAAACTGAATGGAAAGAATAGAAAAGGAATAGAATAGAATGAATAAAAATAGGAGAGAATAGAAAGGAGAGAAAAGTCTAGAATAGAAGATAGAATAGAAAATGAATAGAATAATAACAGAATGCAAAAGAATAATTAGAATAATATATAATAATAATTAATAGAATAGAAAATGAATAGAATATAACAGAATAGAATAAATAATAGAAGAGGAGAAGAGAAGATAGAATAGAACAGAAAATGAATGGAATAGAATAGAATGAATAAGAATAGAATAGGAGAGAAGAGAATAGGAGGGAAAGGAACAGAAGAGAAGATAGAAGAGAATAGAAGAATAAATGAATAGAATAGAATGAATAAGAAAAAATAATAATAAATCTGCTATAAGAATAGAAGAGAATAGGAAAGATTGTGAAATGGGGCAAGACTCACGACTTTCTTGCTCAGCAACAGACATGGTGGCCTCAATTGCGGTCCTAACTCGAGAACTGCCTCTACATGTATTTTAAATGCAACTCCAGGCACAGAGAAAGCAAAAATGCTCCCCTTCCTTTTAAAAAAAAAATCCCTCCAGGGAAAGCGGACCCTCCCGCCCTCCCACGCCTCCTGCCCCCTCGCAGTCACACAGACCGATCTAAATGCAGCCGTGTGCGCTCGCTTTCCCCCTGCCCATCTGTTCCTTCAAAGTCTCAAAGTGAGGGCTGCATCCAGAATGGGGGGGAGGGGGAGGAGTTTGGCCTTCATAAGGATTTATTTCATGTCTGGATTTGGGGATGACCCTGCTGCCCCGTTCCTGGCTGGCTCTCCGTCTGGACGCCCTCTTGGGCTGGCAAAAGTGCTGTTTGGGTCAATTTGCTTTGCCAGAAAGAATAGAAAAGAAAATTTGAGACTCTTTACCTGTTCCAGTCCCGGTTGGGTCTCCACCTTGAATCTAGACAATCAAAAGATAAAGATGATGTAAGATGGGGTGGGGGGGAAAGCTGAGGAATTTAAGATTTAAGATTTAGTTTATTTGTATGCCGCCCTTCTCCGGGAGGGACTCAGGGCGGTGAACAACTCAAAAGGGGAAAAGGGGATACAAGCACAATACACGTAATTAAAATACACAAGAGTCATACAGCCATACAAGTCGAGAGGGGAGGGGAACTCATCAACCCCAGGCCTGCCGGCACAGCCAGGTTTTGACGGCTTTCCAGAAGGCCTGGAGAGAGGTGAGGGTCCGAATCTCCGCGGGGAGTTCATTCCAAAGGGTCGGAGCTGCTACAGAGAAGGCCCTCCCCCGGGTGGCATTGGCTGGTAAACGGAACCCGGAGGAGGCCGACCCTGTGCGATCTAACGGGTCTATGGGAAGTAATTGGCAGCAGGCGGTCTCTCAAGTACCCAGGTCCTTGTGTGTCCAATTACACTTGGCCGATAAAGAATTCTATTCTATTCTATTCTATATCCTTATTCTATTCTATTCTATTTTTTTGCTAAGATCATTCAAGATGTTAGAATAGAATAGAAAATGAATGGAATGGAATAGAATAGAGAGCGAAGGAGAATAGAATAGAATATAGAATAGAGCAGAATAGAGAAGGAAGGAGAATAGAATAGAATAGGAAAGGAAAGAAAGGAATGGAATAGAATAGGAAATGAAAGAAGAGAATAGAAGAGAACAGAACACAACACAACAGAATGGAACAGAAGATTAATAGAACAGAAGATGAATTGAATAGAATAGAAATATGAAAAAACAGAATAGAATAGAATAAGGATCTAGAATAGAATACAATAGAATTCTTTATCGGCCAAGTGTAATTGGACACACAAGGAATTTGTCTTTGGTGCAGATGCTCTCAGTCTACATAAGGAGAATAAAATACATTTGTCAAGAATCGTAAGGTGTTATTTTTTATCAGCCCACTGGAGAAATGAAAACCATCATTTTTTTTATTTCCTCCTCCTTTAACTGGGGCGCAGCCGTAATCAATCAAAGAAGTTGTGGGAGCTTCATCCCTGGAGCCTTTCAAGAAGAGACCGGACTGCCATCTGTCAGAAATGGGGTAGGGTCTCCTGCTTGGGCGAGAGGGGGAAGGGGTTGGGCTAGATGACCTACGAGGTCCCTTCCAATTCTGTTCACCTTTGGCCTCTTGGTTTTGATACTCACCATGAAATTACGAATCGATCGGTGAAATATGGTCCCGTCGTAGTAGTTCTTCTTGCAGAGTTTAATGAAGTTTTCGCAGGTTTTAGGAGTCTGGGAAAGAGGGGGAAAAACACACACACATAAGCTGCTTAGAATGAAATCGAGTTTGTTTTTACCCAGGAAAGCCATTTGGGGTATGAACCACAGCAAAACTCTTCTTCTCAGCCTGTCTTGTGTTATCGTATCGGATAGGTTCTCACCGTTTTCCTTTTCTCCTTGCTTATTTCATTGTTCTGTACTTCTGTATTTTTGTTCACACTTAATTTGTCACTTTGAATGTACACTAATTGGCATACATTAAAATGAAATTTTGTAAGCATACAGCTCTAAAAAGGGGGGCCGCCTCCAATATAGACTACATAATTGTCTGGTTTGGCTCTGCAACCCTACAAGACAGACAGAGACTTCAGAGGAGAATCAGAACTGCAGAAAGAAACAATGGCTACCAACGTGCCTTCCATTGAGGACCTGCACACTGCACGAGTCAAAAAGAGGGCTGTGAAAATATCTACAGACCCCTCACATCCTGGACATCAATTGTTTCAACTCCTACCCTCAAAACGACACTATAGAGAAACTGCACACTAAGACAACTAGACACAAGGACAGTTTTTCCCCGAACGCCATCCCTCTGCTTAACAACTAATTCCCACAACACTGTCAAACTATTGACTAAGTCTGCATTACTATTACTATTAATCATCTCATCGTTCCTATCACCCATCTCCTCCCACTTATGACTGCAGGACTGTTAACTTTGTTGCTTGTATCCTTACGATTTATATTGATATTGATTGCTTCCTGATTGCTTATTTGTATCCTGTGTGTCAGGGTTCCAAATATCATCCAAAATTAAATCAGAGTCCGAGGCAAAGTATTGCTCAAAGTTCCAATTTATTAAGAGAGCCATGTTGGCACATCTGGGGAAACCCGAATCTGAAAACTTCCCGGTTTTCCCCACCTAGTTGAAAGTTCAAGATCTTGCCCCCACACCCACCAGTCCATCACATGGTCCAATCTCCCACTGCCATGAAGACAGATTCCTCCCATCCAGTTCCAGCCTGGTACAGAAGTGCAGAGACAAAGGGTGACCTTGGCTTTCTAGAAAGAATGTTGTTATGGCTACATCACATCTCACTCCGTACAATCCCCTCCTCCCATTTTCCCACAATAGAAAAGGCATAGTAGAATAAGAGAAAGTGTGGCAGGCCAGAGATGCAAAAGAAAAGATGGCTGCAGGCCTGACACTATGACTATCATTAAGTGTTGTATTTTATGATCCGTGACAAATCTTGTCTTTTTTATGTACACTGAGAGCTTATGCACCAAAGACAAATTCGTTGTGTGTCCAAACATACTTAGTCAATAAAGAATTCTATTCTATTCCATTCTATTCTCCTTCCTTCTTTCCTTCTTCTATTCTATTCCATTCTATTCTCCTTCCTTCTTTCCTTCTTCTATTCTATTCTATTCCATTCTTCTTCCTTCTTTCCTTGTTCTATTCTATTCCATTCTATTCTCCATCCTTCTTTCCTTATTCTATTCCATTCTATTCTCCATCCTTCTTTCCTTCTTCTATTCTATTCTATTCCATTCTTCTTCCTTCTTTCCTTCTATTCTATTCCATTCTATTCTCCTTCCTTCTTTCCTTCTTCTATTCTATTCTATTCCATTCTTCTTCCTTCTTTCCTTCTTCTATTCTATTCCATTCTATTCTCCTTCCTTCTTTCCTTCTTCTATTCTATTCTATTCCATTCTTCTTCCTTCTTTCCTTCTTCTATTCTATTCCATTCTATTCTCCTTCCTTCTTTCCTTCTTCTATTCTATTCCATTCTTCTTCCTTCTTTCCTTCTTCTATTCTATTCCATTCTATTCTCCTTCCTTCTTTCCTTCTTCTATTCTATTCTATTCCATTCCATTCATATTGACATTATTTCCTGATTGCTTAATGATATGACTATCATTAAGTGCGGTACCTGATGATTTGTGACAAATGTATCTTGTCTTTTTATGTAGACTGAGAGCATATGGACCAAAGACAAATTCCTTGTGTGTCCAATCACACTTGGCCAATAAAGAATTCTGTTCTGTTCTATTCTATTCTATTATTCTATTCTATTCAACATGACAAGATAAATTAAAAAATAAAAATGGGCATATAACCACATATATTATGACACAACACAATCTCGTTCTGTTCATTTCTTCCTTTTCATGGTCTTCAGCCGCCTAGAGGAGCCCCACGGTGAGATACAGGCAGTCCCCGACTTACAACAGTTCATTAAGTGACCGTTTAAAGTTACGTCACTGAAAAAAAGGGACTTACGACCATTTTTCACACTCACGGCCGTTACAGCCATCCCATGGTCACATAACCAAAAAAATGCACACACATGGCAACTGGTTCATACTTATGAGGGTGGGTTCGCGAGATCCGATTTTACGACAAGCAAAGTCCGTTCGGGAATCTAGGTTCGCTGAGCCACTGTGTTAACTAACTTTTAACAAATGCAACAATTCACTTAGCAACGGTGGTGAGGAAGGCCGTAAAACGGGGCGAAATGCACTTAATGAACGTTTCACTTGGCAACTTATTTTGGGGGGGGGGGGCTCAACGGCGGTCATAACTTGAGGACTATCTGCAATTAATTTTAACCAATAAATCATAAATAAATAAATAAATTAGCCGTGGCTGAGTTTATAGATAGAGCTGAGGTGGCCCAGTGGTTAAATGCAGCACTGCAGGCTACTTCAGCTGACTGCAGTTCGGCTGTTCAAATCTCACCGGCTCAGGGTTGACTCAGCCTTCCATCCTTCCGAGGTGGGTAAAATGAGGACCCGGATTGTTGTTGGGGGCAATATGCTGACTCTGTAAACCGCTTAGAGAGGGCTGAAAGCCCTATGAAGCGGTATATAAGTCTAACTGCTATTGCTATTGCTATAGATATAGTCTTTGACTTACAATAGTTTTAATGTCCGATTGAAGGTGTAACACAATAAAAAAAAAAGTGATTTATGAACCACGTTATCCCAATGGTTGCCGCTATTTCCATGGCCATGTGATCAAACGCCGGACCCTTGGCGACTGACTCATTATTTATGACGGGGTGGGTGCTGTCCTAACTTCCAGCAGTCCTTCATAAGTCAAGAACTCTCTGCAAAAATGAGTTTGCACTCAGCACTCAGCAAAAGTAATAATGAATATATCCAACAGTGGAGAAAAAGAGACAACGGGCCTCTTTCACAAACACCTCCGTGGGCTGCAAATTATTTTCCTCTGATTTTATTTATATTTATACACACATGCACTCTCTCTCTCTCTCTTTCCACGCACATGGAGAGAGAGAGAGCGAGCGCTGGTTCCCATGGCCACTGCGTGTAACGTTCTGGCAAGCAAGCCCAGGTTGCCGTAGCAACATTCCTGAAAGGAAGGATAAGAAGGGGGGGGGGACCAGCTGAAAACTCCCTTGGAAAGAGAAATCCATTCCTTCCTTTCTATTTTTCTTCCCGTTTCGCCACTTAAAAAAAAAAAAAAAACCATTCCAGATTTTGGAATTTTCGGCGTTGAGCTCTCAGGAGCTCAAAATCTGATTTGGCTCGTGGCTTCGACCCGTTCACTATGGGTCAAAGAATAGAACAGAGTAGAGCAGAGCAGAGAAGAGTAGGGAAAGAAGGAAGGAGAATAGAACAGAACAGAATGTAAAAAGAATAGAAGAAAATAGAATAGAATAGCATAATGGAATGGAATAGAATAGAACAGAACAATAGAATGTAAAAAGAATAGAATAGAATAGAACAGAATAGAATGTAAAAAGAATAGAAGAAAATAGAATAGAATAACATAATGGAATGGAATAGAACAGAACAATAGAATGTAAAAAGAATAGAACAGAATAGAATGTAAAAAGAATAGAATAGCATAATGGAATGGAATGGAATAGAACAGTACAGAATAGAATGTAAAAAGAATAGAAGAAAATAGAATAGAGTAGCATAATGGAATGGAATAGAACAGAAAAATAGAATGTAAAAAGAATAGAACAGAATAGAATAGCATAATGGAATGGAATAGAATAGAACAGAACAATAGAATGTAAAAAGAATACAATAGAATGGAACAGAATAGAATGTAAAAAGAATAGAAGAAAATAGCATAATGGAATGGAATAGAACAGAACAATAGAATGTAAAAAGAATAGAACAGAATAGAATAGCCTAATGGAAAGGAATGGAATAGAACAGAACAATAGAATGTAAAAAGAATAGAATAGAATAGAACAGAATAGAATGTAAAAAGAATAGAAGAGAAGAAAATAGCATAATGGAATGGAATAGAACAGAACAATAGAATGTAAACAGAATAGAACAGAATAGAATGTAAAAAAGAATAGAAGAAAGAATAGAATAGCATAATGGAATGGAATAGAATAGAATAGAACAGAACAATAGAATGTAAAAAGAATAGAACAGAATGTAAAAAGAATAGAAATTAGAATAGAGTAGAACAGAATTCTTCATTGGCCAAGTGTGATTGGACACACAAGGAATTTGTCTTTGGTGCAGATGCTGTCACTGTACATAAAAAGACAACATACATTTGTCACAAATTATAAGGTATAGCACTTAATGATAGTCATAGGGTACAAATAAGCAATCAAATCATACGAGGAAATAATCAATATAAATCGTAAGGATACAAGCAACGAAGTTAGTCATATCGTCATAAGTGGGAGGAGATGGGTGTTAGGAACGATGAGATGATTAATAGTGATAGTAATGCAGACTTAGTAAACAGTTTGACAGTGTTGTGGGAATTAGTTGTTAAGCAGAGGGATGACGTTGGGGGAAAAACTGTCCTTGTGTCTAATTGTTCTGGTGTACAGTGCTCTATAGCGTCATTGTGAGGGTAGGAGTTGAAACAATTTGTGTCCAGGGTGCGAGGGGTCTGTAGATATTTTCACAGCCCTCTTTTTGACTCATGCAGTGTGCAGGTCCTCAATGGAAGGCAGATTGGTAGTAATTGTAGTTTTTCTGCAGTTCTGATTCTCCTCTGAAGTCTCTGTCTGTCTTTTGTTGGGTTGCAGAGCCAAACCAGACAGTGATGGAGGTGCAGATGAGAGACTCAATCATTCCTCTGTAGAACAGAATCAGCAGCTCCTTGGGCAGTTTGAGAGAGAAGGAAGGACAAAAGGAAAGGAGGGAAGATAAAAAGGAAAGAAGGGAAAGAGATAGAGGGAGGGAGGGAGGTAGGAGATAGAGAGAAAGGAAGAATAAGAAAAAGGGAAAGAAGTAAAGAGAGAAGAAAGGGCAAAAGGAGGGAAGGAGGAAGGATAAGAAGGAAAGAAGGGAAAGAGATAAATGGAGGGAGGGAGGGAGGAGATAAAGAGAGAAGGGAAGAATAAGAACAAAGGGAAAGAAGTAAAGAGAGAAGAAAGGACAAAAGGAGAGGAGGGAAGATAAAAAGGAAAGAAGGGAAAGAGATAGAAGGAGGGAGGAAGGAGATAAAAAGAGAAAGGAAGAATAAGAAGAAAGGGAAATAAGTAAAGAGAGAAGGACGGACAAAAGGAAGGGATGGGGGGGGTTAAAAAGGAAAGAAGGGAAAGAGATGGAGGGAGGGAGGGAGGGAGGGAGGAAGGAGGGCAAGAGGGAATGAAGGAGACACAGAAAAAGAGGGAGGGAGGAGACAGAGCTCAGGGCTATTCAACAGTCAGAGAGAATAATGAAAAGCTCTTCTTTAAGGCCATCCATCACATCTGAAGCCAGCCCCACCACACAGACTCCCCGCTTCTCCCCTCCATGCAGAGAAGCTAAAAATACTCCCTGGGGGCAAACCGCTTACCCCCACCCCAAGGTAGATTGATCCGGGTAATCCAAGAGCATCCGTCTGGGAAGCTGATGGCCGAGGGGGTGGTTCGTCAGCTGCTTTAAAACACCCCTCTGTTTTTACTCCAGGCAGTCTTTGGCATACAACTGCCATTGAGCCCCAAAGGTACGTCGCTAAGCGAGGATAATAAAAACCATCCCAGGCGGGAATCCACATTGTATCACATTTGGGAAGATTTGCCGTGCTGGCACAGTGGTTCGAATGCAGAATTTGCAGGCTAATTCTGCCGGCTGCCAGCAGTTCGACCCTGACCAGATCAAGGTTGACTCAGCCTTCCGTCCTTCCGAGGTGGGTAAAGGACCCCGATTGTTGGGGGCTGACTCTGTAAACCACTTAGAGGGGGTTGGAAAGCACTGTGAAGCGGCATATAAATCTAAGTGTTATTGCTATTTCTCTTCCTTTCCTCTCCTTACTCCCTCCCTTCTTTTCTTGCTTTCTTGCTTCTTTGCTTCCCTGTGGTTAGAAAGCAATATTGCAGGCTAACTCACTGCCCGCTGCCAGCAGTTCAATCCTGACCAGCTCAAGATTGACTCAGCCTTCCCAAGATGGGTAAAGTGAGGACCCAGATTGTTGGGGGCAAGAGGCTGACTGACTCTGTAAACCACTTAGAGAGGGCTGTAAAGTGGTATAGCAATAGCACTTATATACCGCTTCACAGGTATATAAATTTAAGGATTATTGCTATTGCTGTTCCTTCCTTCCTTCCTTCCTTCCTTCCTTCCTTCCTTCCTTCCTTCCTTCCTTCCTTCCTTCCTTCCTTCCTTCCTTCCATCCATCCATCCACCCATCCCTTCCATCCATCCATCCATCATGCACACTGGTTAGAATGCAGTATTGCAAACTAACTCTGCCCACAGCCAGCAGTTCGATCCTGACCGGCTCAAGGTTGACTCAGCCTTCCATCCCTCCAATGTCGATAAAATGAGAATCCAGATTGTTGGGGGCAAGAGGCTGACTCTGTAAACCGCTTAGAGAGGGCTGTAAAGTGGTATAGCAATGGCACTTACACTTATATACCACTTCACTGTATATAAGTTTAAGGATTATTGCTATTGCTATTGCTGTTCCTTTTCCTTCCTTCTATCCATCCATCCATCCATCACACTGGTTACAATGCAGTATTGCAAGATAACTCTGCCCACTGCCAGCAGTTCGATCCTGACTGGTTCATGGTCAACTCAGCCTTCCATTCTTCCAAGGTCGGTAAAATGAGACCCAGATTGTTGGGGGGGGAGGGGGGGCAAGTGGCTGACTCTGTAAACCGCTTAGAGAGGGTTGGAGAGCACTGTGAAGCGGCATATAAGTCTAATGCCTATGGCTATTTATAGGACCATCCGCCTTGAAGCATCTGAAGGACCACTTTGAAGACTTTGGCACCCAACGGTAACGAGCCGACTAACTCCTTACCATGTCGCAGTGAAGCTCCAGGTTGAGGTCTCCTTTGTTAGTGTGCAGCCGGACGTAACCTTTCTTCTTGACATATCGGTAGCGTACCACGTCGTCATCAATGGCAGCTGTTCACAGAAGTCACAAGGTTTCAAGTTATGCCTTTTTGTTTATTTACGTTTCCTTCTTCTAAACCAGTGTTTTCTCAACCTTGGCAACTTGAAGATGTCCGGACTTCAACTCCCAGAATTCCCCAGCCAGCGAATGCTGGCTGGGGAATTCTGGGAGTTGAAGTCCGGACATCTTCAAGTTGCCAAGGTTGAGAAACACTGTTCTAAACCACCCGCCTTCCCCCCTCTCTCTTAAGGCTGGTTTAATGGGTAGCACACCCTTTGCAGTGAACTAACGGTCTTGCCACTTAGCATCGATATATCTACCGTGTTTCCCCCAAGATAAGACATGGTCTTTATTTTCTTTTGACTCACCGAAATAAGCGCTTAGCCTTATTTTTGGTGAGGTCTTATTACTTTTGAGGTGCAGGAGGAGGCAAGCGTGGTCACCTCGTGGCTGCTGCTGTGTTGCAATATTTTTGGGGAGGTCTTATTTTCCGGGGAGGTCTTATTTTCAGGGAAACAGGGTATTATTATCATTATTATTATCACAACACAATTGTATAACAGCGGCCAGTTGTTTCGCCGGATTTGGCATTGATTACTAGTCAGGCCCCACCCGACTAATAATAATTATTAATAAATTATTATTATTGTTGTTGTTGTTAAAAATGATATATGAGTTTTAAAGTACAAAAAGGCAGATTTCAGAATTAATGTTAGGGAAAAACTGCTTAACATTGAGAAGCAGCAATATTTTCGGGGAGGGCTTATTTTAGGGGAGGACTTATTTTAGCGCATGCGCTCAAAAGCCCGATTGGGCTTATTATCCGGGCAGGTCTTATTTTCAAGGAAACAGGGTATTACTATTATTATTATTAAAAATGATATATGAGGTTTATAAATCAGCCAGCTCCAAGATTTTAGAGGTTTTGGATTCATATGATTTCAACCTTCCCAGAGTGCAAACTTGTGGAATTAAAGTACAAAAAGGCAGATTTCAGAATTAACATTAGGGAAAAACTGCTTAACATTGAGAGAAGCAATATTTTCGAGGAGTTTTGGTCGCCACACTGTAAAAAAGATGTTGAAAACTTGTAGAAAGAGTGCAGAGAAGAGCAACAAAGCTGATTAGGGGACTGGAGGCTAAAGCATATGAAGAACGGTTTAAGGGTATGTGTAGTTTAATGAAAAGAAGGACTAGGGGAGACATGATTCCAATATCTCAGGGGTTTCCACAGAGAAGAGGGAGTCAAGCTATTCTCCAAAGCACCTGAAGGCAGGACAATTAGCAATGGGTGGAAACTAATCAAGGAGAGAAGCAAACTGGACCTAAGGAGAAATTTCCTGACAGTGAGAACAATTTAATTAGAGGAACAAAAGCTGCCTCTCGACGTCCATTTTACCTGCTTCGTGGGTCGTCTCAGGCGCCATGGCTGTGGATGTGAACGAAGCGCTGACTCTACCAGTGGAATAGTGAGCCTGTCAAAACAACAACCGATGAGGACATCAGGGTGACCATATTTGCAGTACAGGTGTTCCTTGTGTCAGGCCTGCGGTCTTTGGCCTGCCACACTTTCTATTATTCTACTATGCCTTTTCTATTGTGGGAAAACGGGAGGAGGGGATTGTAAGGAGTGAGATGCTATGTAGTCAAAACAAAATTCTTTCTAGAAAACCAAGGTCATCCTTTGTCCCTGCACTTCTGCACCTCAACGGAACTGGATGGGAGGAATCTGTCTTCATGGCAGTGGAAGATTGGACCATGGGATGGACTGGTGGGTGTGGGAGAAAGATCTTGGAACTTTCAACTGGGTGGGGAAAACCGGGAAACTTTCAGATTCAAGTTTTCCCAGATGTGCCAATGTGGCTCTCTTAATAAATTGGGACTTTGAGCAATATTTCGCCTTGGACTCTTGATTTATTTTTGGATGCTATTTGGAACCCAGACACCTTGACTTACAATAGCTCATTTAGTAACCTTTTCAAGTTATAACATCACTGGAAAAAAGTGACAGGACCGTTTTTCGCATTCAGGACCGTCGCAGCATGCCTCGTAGTCATGTCATTTACATTCAGATGCTTGACAACTGACTTGTAGTTATGACGGTTGCAGTGTAACATGATTCCCCCTTTTGTGACCTTCCGACAAGCAAAGTCAATGGGGAAACCAGATTCGCTTAACGACTGTGTAATTTAACAATTGCAGTGATTCGCCTAACCAACGTTAAGCGATGTTATTAATCTTGGTTAACGTTGCTTGAACAATGTTAAGTGAATCTCTAGGGGAGACATGATAGCAGTCTTCCAATATCTCAGGGACTGCCCCAAAGAAGAGGGAGTCAAGCTATTATCTAAAGCACCCGAGGGCAGGACAAGAAGCAATGGGTGGAAACTAATCAAGGAGAGAAGCAACTTAGAACTGAGGAGGAATTTCCTGACAATTAGAACAATTAATCAGTGGAACAGAAGTTGCCTCCAGAAGTTATGAATGCTCCAACACTGGAAGTTTTTAAGAAGAGGTTGGATGTCCATTTGTCTGATGTGGTGTAGGGTCTCCTACATGAGCAGGGGGTTGGACTAGAAGACCTCCAAGGTCCCTTCCAACTCTGCCATTCTATATTCTAATGTGGCAAGGAAAGACGTAAAATGGAGCAAAACTCACTTCACAAACTTCTCACTTATCAACATGCTGTATTTTTTGGACTATATGACGCACCGGAGTATAAGACGCACCATGATTTTGAAGAGGTAAATTTAAAAAAAAAACTTTTTGCACTCTGCAGGCCTCCCAAACCCTCTGCACGCCTCGTTTTTTGCAAAACAAAAAGGTGGGGAGGCATGCAGAGGCTTTGGGAGGCTTGTAGAGTGCTCCTGGGGACTGGAGGGGGGTGAAAATGAGCAAAAACGACCCGTTCTTTGCTCGTTTTTCCTCTGCCCAACCCCCAGGAGCACTCTACAAGCCTCCCAAAGCCTCTGCACGTCCATTTTTGTGAAGGGGCGGGGTTTCAGGATGACAAAAATGCTGTATTTAGTGTATAAGACGCACCCAGATTCTCACGCTCTTGGGGGGGGAAGGTGCGTCTTATACTCCAAAATATATGGTAGGTTTTGAGCTCCATTGGGGTTGTAAGCTGAGGGCCGCTTGTATTGAAAGAGAAGGAAGGGTATACAATACAATAATACAATAGCAGTTGGAAGGGACCTTAGAGGTCTTCTAGTCTAACCCCCTGCCTAGGCAGGAAACCCTACACCACTTCAGACAAATGGCTGTCCAGCATCTTCTTAAAGATTTCCAGTGTTGGGGCATTCACAATTTCTGGAGGCAAGTTGTTCCACTGATTAATTGCTCTAATTGTCAGGAAATTCCTCCTCAGTTCTAAGTTGCTTCTCTCCTTGATTAGTTTCCACCCATTGCTTCTTGTTCTACCCTCAGTGCCCTGGACTCCCTCTTCTTTGTGGCAACCTCTGAGATGCTGGAACACTGCTATCATGTCTCTCCTAGTTCTTCTTTCTATTAAACTAGACATACCCAGTTCCTGCAACCGTTCTTCATATGTTTGTCTCCAGTCCCCTATACATCCTGGAAGATTCCAGGAGAGGCGGTCTATGTGAAAAATGATAGCCACGGACCGATCAACTCACCGCATTTAGCCTGTCCGTTTTCTTCTTCTCCGGCTCTTTCATGGTGGCTGCCAGAATGTTGTCCCCTTTGAATTCTTTGTATAACTCCGAGAGAGTCTCTTTGGTCTCGATGTTGGCATTTTTCAGGTAATAGGAAGGGTCTGACCTGGCTTTTTCATCATCTGCAAAAGATTGTGAACAGGTCAGCCGTGGCCTTGCTGAACTGTGGAAACTGGTGAGGGTCAGCCAGTTTATGGGCTCTGCTAAAGATGGAACAGGGCAGTGGTGAAATATTGTGAGGGCCCTGAAGTGAATCAGCATCCAAAGCCGTGTTACTCAAATGTGGAAGCTTAAAGAGGGGGGGACTTCAACTCCCAGAATTCCCCAGCTAGCATGCTTTAAGATGGGTGGAATTCAGCTCCCAGAATTCCTCAGCTAGCATGCTTTAAGATGGGTGGAATTCAGCTCCCAGAATTCCTCAGCTAGCATGATTTAAGATGGGTGGATTAAACTCCCAGAATTCACCAGCCAGCGTGCTTTAAGATGGGTAGAATTCAACTCCCAGAATTCCCCAGCCAGCATGCTTTAAGATGGGTGGAATTCAACTCCCAGAATTCCTCAGTTAGCATGCTTTAAGATGGGTGGAATTCAGCTCCCAGAATTCCTCAGCTAGCGTGCTTTAAGATGAGTGGATTAACTCCCAGAATTCCCAGCTAGCATGCTTTAAGATGGGTGGAATTCAGCTCCCAGAATTCCTCAGCTAGCGTGCTTTAAGATGAGTGGATTAACTCCCAGAATTCCCCAGCCAGCGTACTTTAAGATGGGTGGAATTCAACTCCCAGAATTCCCAGCTAGCATGCTTTAAGATGGGTGGAATTCAACTCCCAGAATTCCTCAGTTAGCGTGCTTTAAGATGAGTGGATTAACTCCCAGAATTCCCAGCTAGCATGCTTTAAGATGGGTGGAATTCAGCTCCCAGAATTCCTCAGCTAGCGTGCTTTAAGATGAGTGGATTAACTCCCAGAATTCCCAGCTAGCATGCTTTAAGATGGGTGGAATTCAGCTCCCAGAATTCCTCAGCTAGCGTGCTTTAAGATGAGTGGATTAACTCCCAGAATTCCCAGCTAGCATGCTTTAAGATGGGTGGAATTCAGCTCCCAGAATTCCTCAGCTAGCGTGCTTTAAGATGAGTGGATTAACTCCCAGAATTCCCCAGCCAGCGTACTTTAAGATGGGTGGAATTCAACTCCCAGAATTCCCAGCTAGCATGCTTTAAGATGGGTGGAATTCAACTCCCAGAATTCCTCAGCGTGCTTTAAGATGAGTGGATTAACTCCCAGAATTCCCAGCTAGCATGCTTTAAGATGGGTGGAATTCAGCTCCCAGAATTCCTCAGCTAGCGTGCTTTAAGATGAGTGGATTAACTCCCAGAATTCCCAGCTAGCATGCTTTAAGATGGGTAGAATTCAACTCCCAGAATTCCTCAGCTAGCATGCTTTAAGATGGGTGGAATTCAGCTCCCAGAATTCCCCAGAATTCTTTAAGATGGGTGGAATTCAACTCCCAGAATTCCCCAGCTAGCGTGTTTTAAGATGGTCAGAGTTCCAAAATTTTGGTATGGATTTCAAGCCCCAGAATTCTCAGCGGGTGAAACACTAATCTAAATGTCCCAAAGGTGCTTTTTTCAAGAGGCAACTGGATTTTCTGGTTTTTCCTTGAAGACATTTCCCTTCTCATCCACAAAGCTTCTTCACCTATGACTGGACGGTGGGGAAGGGAAGGATTTAATGCTCCTTCATACTTTATACTTCATGAAATAACAATCCTTCCATTCCCTACCATCCAGTCAGAGCTGAAGAAGCTTCTTGGATGAGAAGCAAAACATCTTCAAAGAAAAAGAAAAACAGAAAAAAACATGACCTGGATGGCTGAGACTCTCAGTAATCACTGATCTAAATGGTCAAAACCGATGCTCTTGTTTATGCTGTCCCAAGTTCTTATTTAAGGACTGAGTTATGGATGTAATTTGAGGACAAGCTGTATATGTCAAAGAATGTTTTTGGTTGAGTTGTTTTTTTCCTGACTTGTTGCTGATGGAGTGTAAATTACATTTTAAGCGAAGCCGTTCAGAAAATGTGGTTTCCCAGGGAAATGGAATATCGCGATCCATTTAACTAGTGTGGCAAGATGGAACAAAAGCTCTCTTAACAAAAGTTTGGGGCCCAATTGTGGTCGTAAGTTGAGGACTACCTTCTCCTTACCCGGGTCGGTGACTTTCAAATTGTTCTTCACATGGAAAAAGCTGGAGACGTTAAATTTGTCCACGTTGGTGGGATCCTAAACAAAATAAATGGAAACAGACGATCAGCAGCAATTCGGAGGGGAGGGGAGCATCTGACCTCTCTCACAATTTTTATTTTGGGGTGAGGGGAGGAGAAGCCACCAGGGCAGATAGGATAAAAAGCTTTGTTTCGTTCCAGCAGGGACCATCTCTTTGGAGAGTGATGAAACGTGAAGTGGACGGCTTCCAGAGCAGGTTTTTTTTCCCTCCGCCTGCTGCTGAATGCATAAATAAAAATCCAGCACAGTGGGCAAGGGATGAACGCCCCATGGCCGAAATCCAAAGGGAGAGACGAGAGAATGGTCGAAGGAAGGAGGAGGCGGAGGAGGAGGAAAAGAAGACGTCAGTTGGCGCGCAAGTGGCAGAAGGGGAGAGATGAATGTGGCATTGTGTCTTGAGATAAGAAAGCTCCTTCCAATAATATTCCATTGGCGGGCAAACTCGACTCAAGAGAGAGAGAGAGACAGAGAGGGAAACTGACTGCCCCATCTCTCATTAAGTGACATAATTGCACCTTTCACTCAGCCCTGAAATTGTTTGCTCTCAGCTGGTAAATAAATCTTTAGTTTTATGGCTGGCAGTAAAACCAAAGTCAAGAGGGGAGGAGGAGGGGGGAAGGGGGGAAGAGACAGAGATGGAGGGAGGGAGGCAGAAGAGAGTGAGAGAGAGGTAAAAAGAAAGAGAAGAGAGGAGAGAAGAAGAGAAGAGAGAGAGCAAAGAGAAGAGAGAGGACAAGGAAGAGAGGAAAGAGAGAGGAGAGAGGAGAAGAGAAAGAAAGAAGGAGCAAGGGAGGGGAAGAGAGAGAGAATGGGAAAGGGAGGGAGAGGAGAGAGAGCTAAGGGAAGAGAGAGGACAAGAGAGAGAGAGAGGAGAAGAAAGAAGGAAGGAGGGGAAGGGAGAGAAAAGAGAAGAGAGAGAGAGAATGGGAAAGGGAGGGAGAGAGGACAAGAGAGAAAGAGAGAAGAAAGAAGGGAGGAGGGGAAGGGAAGGAGAAGAGAAGAGAGAGAGAATGGGAAAGGGAGGGAGAGAGAAGAAGAGAGAAAGCAAAGAGAAGACAGGAGAAGAGGGAGGGGAAAGAGAGAAGAGAAGAGAGAGAGAATGGGAAAAGGAGGGAGGGAGAAGGAGAGAGAGAGCAAAGAGGAGAGGAGAGAGAAGAAAGAAGGAAGGAGGGGAAGTGAGAGAGGAGAAGAGAGAGAATGGGAAAGGGAGGGAGAAAGGAGAGAGAGAGCAAAGAGAAGAGAGAGGACGAGAGAAAGAGAGAAGAAAGAAGGGAGGAGGGGAAGGGAGAGAGAGAAGAGAGAGAATGGGAAAGGGAGGGAGAAGGAGAGAGAGAGCAAAGAGAAGAGAGAGGACGAGAGAGAGAAAGAGAAGAAAGAAGGAAGGAGGGGAAGTGAGAGAGAAGAGAGAGAGAATGGGAAAGGGAGGGAGAGAGAAGGAGAAAGAGAACCAAGAGAAGACAGGAGAAGAGGGAGGGGAAGAGAGAGAAGAGAAGAGAGAGTGGGAGAGAGAAGCAGAGAGAGAGAGCAGAAAAAAGAAGGAAGGAGGGGAAGGGAGAGAGAAGAGAAGAGAGAGAGAATGGGAAAGGGAGGGAGAGAGGAGAGAGAGAGAGCAAAGAGAAGAGAGAGGATGAGAGAGAGAAAGAGAAGAAAGAAGGAAGGAGGGGAAGTGAGAGAGAAGAGAGAGAGAATGGGAAAGGGAGGGAGAGAGAAGGAGAAATTGAACCAAGAGAAGACAGGAGAAGAGGGAGGGGAAAGAGAGAGAAGAGAGAGTGGGAGAGAGAAGCAGAGAGAGAGAGCAGAAAAAAGAAGGAAGGAGGGGAAGGGAGAGAGAAGAGAAGAGAGAGAGAATGGGAAAGGGAGGGAGAGAGGAGAGAGAGAGAGCAAAGAGAAGAGAGAGGGCGAGAGAGAGAAAGAGGAGAAGAAGGAAGGAAGGAGGGGAAGGGAGGGAGAAGGAGAGAGAGAGCAAAGAGAAGAGAGAGGACGAGAGAGAGAAAGAGAAGAAAGAAGGAAGGAGGGGAAGTGAGAGAGAAGAGAGAGAGAATGGGAAAGGGAGGGAGAGAGAAGGAGAAATTGAACCAAGAGAAGACAGGAGAAGAGGGAGGGGAAAGAGAGAGAAGAGAGAGTGGGAGAGAGAAGCAGAGAGAGAGAGCAGAAAAAAGAAGGAAGGAGGGGAAGGGAGAGAGAAGAGAAGAGAGAGAGAATGGGAAAGGGAGGGAGAGAGGAGAGAGAGAGAGCAAAGAGAAGAGAGAGGGCGAGAGAGAGAAAGAGGAGAAGAAGGAAGGAAGGAGGGGAAGGGAGGGAGAAGGAGAGAGAGAGCAAAGAGAAGAGAGAGGACGAGAGAAAGAGAAGAAAGAAGGAAGAAGGGGAAGTGAGAGAGAAGAGAGAGAGAATGGGAAAGGGAGGGAGAGAGAAGGAGAAATTGAACCAAGAGAAGACAGGAGAAGAGGGAGGGGAAAGAGAGAGAAGAGAGAGTGGGAGAGAGAAGCAGAGAGAGAGAGCAGAAAAAAGAAGGAAGGAGGGGAAGGGAGAGAGAAGAGAAGAGAGAGAGAATGGGAAAGGGAGAGAGAAGAGAAGAGAGAGAGAGCAAAGAGAAGAGAGAGGGCGAGAGAGAGAAAGAGGAGAAGAAGGAAGGAAGGAGGGGAAGGGAGGGAGAAGGAGAGAGAGAGCAAAGAGAAGAGAGAGGACGAGAGAAAGAGAAAAAAGAAGGAAGGAGGGGAAGTGAGAGAGAAGAGAGAGAGAATGGGAAAGGGAGGGAGAGAGAAGGAGAAAGAGAACCAAGAGAAGACAGGAGAAGAGGGAGGGGAAAGAGAGAGAAGAGAAGAGAGAGTGGGAGACAGAAGCAGAGAGAGAGCAGAAAAAAGAAGGAAGGAGGGGAAGGGAGAGAGAAGAGAAGAGAGAGAGAGAGAATGAGAGGGAGAGAGAGACGAAATGGAAACTGAAGAAACTGGAAAGAGAATGCCAAGACCCAAACTCATCTTATCCTTTTTGAACCTTACCTGCAAGGTAATAATATCTGGCCTGGAAAACGGCTCATCGCTCAACAGATCTTTAAAGGTCTTGGTTTTTATATTCAGCTGCTCAACCGCCTTGCAAAAAGAACAAAAGAAGAATCAATCAACAGGGAATCAATGGAGGGTCAAGAACCACCATGTGTAGTTTTTCTCCAGTTATCAAACCCGAGATAAAACGTTAAGTGGGTGCGACTCATTTAGCAATTGCCTTGCTTAGCAATGGAAATGCTGGTCGTAAGGCGAGGACTACGTGTCTACATCGTCAACTGTGAAGCTGCTCACCTCAAAACCAAAGACGTTGCCAGTGGTCTTGATGGCCACGATGTGGGAGTTATTGGTGAAGACTGTGAAAAGCACCGGGCAGTGGTATTTCCCTAAATTGAAGAAGGAAAAAGAGAGAGAAATGAACCACAGACAGGACGAGAACTCACAGCTTCCCAGTGATTGGCCCAAGGCCACCCAGTTGGGTTTCATGCTTAAGGTGGGACTAGAACTCACAGCCTCCTAGTGATTGGCCCAAAGTCACCCAATCAACTTTCATGCCTAAGGCAGGATTAGAACTCACAGCCTCCTGGTGATTGGTTCTAGGTCATCCTGTCGGGTTTCATGCTTAAGGCGGGACTAGAACTCACAGCTTCCCAGTGATTGGCCCAAGGCCACCCAGTTGGGTTTCATGCTTAAGGTGGGACTAGAACTCAAAGCCTCCTGGTGATTGGCTCTAGGTCACTCAATCAGGTTTCATGCTTAAGGCAGGACTAGAACTCGCAGCCTCCTAGTGATTGGATCTAGGTCACCCAGTCGGCTTTCATGCCTAAGCGGGACTAGAACTCACAGCCTCCTAGTGATTGGCCCAAAATCACCCAGTCGGCTTTCATGCCTAAGGCGGGACTAGAACTCACAGCCTCCTAGTGATTGGCCCAAAATCACCCAGTCGGCTTTCATGCCTAAGGCGGGACTAGAACTCACAGCCTCCTAGTGATTGGCTCTAAGTCACTCACTAGGAGGCTGCGATTCGCTTAACAACAGCGATAGGAAAGCTTGTAAAATGGAGCAAAAAACCACTTCACAACTATCTCGCTGTGCAACAGCAATTTTTAGGTGGTCGTAAAAACAGGACGACTTGTATTTCCATGATTGGAACAGGGGGGGGATGGGCCTCTCCCGGTCCGGAGATCTGATTTGATGGGGACGAATGACTGATTGTGACAAAAAAGCAACGGAATCCTCTGTTCCCAGGGTCCTCAAGGCCTCCTGGTCGCCTGTCCCATCATCATATTCACTTTTTCATAAATTGTGCCGACTCACCGTCGTTGTTTTTGGCAAAGTTCAGCTTGATGAGGGATTTGGCTTCCAGCTTCTGCAGAGACGAAGAAACACCAAAGTTAATCATCCATTTGCACAGGAGCCTCATTTGGAAAATATTTGCATGGCAGTTTTCCAAGGTAGATAAGGTCTGTGGTCATAAATACTCCTTTGAAAGACTGTTTGCCAGGCCTTGGCTGAATGGGAATGAGGGGAATTCACATTCGTTTAATAAAAGGGGTTTTGTCGGGACCAGGACTCTGCTTCGTGCTTTTTGGGGAAGCCGAGATCAGAACACTACCAAACAAACTCTCCTTAACTAGGGCAAGAGACGTGTCATTAATGGACTAAAAGACAACCAGAGTTCAAAACTTCTCAGGGCATCGAACTGGATTCTGAAATAAGTTGTGCAAGCTTCGGGCAAACATTGGATCGCCAGCCCAGCTGATTAAAAGTGACAACTGCAAGAACACTGTCTGCAGGAAAGTCACAAAGCAATGAAGCTGATTAACTTGACGCCAAAAAGAATCATTAGTTATTCTCTCCCTTTTTTCACTTCGGGCTTATTTAACTGGGCTGCCAATCCAAATGTTATTTTATTTTTTTAATAAACATTCAAATCATTGTTGCAACATTTCTACATCTTTATTATTCTACTTTTATCCATACATATATACCTTTATATATCTATATCTATATATGTGTCCATTTTTACATATTTTTCATCTACTCCTATTAATTCCATACATCTTTCTTTCCCCAATTTTTTTTTATTTTTTATTCTCTTACAAATCATTTTAAGTATACATTCACCTAATTGTTCTTTACATTTGTCATTCTTATACATTTGTTATTCCATTTAATAGGTTATAATATACAGTTTGGGTTGTTTTATTTACCATCCCTTCCGCCTGTTGTAACACCACTTTATTTTCCCATTCTTTTCTCCCTCCCTCCCTTCTCTACTTCCTTTCTCCTCTCCTTTCCCTTCCTTCTCCCCTTACCTTTCTCGTACTCTTCCTCTTCCTACCCTTTCTTTCTCTTTCTCTCCCTTCCATCCTCCTCTCCTCACCTCTTTCTTCTTCCCTTCCTCTCTACTCTTCCTCTTCCCTTCCTACCATCTCTTCTTCTCTTTCTCCCCCTTCCACCCTCCTCTCCTTACCTCTTCCTTCCTTCCTTCCACTTCCTTTCATTCTTTCCTCCTCTCTCCCTTTCTGTCGTGATGGACTCTTGTAACGAGCCGATTGACAGATGATGGAAGCAGTTAGTTTCCTCCCATAATTGGAGCTTACCAGGGGTTGTAAAAATCTAATAGATACCCTTTCACCCTGGCTTCGCTGATAACGGATAAGAGCCTGTGGCCTAATGGCTAAGATGTCTGCCTAGTATGTAATATAGCCCAGGTTCAAATCCCAGTAAGGGTATGGCTAGCTGATGAGAGCTAAATAGCTTGAAATAGATCTATACTAGTCTCCCTTTATTTATTTATCAGCACAAATAAAAAAACACAAATATAACAAAGGCAACAGTAAAAATATTGGGTTTCTGTCATGATGGACTCTTGTGATGAGCCGATTGACAGATGATGGAAGCAGTTAGCTTCCTCCCCTAATTAGGGCTTACCAGGGGTTGTAAAAATCATATATATATATATATATATATATATATATATATATATATATATATATATATATATATATATATATATATATATACATACATATATACACACACACACACACACACACACACACACACACATTTATCATATCAATCTCTCTATCACACCTATCTCTATCTCATCTCTGTCTGTCTATCTATCTATCTATCTATCTATCTATCTATCTATCTATCTATCTATCTATCTATACATACATATATGTATCTCAGCTCTATCAATCATCTATATATACTGTATGTGTGTGTTTGTGTGTGTGTGTGTATATATATGCAATATATATACATACATATTTATCATAACTATCATATCTATCATCTATCTATCTATCTATCTATCTATCTATCTATCTATCTATCTATGTACTAAAAAACTAACTAAGTAACTAACTAACTATCTCCACCTATCTATTTCTATTTCTATCTTTCTATCTATCTTTAATTGGTCGCCATCTGGCTTAATAGATATTCCAGCTTTCCATCTCAAGCAGAGAAAGAAAACAACTGGGGGAACGCCAACCACAAGCAAAAGGACTCAACGGCAGGAAATCAACATATATATATATTTCCCCCCAAGCATGGAGAATTAACTCAAGATAGCAAAAGAAAAAAAGGAAAGAAAATTATCAACAGCAATGATTCAGCTCAGAGCTTGTTCACAACAGCAGTGTCCCATATGGGATTGCTGTTCCATGCGGTCCTGTCATTCGCAGCCATCTGTAATAAAAACAACAACAACACACACACACACATACACAAAACCTGCAGGGTAATTGTGGTGGCCAAACCATCTTGGGCCCCACAGCTGCTGGTAGGGTTCCAGGATGCTGCAGCTGAGAAATGGGCAATGGCACAGCGAGGCCTGGCTTGGAAGGAGGAATGTCGCTGATGGAAACCCCAAGATTTTCTAGCAGAAATTCGGCTGAAGAGGAAGGGAGGCTAGAGAATGGCTTCGGAGGGATAGATTGCCGGGAATGGTCTATGGAAGAGGTGGGTAGATCAAAGGCGGCATCATTCCCCCCATAACAACAATCCTGCTAAATGGGTTGGGCTGAGAGAGAGAAACTAGCCCCAAATCACCCAGCCAGCTTTCCTACCTAGGGTGGAACTAGAACTCAGAGCCTCCTGGTGACTGGGCCAAAATCACCCAGCTGGCTTTCATGGCCAAGTCAGGATTTGAATTCATGGCCTCCTACTTTCTGGACCAAACAAGTCCTGGAGCTACAACTGTAATAGAGCCTGCCCTGTTACTGTTATAGATGATGAAAATCATGAAGAGAGTTATCCAAGTGACGAAAGAAAGAAAGAAAGAGGAAGGAAGGAAGGAAGGAGAAAGAAAAAAATGAGAAAAGGAAGAAAAAGAAAGGTAAGAGAAGTATTAGAAAAGGAGGAATAAGAAAGAGGAGAAAGAAGAAAGGCAGATAGAAAGAGAAGGATGAGAAAAGGAAGAAAAAGAAAGGCAAGAGAAGAATTAGAAAAGAAAGAATTAGAAAGAGGAGAAAAAGACAGAAAGAGAAAGAAAGAAAGAAAGAAAGAAAGGAGACAGAAGGAAGGGAGAAGGAAGAGAAAGAAAGGAAGGAAGAGAAAGAAAAAGAAAGAGAAAGAAGGAAAAAGGAGAGTGGGAGAGAGAGAGAGAGAAAGGAAGGAAGAAACAGAAAGGAAGAGGAAAGGATGAGAAAAGGAAGAAAAAGAAAGGTAAGAGAAGAATGAGAAGAGGAGGAATAAGAAAGGAAAAAGACAGAAAAAGAAAGAAAGAAAGAAGAGACAGAAGAAAGAAAGGAAGAAGGATGGAAGAGAAAGAAAGGAAGAGAAAGAAAGAAGGGTGGGAGAGAGAGAGAGAAAGAAAGAAGAGGAAGGAAGAGAAAGAAAGAAACAAAGGAGGAGACAGAAGGAAGGATGGAAGATAAAGAAAGAAGAAAGAAAGAAGGAAGGAAAGAAGGAGAAAGGAGGGTGGGAGAGAGAGTGAAATAAAGAGAAAGAAGAAAGAAGAGAAAGGAAGGAAGGAAGAAACAGAAAGGAAGAGGAAAGGATGAGAAACGGAAGAAAAAGAAAGGTAAGAGAAGAATGAGAAGAGGAGGAATAAGAAAGAGGAGAAAGACAGAAAGACAAAGAAAAAAAGAAAGAAAGAAGAGACAGAAGGAAGAAAGGAAGGATGAAAGAGAAAGAAAAGGAGGAGACAGAAGGAAGGACAGAAGATAAAGAAGAAGGAAGGAAAGAAGGAGAAAGGAGGGTGGGAGAGAGAGAGGGAAATAAAGAGAAAGAAGAAAGAGAAAGAAAGAAAGAAAGAAAGACAGACAGACAGACACCCTCCCTCCCTTCTATTTTTGGCAGCTCTTTCTGCCTCTGTGCCAAGCTCAGGGTCCACCCTGCCAGCTGAGCTCCTTTTGGCAAAGTGACCTACTTTGCTGCAATCCCAAACAAGTCAGCCTTGCTGTGTTTTCTGCTTCCCGACTTGCCAGCTGACATCATCCTCTCTCTGCCAGGACCGAGGGGGGCTCCCTCCTTTCCCGCCACACATGAGCCGCCGCGGACTGTGTGGGTCACTGGGGCACTGGGGCAAACTCCAGATGAAAGGAAGCGGAAGGCGGAGTCGAATGGCCCTTCTGCTGCAGACAGGGAGCAGGACGGGGGGGGGGGGGGGGATATCGAAGGGCCACATTTTGCCGCCGCTTCTTTGCCACGCTGCCCGCTGTCTCTTTGATCCCGCAGCGGCTTCCACCACCAGAATTTGTTAAAGTATCTGTCAGGCTTTAAAGGACAGAGCAGCCGTCTTCCTTCATAGGACCCCCCAAGCAACGAAATGAAAAGTCTGCCATTGTTCTATATTAGCCAATGGAGAACTATCGTAGCAGTGGCAATTTTGGAAAGTCTAATATCTAGAAACGGGACGTGGTGGCTCGGTGGCTAAGACGCGGATCTTGTCGATCAGAAAGGTCGGCAGTTCGGCGGTTCGAATCCCTAGCGCCGCGTAACGGAGTGAGCTCCCGTGACTTGTCCCAGCTTCTGCCAACCTAGTCGTTCGAAAGCAGGTAAAAAATGCAATTTTCTTGATGCCGTATGCCAGTTATCAGCTGCCTTCAAAGTCAGACATCAGTGGGGCAGAAGAACAGCTGGAGCCTGTTCCCAGTGTGCGCGTGCGGAGAGTTGCCAGAGGACAGGAACAGCTAAGGAACGAGGGTCGACTTGGGAGTAAGGCCACAGGTGGACGAATGGCCCCTCCCCGAGGAAATAAAAGAGGAGCGAAGGGGGAGTGGAGTTTGCAGGAGACCATTAGTTCACTTCATTGGTTCGTGACTCTCTGAGACTCCTTGCCAAGTTCTGCAGATATCGGCCTGGCAGCTCTCCAAGCCAGATAAGGTCTGTGACTGCAAATCCTCCCTCGAAAGACTTTGCTGGAGGTGAATGAGCAGAATTCACAATCAATTAATAAAAGGGGTTTTTGTTGGGACCAGGCTCTTGGGAAGACTGGGTAAGAATATTGAGGGGCAAGGAGAAAGATACGAAGGTTGTTTTGAGGGGGGGAAACAGCCTTGGGGTTTTTTTTTCCCCTCAAAGTAGTTGCCAAAATGTTTTAGTTCTAGTTTATTTTTTATTTGGAAGTCCTTGGATATCTTTTGAGCTCACCCGAGGGAATTGTTCCTACCTACAGGGAAAAACCTGGAAATACGATACCGGTTGAATTTATATGCATCATGTCTTGATTTGAGGAAAAGTTGAAGCCATGGAGAATGTCTTTTTTAAAGATACACTTGAAAAGAAGCAAGTGAAAATATCTAGAAGCGTAAGACAATGAATGGCCCCTCCCGGAGGGAATAAAAGAGGAGCAAAAGGGGAGTGGAGTTTGCAGGAGACCATTAGTTCATTCCTGCATTCTTGCCAAGTATTGCGGCGTCTGAAAGATCTCAGCCTGGCCTGATGAAGGTCGATAACTGGGAACTTGAAAGACTTTGGGAGAGGAATTCACTGTCAATTAAATAAAAAGGGTTTATCGGGACGAGGACTCGGCTTCGTGCTGCTGGGGAAACCTAGCTCAGAACACGGACGAGAAGATACGGATGTGTGTCTGGAGTTTTTCCAAAATCTATTTTGGAGAAAAAGACCCCGTCAAAAGGTAGCTAAAAAATAAATAAAAATTTGCTGACAAAATTAGATTCGGGCAGTTCCTGCTGGTCAGCTTTGCAAGTTGCCATCTAGGTCGTGCGTTCTACACGAGGCCGATTGGGCTGGAGAGATTGGATTTGCACTAACAATCACACAGGTCCTTTAGAACTGCAAATCCCCACTCCCTCAAAACAGCTGACACACGCACAACTATTTCAGTAGGAAGAAGCGTCCAGAATAAATATTGTAGGCGTCTGAGGCTTTTAACTTTCCATTTGCTGAAAAGGCGACATCCAGCTGAAAGAAGGCTGAGGCCAGGTGGCCGAGTCCACACAGACAGTGCTAAGCCACGGTTAGGGTAGCCAGCTGGGAATTAGCATCCCTCGCTAATATCTAGGACAGTGCTCGGGTAGGCAAAACCTGGTTGGAAATCTCGAAATATTAAGACAACACCGGGGATGGTCAGATTTTAAAGTCCGTGAGGGTATGCAGAATGCTACTATTTCAACATGGAACAAGGAAAGGAGAGGAATAGCAATGACACTTAGACTTATATGCCGCTTCCCAGTGCTTTAGAGCCCCCTCTAAGCGGTTTACAGCCCCCAACAATCTGGGTCCTCGTTTCACTGATCTTGGAAGGGTGGAAGGCTGAGTCAAACTTCAAGCCGGTCAGGATCGAACTCTTGACAGTCGGCAGAATTAGCCTGCCATACTGCATTCTAAACCCTGTGCCACCATGGAAGGAAAGGAAAAGGAAAAGCACTACCAAAAGTAGCAATAGCAATAGCAATAGCAATAGCAGTAGACTTATATACCGCTTCATAGGCCTTTCAGGTCTCTCTAAGCGGTTTACAGAGAGTCAGCATATTGCCCCCAACAATCTAGGTCCTCATTTTACCCACCTCGGAAGGATGGAAGGCTGAGTCAACCCTGACTTATATACTGCTTCACGGTGCTTTTACAGCCCTCTCTAAGCGGTTTATAGAGTCAGCCTCTTGCCCCCAACAATCTGGGTCCTCATTTTACCAACTTCGGAAGGATGGAAGGCTGAGTCCACCTTGAGCCGGTCAGGATCGAACTCCTGACTGTGGGCAGAATCAGGCAGCAATGCTGCATTCTAATCCCTGTGCCACCACAGAAGGAAAGGAAAGGAAAAGGCACTAGCAATAACACTTAAGACTTATATACCACTTCACGTTGCTTTACAGCCCTCTCTAAGCGGTTTACAGAGCCAGCCTCTTGCCCCCAACAATCTGGGTCCTCATTTTACCCATCTCGGAAGGACGGAAGGCTGAACCAAGCTTGAACCTGGTGAGATTGGGACTGCCGAATTGCAAGCAGCTGGCAGTCAGCAAAAGTAGCCCGCGGTACTGCACTCTAACCACTGCGCCACCATGGAGAGAGGATGTTTAGCGCACTGTGAATTGGTGGAAGTGAGGGGTGCACACATATTCAGGGAAGCCTCGATTTAACAACCATTTGTTTAGTGACCAAAATTACCATAGCGGCACTGAAAAAGGTGACTTATGACCATTTGTCACATTTATAACTGTAGCAATAGCAGTAGCACTTAGACTTATATACCGCTTCACAGTGCTTTGCAGCCCTCTCTAAGCGGTTTACAGTGTCAGCCTCTTGCTCCCAACAATCAGAGTCCTCATTTTACCCACCTTGGAAGGACGGAAGGCTGAGTCAGCCTTGAGCTGGCAAGGATCGAACTGCTGGCAATTGGCAGAAATAGCCTGCAATACTGCATTCTAACAGGAAGGAAGGAAGGAAGGAAGGAAGGAAGGAAGGAAGGAAGGAAGGAAGGAAGGAGGGAGGGAAGAAAGGAAGGAAGGAGGGAAGGAAGGAAGGAGGGAAGGAAATGAAGGAAGGAAGGAAAGAAAAGGAAGGAAGGAAGGAAGGAAAGAAGGAAAGGAAGGAAGGAAGGAGAGAAGAAAGAATGGGAAGGAAGGAAAGAAAAGGAAAGAAGGAGGGAAGGAAGGAAGGAACGAATAAAAAGGAAGGAAGGAAGGAAAGGAAGGAAGGAAGGAAGGAAGGAAAGGAAGGAAGGAAAGGAAGGAAGGAAAGGAAGGAAGGAAAGGAAGGAAGAATGGGAAGGAAGAAAGGTGGGTGAAAAGGAAGAAGAATAGCAATAGCACCTCCCTATATACCGCTTCACCATGCTTTCTAGTCCTCTCTAAGCAGTTTATAGAGTCAGCCTCTTGTCCCCAACAATCAGGGCCTGCATTTTACCCACCTCGGAAAGATGGGTCAACCTTGAGCCTGGTAAGAATCAAACTGCTGGCACTGTGTAGAGTTAGCCTACAATACTGCATTCTGACCATTATGGGAAGGAAGGAAGGAAGGAAGGAAGGAAGGAAGGAAGGAAGGAAGGAAGGAGGGAGGGAGGGAGGGAGGGAGGGAGGGAGGGAGGGAGGGAGGGAGGGAAGGAAGGAAGGAAGGAAGGAAGGAAGGGTCAACCTTGAGCCTGGTGAGATTCAATCTGCTAAACTGCTGGCAGCTGGTGATCAGCAGAAGTAGCCTGCAGTACTGCACTCTCACCACTGCGCCAGCATCCCTGTAGTCACGCAATCAAAATTCAGCTTCTTGGCAACATATGAATGATGGTGACAATGTCTCAGGGTCACACTTTCGCGACCTTCTGAAAAGCCAAGTTCATGGGCAAACCGGATCTACTTAACAACTGTTACTAACTTAAAACACCTGGGGGTGATTCACTTAACAACTGTGGCAAGGAAGGTCATAATACGGGATAAAGCTCACTTTAACAACTGTCTTGCTTAGCAACACAAATTTGTGGTCAAAAGTTGAGGATTTTCTGTATACTCTTCTCAAGAATGGTAGACATTGACTAAATGTTGGAAGTGTAAGCAAGCATCTGGTTCATATTATCATATGTGGTGGACATGCCCCAAAGCAAGAAAATATTGGACGAAAATACATACATGGCTGGGAAAAATGACAAAGCAACAGATTTGAAGCCAGAGATATTTTTGTTGGACATTCTACCTGAAACATATGATAAAAGGACCAATTACTTGATCTTGTATATCTTAACTGCAACTAGAATTGTATTTGCGCAACAATGGATGATGAGATCCCGTCCGAGGGGAATGTGATTAAGAAAATACTAGGCTGCGCAGAAATGGATAGATTAACACTTGCTATTAAGGATAAAGAAGAAAATGAATATTTTTTGATATGGGGCATATTTTATCAATGGCTAAATAATAGAAGTTAGAAAGGAGGAGATACAATTGGAGGAAACGGCAAAGAGGAGAGTCGGTAAAGAAGATGATGCCAAATATGAATGTTCCTATATTATGTTATTATATTATTAATATGATGGCGAGGAATTATAACAACAAAAATGTATAATACAATTACTTCAGCACAATTGTACCCAGAACACACACTGCTCGATTAAAATTGGATGTTGCATAAATAAAACAAATAAAACTTGGGAGGGGGGGAAAGGAATGGTCTAGAGCTGTGATGGGGAACCTATGGCATGGGTGCCACAGGTGGCACGCCGAGCCCTCTCTGCGGGCACACGAACTGTGGCCCCAGCTCAGTTCCACCGCGCATGCAAGCGCGCCTCCTGTCGCCCAGCTGATTTTTGGCTGTCTGCCTCACACGGACGCGGAGCAGGGTGCATGTGGGATATGCACACGCATAAGTGGGGTTGGGTCCCCGTGCGCATGCGCAGAGGGGCAGGGGAAAGCACAGGGGCGTGTGGCGCGCCTCTCCTCCCCCATGTCCCATTTTTGGTCCCAGGAGCTTCAGGGAGCCCTGCTAGGCCCAAAAGGGGGCACAGGGGCAATGCACGCATGCGTGGGGGGAAGCGCAAAGGGTTGCGCACTCATGCTCGGGGATGCGTTTGTCATGCATGCATTGCATTATGGGTATAGCACGTGCGTGTGTGCTACTGGCACAGGACAACGGAAAGGTGAGCCATCCCTGGTCTAGAGCTAAAACCACAAAAAGGTTTTGGTTCCAGTGGTGCAGGTTAAGTTAGGGATACTTCTACCCCCTCCTCCCAGATCTTCCCGGAAAAATCTCCAGGAAATCAGCAGTCATGTACCTGACAATCTCCAAATACACAGCCATGAAGAACAGGGGAAGGAAAAAAAAAGCACAGAAGAGGTAAAGAGGTGATCTTCCCTGGAATGGATTTTCTGCAAATTTAGAGATCTGGACAAAGCTTTTCAGGCCAAACGATCTGACTGCCCCCTGGTGTTTAAAGCCAAAACAACAACCCCGTGTGTTTTACAATTGGCAGACCCAGGTTTTACACCTTTTTCGTGTGGCTAATGCTTGGCGCCTCGCAGGCACCCTGCCATCGAAGCCTAGGAGAGAGAGAGAGGGAGGGGCGGATATGAAAGAGGATTCCTGGAATGTGACTATTAATACCATCGGTACTGAATTGAGTCTGCCCAGATGCTGAAATACAACCATCTAAGCTAAGCGGAGAGTGTGGAAGGGAAGAAGGGAAGAGAATAAAATCTAATAAAATCTAATCTAACAAAATGAAATTCAATGGTGAAAAGAGTAAGGTTCTACATTTAGGCAAGAAAAACGAAATGCACAGGTACAGAATATAGGTGGTACCTTGCTCAATAGTAGTAACTGTGAGAGGGATCTTGGAGTCCTACTGGGACAACCATTTAAATAGGAGCCAGCCGTGTGCAGCAGCTGCCGAAAAAGCCAACACAGTTCTAGGCTGCATCAACAGAGGGAGAGAATCGAGATCACGTCAAGTAATACCACTTTATAAGGCCTTGGTAAGGCCACACTTGGAATACGGCGTCCAGTTTTGGTCACCACAATGTAGAAAAGATGTGGAGACTTAGAAAGAGTGCAGAGAAGAGCAACCAAGATGATGAGGGGACTGGAGGCTGAAACATATGAAGAACGGTTGCAGGAACTGAGTATGTCTATTTTAATGAAAAGAAGGACTAGGGGAGACATGATAGCAGTGTTCCAATATCTCAGGGGTTGCCACAAAGAAGAGGGAGTCAATCTATTCTCCAAAGAACCTGAGGGTAGAACAAGAAGCAATGGGGGGAAACTAATCACGGAGAGAAGCAACTTAGAACTGAGGAGAAATTTCCTGGCAGTGAGAACAATTAATCAGTGGAACAACTTGCCTCCAGAAGTTGTGAATGCCCCAACACTGGAAGTCTTTAAGAAGATGTTGGATAGCCATTTGTCTGAAACAGTATAGGGTTTCCTGCCTAGGCAGGGGGTTGGACTAGAAGACCTCCAAGGTCCCTTCCAACTCTGCTATTATATTGTATTGTAAAGTAAGTACGGTAATGATTAGGATCTACAGAATGGAAAATTAGAATTATGTATGTAATTATAAGAGTGAAAATGTATACGACAAGACCAAAGTAACATGGATGGAAGTAAGATGTCTTTCTATTTGTAAATACCGAACAGACCAAATAAGCAGGGTGGTTATGATATTTAACTTTCTATTTTAGTATGTATGGCAGAGATATTGCCAGAGCGGTTACACTGTGTCCAATGTTTTATTGTGGGTTTAATAAAATAACTTACAACCCCCCCCCCTCCAGTGATTCACTTAACTGTAGCAAGAGAGGTAATAAAATGGGACAAAACTCACTTCACAGATGCCTCAATAACCAGAAATGTTGGGCTCAATCTTGGTCGTAAGTCGAGGACTACCGGTACATATGCCAAATTGAGTTTCGCACCTGCTTTTTTTCAAGCTCTCATATTTTCAGATTGTAATATCTGTGGTGGGGGGACTAGCATGGAACTTGCGTTTTAAAATCCAGCAATACTTACTTCCCCTGTGATTGGATTGGTTCCATACTTCTTTATCCACGGAACAATATTCCTAAAGCAAGACAAGATGCAGATTCAGAACGGCTTGGATATTGGTTTCTACATTTAAGTAAGTACATTTTGGGTAAAATAAAACAACCTGTTCTGAGGTTATGGATTGTGCTGAAATGGACAAACTAACTAAAGAAATCCAGGGAAAAGAAGAATCAGAATTCTACCAGATATGGGATAAATGGTATAGGTGGATGGAGGAAGGAAACAGGAATCAATGAAGGAATATAACAAAACTCAAAAAATAATAGTTATGAGTCAAATAAGAGGGTTAAGAATGGTGAAACCCAAATGAAATACAATAGAAGGGGAAATAATATAAGATGAGCGGTATCGATTGATAATTGCTATTAGAAAGAACAGGAAACCCCTATTCGTATTGTATTGTGTAAATGTGGTGTACGTCTAAGTTTTGTGTGTGTGTATTTTACATGTTTGTTAATATATATATATATATATATATATATATATATATATATATATATATATATATATATATATATATATATATATATATATATATATATATATATATATATATATATATATATATGTGTTTTTTATTTGTGCTGATAAATAAATAAAGGAAGACTAGTATAGATCTATTTCAAGCTATTTAGCTCTCATCAGCTAGCCATATCCTTACTGGGATTCGAACCTGTGCTCTATTGCCTCCAAGGCAGGGAGTTAACCATTTGAGCTACAGAGAACGACTCCTTTTATCTATATATATATGATTTCTTTTACAACCCCCAGTATGCCCAAATATGGGAGGAAGATCACTACTTCCATTCTCTGTCCTTCGGCTCGTCACAAGAGACCATCCAGGCAGAAACCCAATATTTTTACTGTTGCCTTTTTGTTAAATTTTGTTGTATTTGTGCTGATAAATAAATAAAGGGAGACTAGTATAGATCTATTTCAAGCTATTTAGCTCTCATCAGCTAGCCATACCCTTACTGGGATTTGAACCTGGGCTATATTACATACTAGGCAGACTTCTTAGCCATTAGGCCACAGGCTCTTATCCGTTATCAGCGAAGCCAGGGTGAAAGGTATCTATTAGATTTCTTTTACAAGCCCCGGTATGCCCAAATATGGGAGGAAGATACACACACACACACACACACACACACACACACACACACAGACACATACATAGACATAGATACATACATACATACATACACACACACATACAAACAACCTGTTCTGACCTAGGCTTCACCAAATCACGAAGCAGACTCCTTGTCCCAACAAAACCCCTTTTAATGAAGCTAATGTGAATTCCTCTCATTCATTCACATCCAGCAAAGTTCCGGGAAACAGTCTTTCAAGGGTGAACTTTACAGCCACAGACCTTATCAGGTCTGGAGAGCTGCCAGGCTGATATCTTCCAAATGCAACAGATGTACAAGAAAATATTTGGCAAAGGAGTCTCTGAGAATCATGAACAAATCTTCACAATGATTAAGTGAACTAATGGTCTCCTGCAAACTCCATTCCTCTTTCACTCCTCTTTATTCCCCATGGGAGGGACCATTCACCGTCCACCTGTGGCCTTATTCCTGAGTCAGCCCTTGTTTCTTAACTGTTCCCTTTGTCTGGCAGCTCTACGCAGGCGCACATCAGGAATGAGCTCCAGCTGTTCTTCTGCCCTACTGATCTCCGACTCTGAAGGCAGCTGATAACTGTCAGACGGCCCTGTCCCCCTTTCTGCCTCCGACACAGAGCCCTCATCCGAGCCTTCCCCAGACTCCAGGACTGCCCCAGGTTCCTCCCCAACCTCCTCACTGTCTGAGTCTGCTGCCAGCTCTTCTGGCTGCTGGCAGGCCACAACAACAACAACAACAACAACAACAACAACAACAAATAAACTTAAAGGGGAGACTTGAGGGACCACTAGGTAACATAATCAGTGTTAATAAGGAGTGAGGCTTGCTGTCAGTTTACATTTACAAATTCCTTGTGTTCCTAATAGAATAGAATAGAATTCTTTATTGGCTAAATGTGATTGGACACACAAGGAATTTGTCTTTGGTGCAGATGCTCTCAGTGTACATAAGGAGAATAAAATACATTCATCAAGAATCAAAAGATACAACACTTAGTGATAGTCAAGCTAATAAGCTATCAATGCTGGATAATGAAACATCTGCAAGAAATTAGGAAGCTCAGAGAGCACAAAGGGATGAATGGATAGATAAACTGGAATGAAAACTTACAGCAAGTCAAAAATGATCCCATCTGGAGTGCAAACTGGATATTCGAATGGTTGCAAGGACAAGCTAGGATTGAGAAGAAAAGAATTTTATTTTAGTATTTTTAAAAAAGCACAATGAAGATATTTGGCATAACATTAAGCCAACAGACAAAGGTGAATGACCAAACACACCCATATAAACTGATTCCAACTAAAAAAACCAACAATTTTCAAGATTCCCATTAAAAGTATGAAGGAAGATTTATGATTTTTATGACTATGATTTCTTTCAAACTTACCTACAATGATCAAAAGGCAGGCGCCGAAAGTTGGATTGTGGAATTTCTATTCAAAGGGAAAAAAAATATGTCTCACACATTCAGCATATTCATCTTTGCATGAATACCCTATGAATATGTTGTAATTTAGTGACTTTGGCCAATCTCTCTTTTAGTGCAGCCTATCTTACAACATTTTCCCAGTTGCAATGGATGGCTGTGAAAGTTGGACCATAAGGAAGGCTGAGTGCCAAAGAATGGAGGCCTTTGACCTCTGGTGCTGGAGAAGACTCCTGAGAGTCCCTTGGACTGCAAGGCGATCCAACCGGTCAGTCCTAGAGGAGATCAACCCTGACTACTCTTTAGCAGGCCAGATCCTGAAGAGGAAAGTCAAAGACTTTGGCCACCTAATGAGAAGGAAGGACTCCCTGGAGAAGAGCCTCATGCTGGGAACGATGGAGGGCAAAAGAAGATGAGGACAACAGAGAATGAGGTGGCAGGATGGAGTCAACGAAGCAGTCAGTGTGAGCTTAAATGGACTCCACAGGATGGTAGAGGACAGGAAGGCCTGGAGGAACGTTGAATGTTGTCCATGGGGTCGGACATGACTTCACAACTAAAAACAACAATCTTACAACTGGGATAACATGAGACATATCTTGCTCTGAACATCCCCCCCCAATATAAATTAGACATGCAAATGAGACAAACATTCAATTCAATTCTAGTCACATACCAACTTTCTTCCCTCCATAAAAATGGGTATATTCTGTACATGTTATGTACCTAAAAGAGAAAGAGACAATTAGAGGAATATGTACCTTGACTTATGTACCTGGAAGGAAGGCAGATAAGCTAATTGAAGCATTGGATCCTAATTAAGGTAAAGGTTCCCCTCGCACATACGTATGTTCCCGGCTCTAGGTGGCGGTGCTCATCTCTGTTTCAAAGCCGAAGAGCCAGCGCCGTCCGAAGATGTCTCCGTGGTCATGTGGCCGGCATGACTCAACGCCAAAGATGCAGGGAACACTATTCCCTTCCCACCAAAGGTGGTTCCTATTTTTCTACTTGCATTTTTTGCATGCTTTTGAACTGCTAGGTTGGCTGAAGCTGGGACAAGTAATGGGAGCTCCCTCCATTACGCGGCACTAGGGATTCGAACCGCTGAACTGCCGACATTCTGATGGACAAGCTCAGCGTCTTAGCCACTGAGCCACGGTGTCTCTTTGGCTCCTAATTACAGAGTCTTTATATGTGTCCTTCCTGACATGCTGGGCCAGTGTTTCTCAAACTTGGCTACTAGGATGTGCACACTTCAACTCCAGTTGAAAGTAGCAATAGCAATAGCAGTTAGACTTATATATCGCTTCATAGGGCTTTCAGCCCTCTCTAAGCGGTTTACAGAGTCAGTATATCGCCCCCACAGTCTGGGTCCTCATTTCACCCACCTCGGAAGGATGGAAGGCTGAGTCAACCTTGAGCCGGTGAGATTTGAACCGCTGAACTGCAGATAACAGTCAGCTGAAGTGGCCTGCAGTACTGCACCCTAACCACTGCGCCACCTCGGCTCTCTGAACTGTTAAGTTGAACTTCAGATTTCTTAAAATTTCCAAAGCTGAGAAATTCTGCTAGAGGGAAGCACATTCCTGACAGTTGTTCCTTCTGCATCCAATGGCTGGAGTTAAATTAGAATACACCCTATCTGGGCTGTAAAGCAACAGGAGGCAACGGTTAAAAGATTTATGTTTTTCCTCACTGCCAATATAGTGGTCCTCTCTAATATTGGAGCCCAGATGTGATGGGTGTGGGAGCAGAATCATTGTCCTCAACAGGATGCTCCACACCTCTTGCACTACGCTGTTTATACCATGCTAAGTTAAACCGCCATAATTAGTGGGGTAATGCAGACTAATCACTATCATGTCTGTGGTCTGTGCATGCATGCACATAAAGGAAGGGTGGAAAACTGGAGTCAAATCATTATGCGACACAGGGGAGTGATGGGAAATATGCAATAACCGTCATGCTTTTAAGGAGAATCCATCCCTCCATCCCTCCACCCACCCACCCATCTTCCTACCCATTCTATCAGAATTATCTCTCATATCTACCTTTCTAGATATTTGCTCTGCAACCCAACAAGACAGACACAGACTTCAATGGATAATTAGAATTGCAGAAGAAACAATGGCTACCAAATTGCCTTCCATTGAGGACCTGCACACTGCACAAGTCAAAAAGAGGCCTATGAAAATATCTACAGACCCCTCACATCCTGGACATCAATTGTTTCACGCATGTGCTCAAAAGCCCGATTGGGCTTATTATCCAGGGAGGTTTTATTTTCGGGGAAACAGGGTATCTGTCTGTCTGTCTTACACATTTATCTACCTATCAATCACATCTATTTGTCTATCTGTCCCTTTATGCTATCTCACCCATCTTTCACATCTACCCTATTTATCTAGCTATCAATCACATTTACCTATCTATCTATTGCTGCTCAGCTCACGGTGATTTTGGGTGGGATACCCAATAAAACAATCAAAGCAGATTTAAAAAATAATTAAAATACAACCAACATGAGCTAAAAAGCTTAAAAAACAAAATCATATACACAAACACACAAGAGAGTAGCTTCCTGTTAGCCAACAGATAACCATCAGGGGATCTCTATAGACTGAATATTATATATGTTATCTCTCTCTCTGTATAGTGTATATGTACAGGTGCATGTATATGTAAACACACACATACATTCTATATCTATCTATTGACCTATCTATCTCTATTTATACCTATCTGTCTATAACTATCTTTCTATCTTTCTTAATGCAATATCAGGTTTTCAATTTCAATTACATAGCATGTGAAGGATGTGTGTTTGTGTTTTTATTTTTAGTTATAATGTACCCTACAGATGTCATTTAATTTATTGTTATGATGTGCAATGACAATAAAATAAAATAAACTCTATATATATATTTATCATCTGTCTCATCTCATCCTCTCTCTCCTGTCTCTCTACTCCCTCCCTCCCCCTCTCTATCATCTCATCCCCTTCCTCTATCTCTATCCCTCCCTTTCTCTTCTCCCTCCCACGCCCTCACTATCATCTCATCCTCTCCTTCTCCCTCTATCTCTATCCCCCCTCTCTCTTCTCCCTCCCTCCCCCTCTCTATCATCTCCTTATCCTCTCTCTCTCTCCCTCTCTCTATCCCTCCCTCTTCTCCCTCCCTCCCCCTCTCTATCATCTCCTTATCCTCTCTCTCTCCCTCTATCTCTCTCCCTCCCTCTTCTCTTCTCCCTCCCTCCCCCTCTCTATCATCTCCTTATCCTCTATCTCTCTCCCTCCCTCTCTCTTCTCCCTCCCTCCCTCCCGCTATCATCTCCTTATCCTCTCTCTCTCCCCTCCTCCCCTCTCTATCTTCCCTCCCTCTTACCATCAACTCCTTATTCTCTCCCTCTCCCCCTCCTCCCTCTATCCCCTCTCCCTATCCTCCCTCTCTCTCCCTATCCTATCTCCTTCTCTCCCTCCCACTCTATCCTATCTCTCTCCCTCCCCTTCCTCCCCTCTTTCTATCTATCCTTATCCACCCCCTCTCCCTCTTCCTCCCCCAATCCCTCTCTATCTTCCCCCACTCTCTCTCCCTCTCTAATCTCCTTATCCACTCTCTCTTCTCTCTCTCCCTCGCCCTCTCCCACCCTCCCTACCCACTTAAGCTATCCATCGCAGTGAATGGTTCGTTGGCTTCCCACCTCGCCTTCAACCTTGGCAGGACAGAGTCTAAGGGAGCCAAGAAATAAAAGAAGAGCCAGGGCCCGCACTGAAGACCCCCCAGCAACCCTTTTCCCTTCCCTTAACAACCTCCCTGCCAGGTAGGCCGGGCAGAAACGACACAGCCCCACCTCCGGAGAGCTTCCAAGGCGCCCCCTCCTTCCCTCCAGAGCCGCTTGGCTTACATTTTGTCTTTCTGGTGCTGCCTTTTCCCCATGGTGGCCGCGGGTCTCTCTTCCTCCCCTCCGCTCTGAAATCACCCGGCGATTCAAGCCAAACGCTGCCCAAAAAACCTCAACTTCCGGGAAAAGGCACTCCGCGGCTCTATTTCCGGTTCAACGCGGTCCGTCGGAAAAAAACAGTCCCCCTCGCTGAAGAAACAGGAAGCTGACACTAAAGGTTCCGCTTCTTCTTTTATCGCCCTTAGGGTGCGGGGTGTCCAAACCTGGGAACTTTTAAGACTTGTGTACTTCAAATCCCAGAATTCTGGGAGTTGAAGTCCACAAGTCTTAAAGTTCCCAAGTTTGGACACCTCTGCTTTAGGGCAATATCAATCAGAATAGAGCTGAAGTGGCACTAGGGATCCGAACCGCCGAACTGCTGACTTTTCTGATCGACAAGCTCAGTATCTTAGCCATCTGGACTATAATATACTAAACCCTGGACTATAAAATACTAAACTTTTAATATCTTTCCTTGGAATGTTTGCTCCATTCTTTTTTTTCCACCTGTCAAATCTGATCCACTTCTTTGAAACATCACTGGGTAGCTTTTTAGAAGAATCCCTCCTAACAAACTACTAGGTGGAAATTCCTGTCTGGAAATGCCCATGTCAGACCTGCAGCCATGTTTCTTTTGGGATCTTGGCATGCCACACTTCTATCTACTATGCTGTTTCTATAGTGAGAAATAGGGAGGGGAATAATAAGGAGTAGAATGTTATGTAACCAAAATAAAATACCTTTTAGATTGCCAAGGTCATCCTTTGTCTTGTCACCTCTGCACCTGACCGGAACTGGATGAGTCGAACTGCCAGCATGGCAGTGGAAAATTAGACCATGTGATGGACTTGTGGGTGTGGGGGCAAGATCATGAACTTTAATTGTGGGGGGAGAACGGAAGAAGCTTCAGATTCGGGTTTCCCCCCCCAGATGTGCCAGCATGGCTCTCTTAATAATTTGGAACTTTGAGCAATCCTTTGCCTTAGACTCTCAATTTAATTTTGGATGCTATCTGGAACGCTGACAGCCCAACTAGTATTTCTGGGAAATGATTTTTTAAAAGACATCTTTATTACAGGACAGAATATACAGTTGCAAATGAAAGGTGGGGGGGAGAAAGAGACTTAAAACCAGCAAGATTATACAGTACATATAACTCTGGAGACCTTCAGAAACATAACACCAGAAAGGCTCTTTATACATGAGTGTTGCTTCATGATGTCATGTGTCATTCATTGTTGTAATCTGATATTATCTCCCTTGCTTTGTTAACTGCTTTGGACGGTTGCTACATAAGGACACCTGTATTGTGGCCCACCAGCAGATCCGGCAGCATTCAGACAGTGAGGAGGTTGGGGAGGAACATGGGCCAGGCCTGGAGTCTGGGGAAGGCTCGGATGAGGGCTCTGTGTCGGAGGCAGAGAGGGGGCTTGAGCCATATGCTAGTTATCAGCTGCCTTCGGAGTCAGACATCAGTGAGGCAGATGAACAGCTGGAGCCTGTTCCCAGTGTGTGATGCACAGAGTTGCCAGATGAAGAGAACAGCAAAAGAACAGGGGGTTAATTTGGCAGTAAGGCCACAGGTGGACGGTGAATTGCCCCTCTCATAGGGAATAAAAGAGGAACAAAAGGGGAGTGGAGTTTGCAGGAGACAATTCATTCGCTTCATTGGTTCGTGACTCTCCGAGACTCCTTGCCAAGTTTTGCAGATATCAGTCTGGCCACTCTCCAAGCCAGAGGAGGTCTGTGACTGTAAATCCTCCCTTGAAAGACTTTGCTGGATGTGAATGAGCAGAATTCCCAGCAAATAAAAGGGGTTTTTGTCGAGACAAGGAGTTTGCTTCATGCTTTTGGCAAGCCTAGGTCAGAACACTGTGGCCAAAATAATCAACTGTTGAACACCGAGTTCAAGATTTGTTTTTACAGGTGGAGGCCTGTACAGTTTAATGCTACCACAAGCAGCTCAAAGACATTCACATTGGTTCTGAAATCAATGCAATGTTCATTTATTAATTGTACTTACAAAAAAAATTGCCCCTCCCTCCCCAGATCCCTTCCGTTTTTTTAGCTTATCCCTTCTCATTTTGCCAATACCTTTTACAAATAGTTTAAAAAAAAAAGAGAGACATTTATTTTGGTACAATTGTTCAGCAACGTAGCCGTCATAATTAATGAAGTTACGTTTTTGATACGACAAGAGGACTTTGGGGTGGGGGGGAGAGGGGTGGGAGAGGGGGAATTATTGGCCAAATAAAATTCTCATATTACAAGTTAGCAAATTCTAGTATAAAAATAGTCCGCGGTGATCGCACAGCCTTCTCGTTTCTAATTGTGATCCGCAATCGAAGAGTTTGTGGGCTGCATAATTCTGTAGGGATTTTAGGATTTTTTCCTAGCCTTGGGCGGCTCCTCCTTTTATTCTCCCCAATACATAAATCCTCAGGAAAGAGCCACCCCCAAAATGAGGGCTTTGTATGACATTCAGTTTAGCTTCTTGTAATGTGCTTTTCAATGGATATTCAAAAGGCTCGCCAAAAAAGGTGTCTCTTTGATATCTGGTACATCCGATCTGGAATCCAAGGGTCCACTTTGAAGACCGTTCTCGCGCCCCTGACGGCTACAAGCTGCGGGGCTCAACTTCCAGGGGAGAACCGAGAAACACATCCTTTTGCTACCCGCCAGATGTTCACACGTCCCTCTTTGCGATCTTCTTTTAAAAACGGCAACATTTTAGCTGGTTTAAAAGACCCCAGACCTGGCTCCTGCCCCCGCATTTTTTTCCCCCAGGAGTGTTAGCTTCTGCCAACAGACCTTCTGTTTCTTCCTCTTCTTCTTCCCTGCTCTCCTACAGGCTGGAGAAAGATCTCAAGAGGATGCTACTTGTCTTTCAAAATGTCCAGCTGCTCCTGGTACTCTGTAAAAAGTCGCTGGAAACGAAGGTTCTGCCCGATGACGGGCAACAGTTCCTTGAGCAGGTCGCGTTTCCGTAAACCCTGCACAAAACACACACACACACACACACACACACAAATAAGCAGGTCATGGAAATCAAAGTCAGAGAAGCAGGATGGGACACTGCGCTGAGATGTTCCCCGTCACTTGTCTGCATGGAAATGGCCCATTTCTATAGAAAAGAGGCTCGGGATGCCCAGTGGTTAGAGTGCAGTACTGCAAGGTACTTCTGCTGACTGCCAGCTGCCTGCAATTTGGTGGTTAGAATCTCACCAGGCTCAAAGTTGACTCAGCCTTCCATCCTTCCAAGGTGGGTAAAATGAGGACCCAGATTGTTGGGGCCGAGAGGCTGACTCTGTAAAGCTGCTTAGAGAGGGCTGTAAAGCACTGTGAAGTGGTATATGTCTAAGTGTTATTGTTATTGTTCTTCCTTTTCACCCACCTTTCTTCCTTCCCTTTCTTCCTTCCTTCCTTCCTTCCTTCCTTCCTTCCTTCCTTCCTTCCTTCCTTCCTTCCTTCCTTCCTTCCTAAGAGTGCAGTACAGCAAGCTACTTCTGCCGACTGCCAGCTGCCTGCAATTTGGCGGTTAGAATCTCACCAGGCTCAAGGTTGACTCAGCCTTCCATCCTTCCGAGGTGGGTACAATGAGGACCCAGATTGTTGGGGGCAAGAGGCTGACTCTGTAAACTGCTTAAAGAGGTCTGTAAAACACTGTGAAGCGGTATGTAAATCTAAGTGCTATTGCTATTCTACAATAGTTTCCAAAAGGAAAAATATGTTCACAAGACCTCGTACGACAAAGGTAGTCCGAACAGCTGGAGCCTGTTCCCAGTGTGTGCATGTGCAGAGCTGCCAAACGAAGGGAACAGCTAAAGAACAGGGGTTGACTTGGGAGTAAGGCCACAGGGTGACGATGAATGGCCCCTCCCAGAGGAAATAAAAGAGGAGCGAAAGGGGAGGGGAGTTTTCAGGAGACAATTAGTTTGCTTAATTGGTTCTACTCTATGAGACTCCTAGGGAAGGAGGGAAGGAAATGTAATATTATGTGTGTCCCCCCCCCATTCCCCCCAAATCAATGCTTACCACGACGGTTGATTCCCATTGACTTCCAGAGGACGAGTGGACAGGACCTAACAAATCCTTGCATAATTCCCTCAAGCGATATTCAAAGCCTGAGAAGGACAGTGAAGAAGAAGAAGACTCACAAAGAAGGCAATATACTCTCTCCAATTAATTTAGAGACAATAGGTGCAATCCTCAAAACATCTGAGGCACCATTTGAATATCATTGGCATCGACAGAATCCCCATTGGTCAATTGCAAAAGGCAGCTTTGCTTGCAACGGCTGACATTCTGTAAAGATAACTTTGATACAATCAAACAACAACATTGGCCTTTCCTAAGTCCTCGAGGAGGACTCAACCGGTGGGTAAAAATGTCAAATCCAGTCCAGGCATCTGGCTGACTGCGCAACCAAAGCATAATCGTAAGAATCCCCAAAGATTAAACTGCAGGAAAAACAATGGCTGCCAACCTGCCTTCCAACGAGGACCTGTACACTGCATGAGTCAAAAAGAGGGCTGTGAAAATATCTACAGACCCCTCACATCCTGGACATCAATTGTTTCAAGTCTTACCCTCACAATGACGCTATAGGGCACTGCACACCACAAAAACTAGGACACAAGGACAGTTTTTCCCTCCAAATGCCATCACGCTGCTAAACAAATAATTCCCACAACACTGTCAAACTATTTACTGACTGAATTACTATTATTATTCTCTTTCTTCCTAGTACCTATCTCTTCCCAATTATGACTATAACCATGTTGCTTGTATCTTTAAAATTTATATTGTTTTACGTTTCCTAGTATAATTTGATAGCTTATTAGTAACTTTGACTATCCCTAAGTGTTGTATCTTTTTATTCTTGATGAATGTATTCTATTTTATTTTTCTTTATATACACTGAGAGCATATGCAAAATTCCTTGTGTCCAATCACACGACCAATAAAGAATTCTATTCTATTCTATTCCTGTTCTATTCCTATTCCTATTCCATTCTATTCCTGTTCTATTCCTATTCCATTCTATTCCTACTCCATTCCATTATTCTATTATATTGTAACATCTGGAACATTATTTGAATCCCATAGGCATTGACAAGAGCCTCATCGGTTAATTACAAAAGGCAGCTTGATTTGGAACAGCTGACATCCTGCGAAGATACCTCTAATACCCTCAAACAACGACATCTGCCTATCCCAGGTCCTTAGGAAAGCTTCAAAAGGAGGACAAAAATGCTAAATCCAGTCTAACTGCCTGGATGACTGTGTGACAGGCCATAATGCTGGCACTGGCAACATAGCCATCGGTCAATTGCAGAAGCCAACTTTACTTGGCACAGCTCGCATCCGGTAATGATATCTTTGATACAATTAAAAACATCTGCCAATCCCAGGTCCTTAGAAGGACTCGATACGGAACATCTCCGTGTAGACAACCATAAGAAGAATACCAAAATAAACTGGAGCACAACCGGAACACCACTGGTATTGATCAGATCCCCTTTGGTCAATTGCAAAAGGCAGCTTTGCTTAGAGGAGTTGACATCCTGCAATGAGACCATTATCGTCGAACAAGCGGCATCACTCCTTACCTTCCTTAACCAGGTACCGTGCATAGATAAGCAGCCAGTGACGATACTCATGACTTGACTGTATAGCCAATGCAGAGGCTACCTGATTCTCCAGGTACGCCGTGGTGGTTTCTTGCTGCACCAAATGAGGCATGGAGAACAATTTTGCTGCCTGCCGCCCAGAGCTGTAGGAAAGGAACAAAGAGGAGGCAGGTTTTAGGAGCTGGGAATGGAAGGGAGTATAGGAGATGACCCGGCTGAGCCCATGGGAAGGGGGGTCAAACGTGTCATAAGTCAAGAGTCCTTGCGCACCCACGAGAGATCTAAGATCAGCCCACCTTGAATGCCTTTCTTATCTCCCACTCATTTCCCTTGACCATTAGTTGGCCAGATTCTTGTAGAGAGCTTAAGCTTGCAATGAAGGTAGTCCTGGCCTCCGAACACAATTGAGCCCAGTATTTCTGTTTAGTTTAATTTACTTCATTGTCATTGCATGTTGTGGTGTGTTCCCTGTTGCTGTGAAACCTTTGCTACGTGGGTTTTGCCAAATTTTATGACTTTTCTTTCCACTGTTGTGCAAATAGCAATTGTGAAGTTAGTAACATGGTCGTTAAATGAGTCTGGCTTCCCCATGGATTTTGCTCATCAGGAGGTTGCAAAAGGGGGATCCCATATCCTCAGGACACTGCAACTGTCATAAATAGGAATCAGTTGCCAAGCATTTGAATTTGGATCTTGTGACCACGGGGATGTTGCAATGTCGTAAGCGTGAAAAATTGTCATTTTCCCCCCCATTGCCGTTGTAACTTTGAACTGTCACTAAATGAACTGTTTTAAGTAGAGGACTACTTTCACTCATTTGAGCTGCCTGAATATCCTGATTTCCTTGGGGTTTGACAGGAAGATACAGAGGTGGTTTTTATGGGGGGGTGGGGGAATCTGCACAGCTCTGCATTCAGAGCTCAAAGCAGGGGTCACCAAGCTTTCGGGTGACCAAGAGCTTGGCCTATTTTGGTAGCCTGAGTGCTAAGGACAGAGAGGGAGAGCATGTTGTGGCCGGCCAGTGGAATTAGTGGCAGATTCAGACAGTGAGGAGGTTGGGGAGGAACATGGGCCAGTCCTGAAGTCTGGGGAAGGCTCTGACGAGGGCTCTGTGTCGGAGGCAGAGAGGGGGTCAGGGCCTTATGCCAGTTATCAGCTGCCTTCAGAGTCAGACATCAGTGAGGCAGAGGAACAGCTGGAGCCTGTTCCCAATGTATGCATGCGCAGAGCTGCCAGGAGAAGGGAACAGTTAAGGAACAAGGGTCGACTCGGGAGTAAAGCCACGGGTGGATTGTGAATGGCCCCTCCCTGACGAAATAAAAGAGGAGCGAAAGGGGAGTGGAGTTTGCAGGAGACAATTAGTTCAATTCATTCGGGTGAAGATCTGTTCCTGAGTTCTTGCCAAGGAATTGCTGCTACAGCGTGGTGTTTGGAAGATATCGGCCTGGCAGCTCTCCAAGCCTGATAAAGGTCTGTAGTTGTGAAATCTCTTGAAAGACTGTTGGCCGGGACTTTGCTGGAGAGGAATTCCCTTTAAACTAAAGGGATTTTTATCGGGATAAGGAATCGGCTTCGTGCTCTTGGGAAGCCTCGGTCAGAACACAGAGAGACAGACAAGGTCGTACTTAGACAGCCGTCCTTGTATGATGGCTAAAGGTCCCGAACACAGCATGGCCTCCTGGGATGGTAGACTGCTCCTGAAGTCTGCACATTGGGCCAACGTTTCCTGCTTGTCAGAGACAAGGTTCCTGGAAAGGCAGAATATGTCATAGTTAACCAAGTGGGGGAGGGACAGGTGTTCTCGCACAGATAAAAACATACAAGTTGAAAGTTGGACCCATTTCATTTCCCATCCAGCCAAGTGGATGAACCTCAATTCCCATTTAGAGTCCTCCCATTGTGCCCTCCACTTAAACAACAGGTTGGTTAACTGGAAAATAGATTCCCAATTAAAAAAAAGAACAATTGTATTCTCGTAATTGACAGCAAGCCTGAGGAATAGGACAAGGAATGGCAGAACCAGAGGGAAGAGTCAAGAGAGGCATCAGCCTATAATCCCTACGTAACCACAATTGGTTTAAAGTCCAACTCCCCTTGAATTCTGTCAAACTTTATCTAATTACAAACTGGTGCTAATGAGTTCACCACAGATACAAGTTAACAATAAGGTAAAGGTTCCCTTCGCACATACGTGCTAGTCGTTCCCGACTCTAGGGGGCGGTACTCATCTCCGTTTCAAAGCCAAAGAGCCAGCGCTGTCCGAAGACATCTCCGTGGTCATGTGGCCTGCATGACTCAACGCCCCTGAAGGTGCACGGAATGCTGTTCCCTTCCCACCAAAAGTGGTCCCTATTTTTCTACTTGCATTTTTTACGTGCTTTCGAACTGCTAGGTTGGCAGAAGCTGGGATAAGTCACAGGAGCTCACTCCTTTACTCGGCGTAAGGATTCAAACTGCCGAACTGTCGACCTTTCTGATCAACAAGATGAGCCACTGAGCCACCGCGAGTAGCAATAAATCAGTTTAATTGGAAGCTGGTCTCTCGTGCAGGACAGGAACAGAGCAGAATAAAACCCCATCTTATTGCCGTATTAAATTTATGCAGTTTGTCCTGGAAGCGTTAACAGAGGACTGATCCTGCTTCACTCTTACAAGAACCTCCCCTGTACCTTCCACTGGGGGGCTCACCAGGAAGACAGAGAAGGGTTAAAGCAATATGCTCTTCCGTCCGACATGTTCATCACCGGGATGCCATGCTGAGTCAGCAAGATTTGGGAGACGGTGGTTTCACTTCCTGCAAAGGTCAAACATACCCCGTCAGTTTTCTGGGCGGCACAAACATGGGGACGCGTCTTGTCAGCTGATGGGCGGAGGACAGGTAGTCCTCGACTTACGGCGATTAGTTTTGGTGACCATTTGAAGTTAGAGGAGCACTGAAAAAAAGCGACGAATGCCCGGTCCTCGCACTTACAACCCACTTGTCACCAATAATGAATGGATGTAAATCCAGGATTAGCTTTAATGAGAGTCTAGATGGCCCAGGGTTAGTGAATGGCTAACCTTTTTGGTGCTGAGTGGCCTATGGACGTGCGAGCGAAACCCCAAAATACAATGCCCCCCCCTGCATGCGCACAAGGGGCCCACGCATGCGCTGCGCCCCACCCACCCACCCGCTCATTTTTGGCTTCCAGGTTGGTGCAGGAGGCTTTCCAGGCCCCAAACAGGTTGCAAACCCCCAAAATGCAATGCAAGCACCCCCATGCATGCACGCATGTGTTCTCATGCGCCCCACTCCCCCGTGCATGCACGACAGAGACCCGAAGACCAGCTGGCCGGTGGGAGGCACGCATGGTGGAGCTGGGCAGGGGCAACGGCTGGCATGCCCGCAGAGAGGGCTATCACAGCCTTAAGTGGATTTGAGCATCGTTACCTGCTAAAATGGTTTGTAGGGACTCGTCTTTCACCACCACCGACTGCTTCCGCACGTTCCTAAAAGGGGGAAATGTCGTGAAGGGGGGAACGGACAACAAAAAGGGTCATTCCAGTTCCACGTGATGCTTCTTTGCAAAGGAAGATGTAGAAATGCGACCTGGAGGGAGGGAGGGAGCTGTCCGGGGCTTACCAGACGGAGAGGGTTGCCGCCGTTGTGAGAGCCATGATGTAAAACCCTGTACAGTGCAACGTGGAGATGGGGGAATGGAGGACGATGGGAGGGAGGAGGCGACGGCCACACGCCGAAAACACAGAGAGGGTCCGCTTTTCACAGGCCACGCTCACCACTTCACTGGAGGAGAAAAGCAGAAGAGAAATAGACATTTTAGTACATGGGACTAGTGGCGAAAGCATCCGGCTTGGAAAGAGGGAAAGGCCAGTGAGTTCTAATTCCACTTTAGGCGTAAAAGCCAACTGAAGGACTTTCAGCCAATCATTAGGAGACTGGGAGTTCTAATCCCGCCTTAGCCATGGAAGTCAGCTGGGGAACTTTTGGCCAATCATTAGGAGACTGGGAGTTCTAATCCCGCCTTAGCCGTGGAAGTTGGCTGGGGAACTTTTGGCCAATCATTAGGAGACTGGGAGTTCTAATCCCACATGAAAGCTGGCTATGTGACCTTGGCCGGTCCCTCTCCCACAAGCTGAGCCCGCCTTGCAGGGTTGTTGTTGTGAGAGAAATAGAAGGAAGGAACATTAGGTATGTTCACCATCTTAGGTAAAGTTAAAGGTTCCCCTCGCACATATGTGCTAGTCATTTCTGACTCTAGGGGGCGGTGCTCATCTCTGTTTCAAAGCCGAAGAGCCAGCGCTGTCCGAAGACGTCTCCATGATCATGTGGCTGGCATGACTAAACACCGACGGCGCATGGAACACTGTTCCCTTCCTACCAAAGGTGGTTCCTATTTTTCTACTTGCATTTTTAACGTGCTTTCGAACTGCTAGATTGGCAGAAGCTGGGACAAGTCACAGGAGCTCACACCGTTACGCGGTGCTAGGGATTCGAACCGCTGAACTGCCGACCTTTCTGATCGATAAGCTCAGCGTCTTCGCCGCTAAGCCACCACATCCCTTAAAAAATGCAGATAGTTGACCCACAATATTAAGAGTCTGTTTGGTTGGACATTCAGGGAATTTCAGCCCAGTACAGGGGCACTACATAGGGAAACATCACTTTTTAATCCAAAGCACCATGTTTTTAGACTGAGCACCCAAGCATTCTCTCTTTATTGCGCACCTCCTCAGAACCCGTATGCTTACCAGCTTCCGGCCGCAGAGAGAATTCGGCTAGTGAGCACCGTTTCCCACTCTTTCCCTTCTCGGCTGCACTTCAGTCGGCTAAGTTTGGCTCCTCCCACGGTCGTGATCTCGTTTTCCACTTCAATATACATGGAGGGATCGGAGCTCACCTGCAAGAGAGATTGGTTTGGAACCCGGAGCAATCCCAGTTCAAGCCAGCAGAGAAACCTGGAGGTTTGGGAAGAATCTGATATGGTGTGTAGTTAAAAGGACAGGTGCTGGTCTATTCCTCTCCGATAGATCGATCGGAGAGAGAGATAGAAATAGAGATAGATAAGCTGAAATAAGGATCGATAGACAGACAGACAGACAGACAGGAATGTAACGGTAGATAGATATGAATATATAGGTAGATATGGATGGATGGATGGATGGATGGATGGATAAATAGATATGAATTTAACGGTAGATAGATGTGAATATATAGGTAGATATGGATGGATGGATGGATAGATGGATAGATATGAATATAATGGTAGGTAAATATGAATATATAGGTAGACATGGATGGATGGGTGGATGGATAGATATGAATATAATGGTAAGTAGATATGAATATATAGGTAGAAATGGATGGATGGATGGATGGATGGATGGATAGATATAGATAGATAGATAGATATAATGGTAGGTAGATATGTATATATAGGTAGAAATGTATGTATGTATGTATGTATGTATGGATGTATGGATGTATGGATGTATGGATGGATGGATGGATGGATGGATGGATAGATAGATAGATAGATAGATAGATAGATAGATAGATAGATAGATAGATAGATAGATAGATAGATAGATATAATGGTAGGCAGATATGAATATATAGGTAAAGATGGATGGATGGATGGATGGATGGATGGATGGATGGATGGATGGATGAGAAACTGAAATAGGTAGGTAGGGGGAGAGAGAGAAAGAGATAGATAAATAAATAGATAAGACAGATTCAGAGGGCAGGACAGACAGACTGGCTGAAATAGGTAGATAGATAAGTAGACAGACAAACATTAGAGAGTCTATCTATCTATCACAGACAGAGAAATTCTTCGAAGAGTGGGATGGTATTAGCAAAAGAGAAACACAGAAGGAATATGTACAACTGAGGCAAATGTGAAATCTTTAGTTCTCAGTAAGCTTTAGCAAAACTTCCACGCTTGATTCCACCTTGGACAGATAGAAAATTGGCAAGATTAAAAAAAAAAGAAATCTAATAATAACTACAATACACCTCTTACCTGCAAGGCGAACGATTTCTGTAGGACTGGGGTCGGCAGTTTAAGTGCTAACGGTGTACTGTGGCAAGCACCATCCTTCTCAGTTGCTAATATAGCCGGAGACTGGGAGATAAAACAAAAGAAAATGTCAAGATGCCCCTATCAGCTCCACTCCGGCACAAATTCTATCCGCGGATTAAATTTTTGCGGTTTAGTTGGTCTTCTGCGGGGCGAATCTCAGCTAGTTTTGAAGTCAATTGGGATGAAGCGCGAGCGTGTTTGGTGAAAAAGAATCTTGGGAGATCTTGGAGTCAACCAGCTAAATATGAGCCAATAGTGTGCAGCAGCAGCCAAAAAAGCCAATGCAATCCTAAATTGCATTAACAGGAGGATACAATAAAGATCAAGGGAGGTACTAATACCACTCTGTAAAGCCTTAGTGAGATCACACCTAGAGTACTGCATCCAGTTTTGGTCACCACACTGTAAAAAAAAAATGTGGAGACTCTATAAAGAGGGCAGAGAAGAGCAACCAAGAGGATTAGGGGACTGGAGGTCAAAACATATGACGAACGGTTTCAGGAACCGGGCATGGTTAGTCTAGGGAAGAGAAGGACCAGGGGAGACACGATAGCATATTCCAATATTTGAGGGGCTGCCACAGAGAGGAGAGGGGTCAAACTATTTTCCAAAGCACCCAAAGGCCAGACCAGGAATAATGGATGGAAACTGACCAAGGAGAGATTCAACTTGGAAATAAGGAGGACTTTTCTGACAGTGAGAACAATCAACTAGTGAAACAGAAGTTGCCTTCGGAAGTTGTGGGAGCTTCATCAGTGGAAGCTTTCAAGAAGAGACTGGACTGCCATTTGTCAGAAATGGTGTAGGGTCTCCTGCTTCGGTGGAGGGGTTGGACTAGGTGACCTACAAGGTCCCTTCCAACTCTCTTAATCTGTTAAAAATCAGTTCTTAGAAGAGTGGAATGGATTAAATCAAGTAGATATATAGAGAACACTAATTGTTCTCAACAGCAACAGCAAGTCCTAGCGATAGCACTTAGGCTTATATACCGCTTCTCAATGCTTTACAGCAGTGTTTCTCAACCTTGGCAATTTGAAGATGTCCGGACTTCAACCCCCAGAATTCCCCAGCCAGCGAATGCTGGCTGGGGAATTCTGGGGGTTGAAGTCCGGGCATCTTCAAGTTGCCAAGGTTGAGAAACACTGCTTTACAGCACTCTCTGAGAAGTTTACAATGCCAGCAGATTGGCTGCAACAATCTGGGTCCTCATTTTACCGACCTTGGAAAGATGGAAGGCTGAGTCAATCTTGAGCCTCATCAGGGTTGAATTCCAGGCTTTGAGATTCCAGAATTTGCCTGCAATCCTGCATTCTAATCACTGCGCCACCAGACGCTGGTAAGCCAATGGAAGAGAATATTGAATAGAATAGAAGAATAGAGTTGAAAGGGAACTTGGAGGTCTTCTAGTCCAACCCCCTGCTCAGGCAGGAAACCCTACACCACTTCTGACACAAATGGTTATCCAACATCTTCTTAAAAACTTCCAGTGTTGGAGCATTCACAACTTCTGGAGGCAAGTTGTTCCTCTGGTTAATTGTTCTCACTGTCAGGAAATTTCTCCTCAGTTCTAAGTTGCTTCTCTCCTTGATATTGGCAGTTCAGGGTTGAACTATGGTGGCTCTCTGTGCTTGCTTGTTTTCTTGCAAATGTCTCATTACCCAACTAGGCAACATCATCAGTGCTAGAAGGGAGTGGGGTTTGTGGAGAAGGGGTGAGGGGAGGAGGAGGAGGATTGTGATGTCCGTGGTACTCTCTGAGCTTGGTTGTTTTCTTGCAGACATTTCATTACCCAATTAGGCAGCATCATCAGTGCTAGAAGGGAGTGGGGTTTGTGAAGTGGGGAAGAAGGGGAAAAGGTGGGAAGGAAGAGGATTGTGAGGTCTGTGGTGCTCTCTGTGTTTGCTTGTTTTCTTGCAAATGTCTCATTACCCAACTAGGCAACATCATCAGTGTTGCTATGCAATAAACCATGATGACTGGCTTAATGTGCCTGCAGCAAGATTGAAGTCTGGTTTCTAAAATTGAAAAAAAATATGAAAGGATCTGTGGTTGTGTATCGAAGAGAGGCGGCAACGGCCTCTTTGGTTACCTGAACGGTTAAAGTGACAGGCATGAGCCGTGAGTCTTTCCGAGGTCTTCCTTTCTTCTTCTTCTCAACGTCCAGGTCCAGCTTTCGCTTGGAGAGTGACGAGGGTTTGATGGCCAGCTTTTCTTCGCTATCACTGCTACTTTCTAGGAGATCCCTGGGCTTACTTTCCCGAACAGAATTCTGCTCCTTCAGTCTGCAGAAGAAAGAAGGAAAAGAACCCAGTCGTTAAGGAACCAGACTAGAAAATAAAAAAGCCTGAGTTCTATTTTTTTAAGGTTTTTTTTTAAAAAAAATACAAATTTTACATACTATAGGAACAAAGTGTTGTCTGGGTCTTTTCTTTTACATCCTCTGATTTACATAGTCCATTTTACGTCCTAGTTTTAATACAATACAATACAATAGCAGAGTTGGAAGGGACCTTGGAGGTCTTCTAGTCCAACCCCCTGCCTAGGCAGGGAACCCTATATATAGTGTGTGGGCGATATATAGTCAAAATAACATTATTTTCTCAGAGGGTCAAGGACGTCTTGCCCTGCAGCTGCTATGGTGTGACTGGGAGGCATCTCCAGTTGGGATGGTGCCTGATTGGACCATGGGATGGGCATGTGGGTGCTGGGCAGGGGCTTGGACTTTTGTTTGGGTTGGGGAAAACTTAAAAGCTTTCAGATGTGCCAATAGGACGTCTCTAATAAAATGGAACTTTGAGGAAACTCAATTCTTGGAGTCTTCTTTCATTGGGGGTGTTAGTTGGAACCCTGACACAGTCTCTCATGAAAATTTGCACCCTTTTGTAAAATGTGTTTGGGTGAAAAGGTGCTACCAGACTTCCCCTACCTCAGGGGCCACCTCAAGTCTAACTACAAACATGGCTTTTTCCCTACAAAGGTCTATAGACATTCTTGACATGAGTGCATCCCTTCTTAGTTGGAGACTGGGAGAGAAAAAGGAAAAAGGGACGAGGAGAAGAAAGGGACTGGTATAACAGGAAACGGAGTGGAGCAGAAAAATGATCTTCATGATCCATACACTGACAAGATCACACTGAAGGGGACGATTCAGGAGAGATTGATAAAACAGGAGGAAGAAGATATTGTCTGCGGTCTTGAGTTACTTCTAAAAATCATAAAGGTAAGATACAAATAAATAAGTGAACCAATCAATAAATTAGGATAAATATTTGGCTGACCACTAGATGGCACCAGAGAATGAGAGCTTTTGGGGGGTCTCTTTGCTGCCATCTAGTGGACATTTAAATTCGGGAAGAGCATATTGTATCTCCCTAAACCAGGGGTCGGCAACCTTAAACATTCAAAGAGCCACAAGGTCTTAACTGGAAGTCCCCCGTTCAATTCTAGAGCCAATCGGAAGTCTGGTTCCCCCACCATAGAGTCTCCTCCTAGCGCAGCGTAATTTTTCCTCTACCTGTCCTAACTGAAAGCCCTATCAATTGTGGAGCTGACCAGAAAACCCATCCCTTGCCGTAGAGTCTCCTCCTAGCACGCTGCGCTTCTCCCCTCCCCTCCTCCTTACTGGAAGCTCCTCTCAAAATTGTGGCGCCAACTGGCGACAGGGAGCCACAGGAGAGGGATGAAAGAGCCACATGCGGCTCCAGAGCCACATGCGGCTCCAGAGCCACCGGTTGCTGACCCCTTTGGACTGCAGTTCTCAGCAAAACTAGCTGGCAGCTTTTCTCCTGTGCTTTAAAAAAAAAGGCGTCCAACTGAAACCGTTCTTTTCCAGTTCTGCATCTCACCTGTCCAAGGTAACCTGATTGGTGTGCGAGACGGGGGAAGTCCCTGAGGTGGTTTTGGATCGCTCCGTAAACCGAGAATCGAAAGCTTTCATGGGCTCAATCTTAGAAGAGGTGGGCAGCACAGAGGACGAAGCGGCTGGCAGAGCAGCTGAAGTCGAGGTAGCGTTCACACTGGGGAAAAGAGAAAGCAAAAACGTATTTGAAGCACCCCACATATTCGGCAAGAAATATGCTCTGCTCACAATTGGCAAGAAAATAACATCATGAACCGCTGTGGTTTCTATCACCCTACCCCATTGAATTTAGGGGCAAGGGCCACATTCAGGGGTGAAATCCACAAGGTTCTGACAGGTTCTGGAGAACCAGTCGTGGAAATTTTGAGTAGTTTGGAGAACTGGCAAATGCCGCCTCTGGCTGGCTCCAGAAAATGGAGATTTTGCAGTATCCTTCCCCTGGAATAGACTGGGAATGGAGATTTTGCAGTATCCTTCCCCTGGAATGGGATGGGAATGGAGATTTTGCAGTATCCTTCCACTGGAGTGGGGAGGGAATGGAGATTTTGCAGTATCCTTCCCCTGGAGTGTGGAGGGAATGGAGATTTTGCAGTATCCTTCCCCTGGAATAGGGTGGGAATGGAGATTTTGCAGTATCCTTCCCCTGGAGTGTGGAGGGAATGGAGATTTTGCAGTATCCTTCCCCTGGAATAGGGTGGGAATGGAGATTTTGCAGTATCCTTCCCCTGGAGTGTGGAGGGAATGGAGATTTTGCGGTATCCTTCCCTTGGAATAGGGTGGGAATGGAGATTTTGTAGTATCCTTCCCCTGCTGAGCCGACCAAGCCACACCATGCCCCCAGAACTAGTAGTAAAAAAAATTGAATTTCACCACTGGCCACACTCAACCCAAGCGCCATCAGTTCCTAAAGCAGCATTTCCTGATCGTTAAAAGCTTGAAGGTGGGTGGACTTCGACTCCCAGAATCCCCCAGCCAGAATTCTGGGAGTTGAAGTCCACCCATCTTCCAGCTGGCCACATTTGAGGAAACACTCCTCCAAAGTAGCCAGGACTGGAACAAATCCAGGTCAGACCAGTGGATGGGCTCGCTGCGCATCTATTGCGTTAAACGTTTAGGGACCACCTAAGAGAGAGAGGCACCAGGCAAGCCGCATCCAAGCCCTTCAGAAACGTCTCCTGACCTATCCGTGGAATTTCCGTCTGTGTTATCTAGGTTCTTAGTAGCAAGCCAAGAAGAATGGGACAACTTGCTGCGGCCAACTCACTACTGCCTACAAGGCCAATTTTGCCACGGGACAGCTGGCTGTGGAACAAATCCAATTTAATTATTCAAAATAATTTTAAATATATGCAGTGAATGGGTCCTTAGTCCTCCCCCCCACTCCCCAATTCGTAAGGAGAAGGCCTTTCGTTTGATGCTCACCCATCCTTGTTGGCTACGTCTTCCGCCGATTTAGCGGCCGCTGCCATGGGCTCTAAGGCAGGCTTAACGGTGCCCAGGGAGTTGGCCGCGTTGTAATCTAACGCTATGAGCTGATTGGTCTGGGAAGCTGACATCATGGACCCAGCTAAAGACCCCGAGAGTGGGATGCTGTTAAAGAGGGCGGTCGAAAAATCCCTGTGGGAAAAAGAAAGGCGGTCAGGGGAAATCGGGGCATTATTATTATCCCCGCCGGACCATCATCTCCTTTTAATGACCCCGTCATCTCTTGCGGGGTGGAGTCTTGGGCAACTGAATGGAGCTAGCAGAGTGTTTTTTTTAATGGCCGGATGCCCTTCATGTCGCCAGGGGGGAGTTTTGTTCAGCAGGTATCATCTCATCATGCCAAGAGAGAGAAATATTTGTCTCTACCTAGGATTGAACTCACAGCCTCCTGAATGTGAGGTGAGTGCTCCACCACTAGGCCACCGCATCACTCAGCATTTAGGCTTATATCATCACTTTCTTTCAGCGACCCTGTAATCCCTGGTGGGGTGGAGTCGTGGGCAAATGAATGGAGCTAGCAGAGTGTTTTTTTAATGGCCAGATGCCCTTCGTGTCGCCAGGGGGGGAGTTTTGTTCAGCAGATATAATCTCATCATGCCGAGAGAGAGAAATATCTGCCTCTACCTAGGATCGAACTCCCAGCCTCCTGAATGTGAGGCGAGAGCTCCCCCTCTAGGTCACTGCGCCACTCATTATTCCCACCGGACTGATCAGGACAAATTCTATAGAATTTAAACAGGACCGTGGTCTACAACTTACAAGCCTTTCTTTAGCGACTGTTCAAAGTTACGACAGAAAATAGTGACTTATGACCCGTTGTAACACGCTAACAATGGTCACAGTGTCCTCAGGTCACACAATCAAAATTGAACTATTTGGAAACCAATAGCCATTGTTAACAGTTGTGGCATCCCAGGGGTGTTGTGATGGCCACAGGGGACCTTCCCAACTGGCTTCCGACACGCAGAATCTGCGGGGAAAGCCGGATTCACTTAACGACCGCATCAAGAACCTGGATGGTTCGGTGAACAAGAGTGGCAGATTTACTTAAACAAAAGCACGGTTTGTCTAGTGACTGCGGCAATCTGTCTTAACGACTGTGGGAAAAGGCTGCTAATTCACTTAATAACAGTCTCACTTAGCAACAGAGCCTCCGGTCCCATAAACCACCATATTTTTCGGCATATAAGACGCACCCTTTTCCCCTCAAAAAAGAGGGCGAAAATCCGGGTGCGTCTTATACACTTAATACAGCATTTTTTGCCTCCCGAAATCCCGCCACCTTCACCAAAATGGCTGTGCAGAGCCTTTAGGAGGCTTATAGAGTGCTCCTGGGGCTGGGGAGGGCAGAAATGAGCAAGAAACAGGCCTTTTTTTGCTCAATTTTGCCCCCCCCCCCGCCCCAGGAGCACTCTATAAGCCTCCTAAAGGCTATGCATGCAATTTGTTTGCACGTTTTTGGGCCTCCCCACCCCACAGGAGCACTCTACAAGCCTCCTAAAGGCTATTCATGTCTTTTTTTTTTTAAAGGCCGTTTTCGCCAAAAAACGGGCCATTTTTGGGAAGGCTGCAGAGTGCAAAAACTTTTTTTTTTTAATTTGCCTCTTCAAAACCTTGGTGCGTCTTATACTCTGGTGAGTCTTATACTCTGACAAATATGGTATTTCTATGGGCTGAAATCTGCAATATATATAACATATATATTTTTAAAAGGAGAGATGATATTTGGATATATCTCCTTCGTCCGTTTTGTTCCTAGCTGGATATGGGGGGGGAGGTCCTCTTGAAAGTGGTTTGTTCTGGCCTACTTCTTCCTTGGGCTGAGGGGTGGGGGGCTTTGCAAGTGGAGACATTTCGTCCACCGCTACCTTTGGAACAAAACAAAAGTCCGAAATATTTTGAAAACAGTACCCTGTGTCCAGCTGAGCTATGCAGAGCGGTGTGATCCTTCGCCGGCCATCGGCTGTCCTGGTCTCCACTTGTTTCTTTAATAGGTTCTGCCGGGAAGAAATAGGATTATCAGGAGTCTTGGTTTTTGTAGTCGCGACAAACTTTGTCCAAGATCCAGCCTCCCAGTATGGCTCGTTCCGGTTGGCGGCCATTGGAAGGGGAGGGATGAAGAAATATATCAAAATATTTTTATATTGATATGACAGCTCCCATATTTTCCTTTCAGCTGCTGTCGTTGCTGGGATTTTTTTTACTCCCAATGACGTGATCAAAGGCAGTTAATCCAGAAACTTACTTATGAGAGCAGTTTCGCTTCACCTGTCCTCAAAAGTAAGTTTCTGGACTGCCTCAAGCTTATGTTCCCTAGACACAAAATAGGAAGGAAGGAAGGTGTCAGGCCTGCAGTTCTATCCCTTTTAGGATTTTTGGCCTGCCACTCTCTCTCTTATTTCATTATGCTGTTTCATTAGTGTAGTAGTTGGGAGGGGGGAATAGAAAGGAGTAGAAATGTGGAATGTGTTGTTGTCATTCTTTTCTAGAAGCCAAGGTCATCTTTTGTCTCCACACCTCGGCACCTGACCGGAACCAGCTGGGTGGAGATGCCAGCGTGGAAGAAGAAGAAGACTGGACCATGTGATGGATTTGTGGGTGTGGGGACAAGATCATGAACTTTCAACTGGGTGGGAATCCGATGTAACCTCCAGAATTGGGATTCCACAGTACGATGCCAATATGTCTATCTTATTAAATTTGAACTTTGAGGATAACTCTGCCTTGGACTCTGATTTAATTCTGCATGATATTTGGAACTTACAGAAGAAGTAAAGAGAAGACAGAAAGGGGGAGGGAGGGAGGGAGGGAGAATGTTACATATAATTATAATGACAGAGAGGATGGGAGATAGGAAGGGGGGATAGAAAGAGAGATAGGAAAGAAAAGGAAGGGAACGGAACGGAAGGGAGGGAGGAAGGAAAGGAGAAAGAGATGGGAGGGAGGGAGGGAGGAAGGAAGGATGACCTATAAAGAGAGAAGAGAAACCCGAGAAAGGGAGAGGCAGGAAAGGAGGGAAGAAGTTACATATACCTATAATGACACAGAGGAAGGGAGATAGGAAGAGGGGAATAGAAAGAGAGATAGGAAAGAAAGAAGAGGAAGGGAAGGGAACAGAAGGGAGGGAGGGAGGAAGGAAGGAAGGAAAGAAGGAGAAAGAGATTGGAGGGAGGACGACATATATAGAGAGAAGAGAAACCAGAGAGAAATGGAGAGGAAGGAAGGAAGGAAGGAAGGAAGGAAGGAAGGAAGGAAGGGAGGGGAGGGAGGGAGGAAGTTACATATACCTATCATGTCAGAGAGGAAGGGAGATAGGAAGGGGAGATAGAAAGAGAGGTAGGAAGGAAAGAGAGGAAGGAAAGGAGGAAAGAAGGAGAAAGAGATGGGAGGGAGGGAGGAAAGGAAGGATGGAGGAAGACTATCTTCTATCAAAGAGGCATCAGACTTTCCATGGCTACCTGCCATGACATGTATATTGTATTTTATCACCCGTTCACCAAAAAAGAAGGACCAAGGAATGGAAGAGAGCAGAGGAAATCGCTACCTTTCTAATGTCCTCTAAGCTTTCTCCATTCACCATGCTGGCCAGCTTAGGCGCCGTTATCGCTGCTCCTGAGCCCATTCCGTCTCGGAGAGCCTCGTTCTTCTTCTCTACTTGCTGTTGCCTTTGCTGGTACTTGAGCATCTCCGGGTTCTCGATAATGGCCGTGGAGAGATGCGCCTCCGTCATGATAGCTAAACTTTTACCGTAGGTCGACTGATGGATGTTGCTCTGAAAGGGGCAAGAGCATCGGAGCATAAGGTCAGACCACTGCCCTATCTAGGCCAGGGGTATCAAACTTAAGGCCCGGGGGCAGATCCGGCCTGCAGGTTGCTTAGATCTGGCCTGCAAGGCTACCTTGGTGTTGCGGCCCACCAGTGACCAGTGGAGCTGGCAGCAGATTCGGACAGTGAAGAGGATGGGGGAGGAACCTGGGCCAGTCCTGGAGTCTGGGGAAGGCTCTGATGAGGGCTCTGATGAGGGCTCTCTGTCGGAGGCAGAGAGGGGGCCAGGGCTGTCTGACAGTTATCAGCTGCCTTCAGGGTCAGACATCAGTGGGGCAGAAGAACAGATGGAGCCTGTTCCCAGTGTGCGCATGCGCAGAGTTGCCAGATGAAGGGAAGAGCTAAAGAACAGGGGTTGACTTGGGAGTAAGGCCACAGGTGGACGATGAATGGCCCCTCCTAGGGGAAATAAAAGGAGCAAAAGGGGAGTGGAGTTTGCAGGAGACAATTAGTTCGCTTAATCGGTTTGTGACTCTTGGAGACTCCTTGCCAAGTTTTGCAGATATCGGCCTGGCAGCTCTCCAAGCCAGATAAGGTCTGTGACCATAAATCCTCCTTGAAAGACTTTGCTGGATATGAATGAGCAGAATTCACAACAAATTAATAAAAGGGTTTTTTTGTTGGGACCAGGAGTTTGCTTCAGGCTCTTGGGAAGCCTCGGTCAAAACACCTGGAAATAGCAAAGGACCGGCCCACAGTGCCTCTGCCAGAGAAAACAGAGTTCGGGAGGGCCATGCACGTCCTTCCCAGGCTCTGGTTTTGAACGCGATGGGCTCCTGCAGCCCTCTGCCAGCAAAAAACGAGGATCAGGAAGGTCGCATGGGGGCTTCCCGAGCTCCATTTTCGCTGGTTGCAGGAGGCTGTTGCAGCCAAAAATGGAGCTTGGGAGCCTGGTAGAGCGTTTGGGCTACCACAGGCGCCCCCGACACGAATTGCATCAAGGTGGACACACATCCCTGGCCACGCTCCACCCCACCCACCCCGAGGTCAAACACAACCCTGGGGTGTGTCCCTCCATGTTTGACACCCCTGGTATAAGCAGTCTGAGAATATTTGAAACTCTGCGTCAACCACAGCCAACCTTCTCTTCCTCGCTCAACGGGTCTCCGAGCTCATCTTGGGAAAAATCCAGAAATGCCACGGATCCGTCCATGGAGCACACTAAAATGCCAAGTCCATTCAACGTCCTGAAGGAGGAGAAACGAAGAGAGAAAAAAATAAATCTATGGAGATTCTCACATATCCAGGACACGGTTGTTTCAATAGCGGTTTTTATTTATGTATGTATTTATTTTTTTAAAAGGCAACCAGACGTTACGCTTTCTCATCCAAGAAGCATTTGGAAGCATCCCCCCCCCCCCCCCAAAAGATAACTTTGGAATCACTTCTCCTTTTCAGAGGATGCGGGCTTCCTCCGGGAAAGCCCTTTTAGTGTGGAATTGCAATTCTAGCACTGATGAAGTTACTTAGCTGGGTGATGAAATGTCTTCCAAGGAAACTACCCAAATTCAGAGAGCCCCCCCTCGCCCCCCCCCAAGGATCACGCAATTGTAATTAAAGAATGTTTAAGGTAAAGGGAAAGGTTCCCCTTGAACATATAATGCTAGTCGTTCCCGACTCTAGGGGGCAGTGCTCATCTTCAAAGCCGAAAAGCCAGCGCCGTCCGAAGACGTCTCCGTAGTCATGTGGCTGGCATGACTCAATGCCGAAGGTGCACAGAAAGCTGTTACCTTCCCACCAAAGGTGGTTCCTATTTGTCTACTTGCATTTTTTACATGCTTTCAAACTGCTAGGTTGGCAGAAGCTGGGACAAGTCACGGGCGCTCACTCCATTATGTGGCGCTAGGGATTCGAACCGCTGAACTACCAACCTTACTAATGGACAAGCTCAGCCACTGATCCACTGCGTCCCTTAAAGAATGTTTGGCCTACAATAAATAAATGAAGCCCATCGACCACTTTCTGGGTTTGACCACTTAAAGGTAGCAGGTCATGATTAATTTTCATCCTAAAAATGTGCTCTCAGAATCATGCATGGATTTCTGTGAAACAGGCAGGAGCAGTAAAGTAGTTAATTGAATTCTTCACCTGCGGAGGGGAAGGTTTTAACAGAATAACAGAGTCGAAGGGACCTTGGAGGTTATCTGGTCCAACCCTCTGCTCAAGCAGGAGACCCTCTGCCATTTCAGACAAATGGCTGTCCAGTCTCTTAAAAACCTTGGGTGCTGGAGCACCCACAACTTCTGGAGGGCAAGCAACCTTACCATGAGATATCCATGATGGACTTGTCAAACAGCTCATGTATGACGACCAAGGGCCTTTTCAGGCACGTCAGCTAAAAAGAAAATTATGAGTATGTGAGTATCACAATGGGAGTGTCGCGTCCTAGGAATTTAAGACTGTTGTATAAATACCAAGTTTGCTCAAACACCATACCAAAAATACATCAGGTTGAAGAGGAGAATATGTAAACACAACAATGGGAGGAGGGAAGGGACAGAGGAGGAGAGGGAAAGAAAGGAGTGGGAAAGAAGAAAGAGTAAAGGAGAGGAAGAAAGGGAGGGGCAGTAAGAGTAGGAGAGAGGGTAAGAAGGGGAGAAAGAGGGGAGAAGTAGGGGAGAGGAAGAAGAAAAGAGAAAGGAGAGGAAGGAAGAATAAAGTAGAAAAGAAGGGAGGGGAGAAGAAAAGGAGAGGGGAGAAGAAGTAGGGTTGTAAAATAAGATTGATGTAGGGGATGGCAGGAAAGCAATCTCGATTATATTATTAAATCTTTAGCGAAAGAATGGAATTATAAATGTTAAAGGATTAACACATAACAATATTTATGAGAATGCTTATTTGTGAATATTTGCATGAGAACAAAAATAAAAAAACTTTTTTAAAAAAAAGGACTCTAGCCTTCTAAGATTTAATGACACCCCTAATTTAGCCTACATTCATCTTTGCTATAAGAATTTTCCAACAGCGGAAAATTTAAGAAAATTGGTGGGAACCTGCAGCCTTCAAATCATGTTACAGATAGTCCTTTAGCGGCGTTCACCATTCTCCCAAGATTGTGGTTTAGGATGGTTTGGCCAAAAACCAACACAATTGGCAAAACGCTGTTGGAGCAAACAATGGATTCACTTACACACTGGGCAGAGTTCGCATTTCAGCCACCGAAGGGATTGTCACAAGATATTTCATAAAATCAGGTCGGCCACTTATCCGACCCCTTTTTATCATGGTTACAACTTACAAACATGATGGGCATTACAGTCGTAACTTGAGGACCAGCCGTATAAACGCAATTTCAAGCAGCTCCCAATGGCAAAATGAAGGGCTGCCAGGAATTGTTGTTATTCGGGAAGTGTTGTGACGCACCAGCGGAGCTGGCAGCAGATTCGGAGAGTGAGCAGGTTGGGGAGGAACATGGGCAAGTCCTGGAGTCTGGGGAAGGCTCTGAGGAGGGCTCTGTGTTGGAGGCAGAGAGGGGGCCAGAACTCTATGCCAGTTATCAGCTGCCTTCGGAGACAAGCATCAGTGAGGCAGAAGAACAGCTGGAGCCTGTTCCCGATATGCGCATGCACAGAGCTGCTAGGACAAAGGCAAAAATTTAAGGAACATCAGTGAGGCACCTATGGCCTTCACTCCACCTGTGGCCTTACTTACAAGTCGACCCTTGTTCCTTAACTGTTCCATTCTCCTGATAGCTCTGCGCACACACAGATCTTATCTGGCTTGGAGAGCTGCCAGGCCAATATCTGCAGAACTTAGCAAGGAGTTTCAGAGAGTCACGAACCAATTAAGCGAATGAATGGTCTCCTGCAAACTCCACTCCCCCTTTCTCTCCTCTTTTATTTCCTCTGGGAGGGGCCATTCATCATCCACCTGTGGCCTTACTCCCAAGTCAACCCCTGTTCTTTAGTTGTTCCCTTCGTCTGGCAACTCTGTGCATGCGCACACTGGGAACAGGCTCCAGCTGTTCTTCTGCCTCACTGATGTCTGACTCCGAAGGCAGCTGATAACTGTCAGATGGCCCTGGCCCCCTCTCTGCCTCCGACACAGAGCCCTCATCAGAGCCTTCCCCAGACTCCAGGACTGGCCCATCTTCCTCCCCAACCTCCTCACAGTCCGAATCTGCTGCCAGTTCTGCTGGCCGCTGGCAGGCCACAAGCAAGCCTTAAAGTTGCCACGGTTGGACACCTTTCACTTCAAACATCATCCCAAGAAGGAGGGCCAAAAGATTTTGATTTCTCCCGAGGGAAATGGGTGCAAAAAGACGGACACACAAAAGACCAGCTACCCCTTAAATCTGACCCAACTTGTCACTTACCCAGACAGAAAGTGATCGGTCTTTACTCCCAACCGCACAACAGCAATAAGGGCAGCTTGGTTTGGTGGAGCTGCCATTCTTTTGCTTCTTTTTAAAGATTTTTGGATTGAATTTCTGGAAGGAAAAAACAAGTTTTTTTTTTAAAGATACTTTTAAGAAAAAGAACCAACTGATACTTGGCAGGTAGTCCTCGATTTACAACCTGTTTTTAAGCGGCTGTTTGAAATTACAACAGCGTTGACAAAAAAAGGGACTTAAGACCGGTCCTCTCACTTATGACCAACAAAGTCTACTGCATTCAATTTTGGTTGCCATGATGTAAAAAAAAGATGTGGAGACTCTAGAAAGAATGCAGAGAAAAGCAACAAAGACGATTAGGGGACTGGAGACTAAAACATATGAAGAACAGTTGCAGGACCTGGGTATGTCTAGTTTAATAGAAAGAAGGACCAGGGGAGACATGATAGCAGTCTTCTAATATCTCAGGGGCTGCCCCAAAGAAGAGGGAGTCAAGCTATTCTCCAAAGCACCTGATGGTAGAACAAGAAGCAATGGGTGGAAACTAATCAAGGAGAGAAGCAACCTAGAACTAAGGAGAAATTTCCTGACAGTGAGAACAATTAATCAGTGGAACAGAAGTTGCCTCCAGAAGTTGTGAATGCCCCAACACTGGAAGTCTTTAAGAAGATGTTGGATAGCCATTTGTCTGAAACGGTATAGGGTTTCCTGCCTAGGCAGGGGGTTGGACTAGAAGACCGCCAAGATCCCTTCCAACTCTGCTATTGTATTGTATTAAAACATCCCTATGGTCGTGTGACTCACATTTATGACGGATGCAGCATCCCGGGGTCATGGAATCCCCTTTTACGACCTTCTGACAAGCAAAAGTCAGTGGGGAAGCCACATTCGCTTCACGACCATGTTACTCATTTAACAGCTGCAGGGATTCACTTAACAAACGTGGCAAAAAAAAGTCCTAAAATTGGGAGGGAAATGTATCACTTAACAACATGAATTTTGGGCTTCATTGGGGTCGTAAGCTGAGGACTATCTGTGCTTTCTTAAGGGGAATGTTGTGGGGTTTTTTAAAAATTATTTTAAGATAATATAATTATCTTTTATATAGAAAAAATATTTAGAAAATAGAAATAAGAAAATAGAAAAAATAGGAAAAAAAAGGAATGCTGTTTTGACTCCAGACTTATTTGTCTTAATATGATACCCTGATATTCTCAGTATTTTGACTCTCCTTCAATCTACCCATATCAAAATTTTATTTAGGATAGAATTTTTTTATTGGCCAAGTGTGATGGGACACACAAGGAATTTGTCTTTGGTGCATCAACTCTTCAGTGTACATAAAAATACATTCATGAAGAATTGTAAGATACAACAACACTTAGTGATAGTCATAGGATACTAAATAAGCAATTAAATCATACTAGGAAACTAAATAAACAATATAAATCGTAAAGATACCAGCAACATAGCTATAGTCATAAGTGGGGGGAGATAGGAAGGATGAGAAGAATAATAGTAATACAGTCTTAGTAGATAATTTGACAGTGTTGTGGGAATTAGTTGTTAAGCAGAGTGATGGCATTCGAGAAAACTTTCTTTGTGTCTAGTTGTTCTGGTGTGCATTGACCTATAGTGTCATTTTGAGGGTAGGAGTTGAAACAATTGATGTCCAGGATGCGAGGGGTCTGTAGATATTTTCACAGCCCTCTTTTTGACTCATGCAGTGTGCAGGTCCTCAATGGAGGGCAGGTTGGTAGCCATTGTTTTTTTTCTGCCGTTCTAATCATCCCTTGAAGTCTGTGTCTGTCTTGTTTGGTTGCGGAGCCAAACCAGACAGTTATAAAAGTGCAAATGACATCAATTAAATTGTTATGAGGCCCACCTACCCTGTAAGGTGGCTTCCCTAATTATGAATCTCCCCTAGCAAGATTTCTTTCAAAGTCTGACTTATTCTCATTTTCTTGGGAGCAGTTAACACTTTGGGGAAATCTACCTTCCGGATGAGAGGTAACTCACCACTACTGTCACTGCTTTGCGGTGGCCGACAAAATCCATGTTGGTCTTCCACCCGTCCCTCTCAATGATCTGGGCGGTGGGCCCAGAATTATTCATCGCGTGAGCCGAGACCAGGTAATGCCCGTCAGGGGACCAGCTGATGCGCAACACATGCGTGGTGCCTCCACACTGAAAGAGAAGGAGGGCATCGTGCACAAAACAAGGTCAGGTTTTTGGTAAAAGTTCACAGGCAGAGAAGGATGAAAGAAAAAAAGCAGGGCTATTCGGATTTTCTATACCTATGGGATGCTATGACCCAAACACATCTGGCGGGTATTGTTATGGCCCGCCAGCAGAGCTGGCAGTAGATTCGGAGAGTGAGGAGGTGGGGGAGGAACATGGGCCAGTCCTGGAGTCTGGGGAAAGCTCTGATGAGGGCTCTGTGTCAGAGGCAGAGAGCTGTATGCCAAGTGGTCATAAGTCACTTTTTTCAGTACTGTTCAAACTTTGGATGGTTACTAAGCAAACTGTTGTTAAGTTGAAGATTATCTGTGTGCTGCCCAGGGGTGGGTTTCTCGCCCCGTTCCAACTGGTTCGGTTGGAACAAGGCCGGTGGTGTCCTCGCGCATGCGCGCAGCGCGCGCGTGCGTACTAGCGTCTGTGCGATGCTCCAGCTGCTCCTGGAGGATCGCGCAGGCGCTGTATGCATCCTGCGCATGCGTGGAAGCGCAGAATTTGGCAAAACCGGGTAAGGAGTGGGCGCGGGTGCGTGCGGGCGCGCGTGGGCGCGCGAGTGGGCGCAGGGGGGGCCCTTCACCGTTCCCGGAAGTTACTTACTTCCGGGTTTGGCAACCAACCGGATCGCGGGGACCGCCACGAACCGGTTGAAACCCACCCCTGGTGCTGCCCCAGCAGTATATAGCTAGTGTAGGAATTAAGAACTGTCTCCTTTAAGAAACTACCTCATGGGAAGTGCAAGCAGAGACTACCTTATGGGAAATGTAGTTCCATGACATGTGATCACATCTCTGTTTCTGATTGGCCACCGGGGCATCTTACCCACATGCAAAGTTAAGAGCCGGGCAATTTAATTGCCTTTGTGATCCGGAATAGTAGCATTCTACATCTCCTCAGCATGGGGATAAAATCATCTTTTTACACTACGTGATGGGACAGATCATGGTAAGTCAGAAGAATCTTAACACTGAACTGTAAGTTTTGCTATTAAGGATGACTGATAATAAACGTGGTCTGAAAGAGATTCCTAAACGTGGAGTTAACTGGCTGCCCGAGCAGAACCTCATTGCCCGGGGCAGAACAATCTGTATTATGGAACAGGTCTGTGCAGCTGTCAAACACAGGAAACCCAAGAGTCCAGGCAGCTCAGATGGGTAGGGGTTTATTGCATGTTAATGCTCCCTACAAAAATCTGTACTACTAATGGTCAAAGCAAACTGGGGGTAGATAAGTCAACGAATTCAAAGTGGGCTAAACTTAGATCTCCTGTGGGTGCGAAGGGACTCGAGACTGATGACGCGTTTGAGCCCTCGCTCGGGCTCAGCCTGGTCCGCCCCTACAGCAGCACTTGGTATCTGATTTCCCTCCCCCCTCCCACCCCAAAAAGGTGCTGCGGAGTCTGAACATAACTGCTCTCTGCAACTTTTTAAAGCAGCTGGGTCTTTCCACTATGAGATTCCAGGAAAAAGATGCAGCTGCTTTAAAGGGTTTCGGGCAGCTGGGTCAGGGAAGGGATTGAAAAATGTTAGCAACCGGTTCTCTGCTTGGTTGCTGGGTGGGCGTGGCCATGGTGGGTGTGGTGTACCCAGCCTCCTGCACCACTGGGGGTGGCGGGTGTTTTCACCCTCTCCGGGCTCCAGAGGCTTTTCCTGAGCCTCCAGGGGGGCAAAAACGGCCTCCCCTGCGCTCCGGAGGCCAAAAACAGGCCCGTTTTCGGACTTCCAGGAGGCCTGTTTTTCACACTCTCAGAGCCTCCGTGTGGAAACTGCACTTACCTGGAATAATGAATGCGTGGAGACTCCTGGGAGGGGAGGGGTAGATGGGAGCGGGCGGTCCTTGCAGCAACCGGTTCAGCAAACCCGGCTGCAAAATTAACATCCGGTTTGCCCAAACAAATGCTAACCAGCTGAATCCCACCCCTGAGCTGGGTGTTTTGAAACTGACTTGGAAGCCTGACTGCAGAAAGATGGAACGATGCATGAAAATGTTCAGCTCATCGTTATCGCAATACGTACTTCATCGAAAGGTTTGGTAATGCTGGTTTCTAGCTGCCAATCCATGGTGCGCCAGACCTTCAAACTTCGGTCATCCGCTTGAGAGGCAATATATTTCCCAACAGGGTCCCAGGTGAGGCCCTTAACCAGGCCAGAGTGACCTTTTAGAGTGGCAAGGATTTCTGCAGGTAGGGGGGGAAATAAAAAGAGGGTTGAAAGGCTGGTTTGTGGAAATGCTTTGGATGAGAGAAAAGCAGGAGATGGGGCTCTTCACACACATGGGCAGGACAATTCGGTCAGGGCTGGCCCCTTCCTAGGGAATTTTGGGATTCAATTTTTAATTTTAGCAAAGCATAAAATACAAAAATGCAAAGAAAAATGAAGGTAAAGAAGGGGAGGAAAGGGAGAAGAGAGAAAAGTGTAGGTAGTAGGAAAAAAGAAAAAAAAGCATTGACTTCCAAGTCCTTTTGATACAGGAAAATAGGACAATAACAAGAAACCTCAACTTTTTTACTTTTATGCAATTGTATAAAGTAGCCGTTTCTGTAACACCAAATAGCACTTAGGCTTATATACCTCTTCACAGTGCTTTCCAGCCCTCTCTAAGCGGTTTACAGAGCCAGCCTCTTGCCCCCAACAATCTGGGTCCTCATTTTACCCATATCGGAAGGTTGGAAGGCTGAGTCAACCTTGAGTCAGCCAGGATCAAACAGGAAGGAAGGAAGGAAGGAAGGAAGGAAGGAAGGAAGGAAGGAAGGAAGGAAGGAAGGAAGGAAGGAAGGAAGGAAGGAAGGAAGGAAGGATGGACAATAGCAATAGCCTCTACGGTCATAAATGTAAAGACCGGTCCTAAGTCACATTTTCTTCAGTGACGTTGTAACTTTAAACCATCACTAAATGAACTGTTGTAAGTCGAGGACTACCTCCGTTGTACAAGGTCTTGTGAACATATTCTTCGTTTTGGAAACTACTGTAGAATAGCAATAGCATTAGCCCTTAGACTTATATACCACTTCCCAGCCCTCTCTAAGCGGTTGACAGAGTCAGCCTCTGGCCCCAAACAATCGGGGGTCCTCATTTTACCGACCTCAGAAGGATGGAAGGCTGAGCCCACCTTGAGCCTGGTGAGATTCGAACTGCTGAATTGCAGCCAGCCGGGCAGTCAATCAAAGTAGCCTGCAGTACTGCACTCTTCCACTGCGCCACCGTGGCTCTTCTCTATCTATAAACCTATCTAATCAGCAAACCCCAAAATCAAGAGTTCATTTTTTCCTACCACCACAAGCAGAAAGCCCAACAGCGGTTTCCAAGTATGCTTACCGGGGAATTTGAGAGCATTCCAGATCACGACCGTGTTGTCCACGCTGCAGGAGGCTAGCCAAGCGTCGTGAGGGGACCATGCCACATCCATGACGTCTACGCGGAAGCGTTAAAAACACAGGGATACTATGAATTCCAGGCCCATACCAATTGATGTGTTTAGTTGTCCACTGAATCTCTACGGTCGTTAAGTTAGTCGCACAGTTGTTAAGTGAATCTGGCTTTCCTTACTGACTTTGCTGGCCAGAAGGTTGCAAAAGGGGATCGGGTGACACCGAGAAGCTGTGAATGTCTGTTGGCACAGCGTCTCCATTTTGATCATGGGGACCATGGGGAGGCTGCAAAGGTCGTTAAGTGAGAAAAATGATTGTAAGCCACGTTTTTCAGTGCCGCTGTAACTTTGAATGGCCACTAAAGGAACTCTGGGAAGTGGAGGACTACCTTGAACTCGACTGGAATAATGTGATGCAAAAAAAAAAAAAAAAAAGTATGGCATCCAAACCAGGGGTGAAATTCAGCATGTTCTGACAGGTTCTGGCGAACAGGTAGCGGAAATTTTGAGTAGTTTGGAGAACCGGCAAATACCACCTCTGGCTGTTCCCAGAGTGGGGAGGGAATGGGGATTTTGCAGTATCCTTTCGCCTGGAGTGGGGAGGGAATGGGGATTTTGTAGTACCCTTCCCCCTGGAGTGGGGAGGGAATGGGGATTTTGCAGTATCCTTCCCCCTGGAGTGAGGAGGGAATGGGGATTTTGCAGTATCCTTCCCCCTGAAGTGGGGAGGGAATGGGGATTTTGCAGTATCCTTTCCTCTGGAGTGAAGAGGGAATGGAGATTTTGCAGTATCCTTCCCCTGGAGTGGGGAGGGAATGGAGATTTTGCAGTATCCTTTCCCCTGGAGTGAAGAGGGAATGGAGATTTTGCAGTATCCTTCCCCTGGAGTGAAAAGGGAATGGAGATTTTGCAGTATCCTTCCCCTGGAGTGGGGAGGGAATGGAGATTTTGCAGTATCCTTCCCCTGGAGTGGGGGGGAAATGGAGATTTTGCAGTATCCTTCCCCTGGAGTGGGGAGGGAATGGAGATTTTGCAGTATCCTTCCCCTGGAGTGGGGGGGGGGGAATGGAGATTTTGCAGTATCCTTCCCCTGGAGTGGGGAGGGAATGGAGATTTTGCAGTATCCTTCCCCTGGAGTGGGGAGGGAATGGGGATTTTGCAGTATCCTTCCCCTGGAGTGGGGAGGGAATGGAGATTTTGCAGTATCCTTCCCCTGGAGTGGGGGGGAAATGGAGATTTTGCAGTATCCTTCCCCTGGAGTGGGGAGGGAATGGGGATTTTGCAGTATCCTTCCCCTGGAGTGGGAGGGAATGGGGATTTTGCAGTATCCTTCCCCTGCCACCCCCACCATGCCACACCAACAGAACCGGTAGGGGGAAAAAACTGAATTTCACCACTGATCCAAACGTCATCAGCTTTAGCTGGTCAGAAGGGGTAATCTTATTTTTAGGAAGCAGACCATGCAAGAGGACCAACCATTTTTGATTTTCAAAGCCCTCTTACCGCCTGTGTGGCTTCTCAGGATCGAGACACACCTCCACTGCTCTACGTTTGCAAGCTTACTACTGGAACCAAAGACGGTGCTGGGCCCAATGTACCTGGAGAAGAAAGAGGGGAGGTGTCAATAAAGGGGAATATTCGGAGTTGAAATGAGAAGACCTTGGTGTTCTCTGAGAAAGGGAGGGAGGGAGGGAGGGAGGGAGGGAGGGAGGACGAAAGGAAGGACAGACAGGCTGTGGGGTCCTTAGTGCTTTCTGACCTTGATTTTTTTTGTTTTTTTGCAGACATTTTATGATACAATTAGGAAACATAATCAGGGGAGGGAGGGAGGGAGGAAGGAAGGAAGGAAGGAAGAAACGGGGGGAGGGAGGGAGGAGGATTGATGGATGGAAGTACAGACTGTGGGGTCCTTAGTGCTCTGACTTTTTTTTTTTGCATTTTATGATGCAATTAGGAAATATGGTCAGAGGAGGGATGGAGGGAGGGAGGAAGGAAGGAAGGAAGAAGGGAGGAAAGGAATGATGGATGGATGGAAGGAAGGAAGGAAGGAAGGAAGGAAGGAGGAAGGAAATGAATGATGGAAGGAAGGAGGAAAGGAAAGAAGGAAGGAGGGAATGAATGAAGGAAGGAGGGAGGGAGGGAGGGAGGGAGGGAAGGACAGGTAATAGCAGTAGCCGCTGCAGTCATAATTGTGAAAACGGGTCCTAAGTCACATTTTTTTCAGTACCAAAGCTGTCTGAAGATGTCTCCGTGGTCATGTGGCCAGCATGACTAAATGCCAAAGACGCAAGGAACGCTGTTACCTTCCCACCAAAGATGGTCCCTATTTTTCTACTTGCATTTTTTTACGTGCTTTCAAACTGCTGGGTTGGCAGAAGCTGGGACAAGTCACGGGAGCTCCCTCCGTTATGCGGCGCTAGAGATTCGAACTGCCGAACTGTCGACCTTTCGGATCGACAAGCTCAGCGTCTTAGTCCCTGAGCCGCCGCGCCCCTTTCACTGATCTACAACACTGACAAAACGTCCAGCATCCACAAAACCAGACTTAATAGATAGAGGATCAGCATATTCAGGGATGCAAAATGTGTGAACATGTCAGTAAGCAAGATAAAAATATTAAATTAAGGTAAAAACCATGAGAAAAGATGGCACCACATGGTCGCTTACAGGACAGATGTTATGGTTACAGATGTTTACCCAACCTTGAACATAAGATAAGGATCTTTTTTCCCCCAAAACAGCCCAAGGAAGATGCCAAGAATTAAATTTAAAGGGGGGGGGAGGGGAGGGAACGAAAATAAACTTACGCTGCTCTCTTCCAGATCATGATCAGCTTATCATCTCCTCCGGAGGCAAGATATATGCCATTGTTTGACCATCTCACACAATTCACACAGGCTGGAACAAAAATGGGAAGACAAGGATAACGCTTGGAAAAAAAGAAACAGCCCGAGAACACATTCGTATACTAAGGCTGAAGCTTGTATTTAATGGAAGAGTTACCACCCGGCGATATTTTCAAAGCACAAGTGGTGTTTTTTCATCTTCCAACATGTAAGATGAGCTTTTTGGCACTGGATGAGGTAACCTGCCTTATTATTTTCACAAGGCGGTGAATCTACCCGACACACCCTCCTCCTCCCCATCCTATTTTCCCCAGCACAACACTCCTGTGAGGTAGGTTGGACGGAGAGTGAATGACTGGCCCAAATTTACCCAGCTGGCTTTCATGCTTAAGTTGAACTAGAACTTCCAGTCTCCTGGTGATTGGCCCAAAGTCACCCAGCTGGCTTTCATGCTTAAGGTGGAACTAGAATTTCCAGTCTCCTAGTGATTGGCCCAAAGTCACCCAGCTGGCTCTCATGCTTAAGAGGGGACTAGAACTCACTATCTCCTGGTGATTGGCCCAAAGACACCCAGTCAGCTTTTGTACTTAACTCGGGACTAGAATTCACCATTTCCTAGTGGCCCAAAAGTCACCCAGCGGGCTTTCATGCCTAAGGCAGGACTAGAACTCATGGTCTCTTGCTTTCTATGGTCTGGTGACTTAACCACTAGCCCAAACTGGCTCTCAAAGTATGCTGGCCCATTAGTCAGCCCCCAAAGAAAGATCTATTCTACCATACCTAAATGATTGTCCATCTGACAAAGCATTTTGGGTACATTCTCGTTCTTTTCATCCTCCTCCTTGAGGACTGGAGCCATGTTCCATATTACAACTTTCCCGGAATCTTGTCCTAAGGGCACAAGGAAGAAGAAACTTTTCACTGCAGTTACTTACAAAGAAGAAAAAAGGCAGGCTTTTATCTTTGCTAGCTGTCCTTAAGAGTTTTCTGGGGAGCAGAGTGTCACCTCCTCCTTAATTTAGCAAATAATAAGAGCACTAGAAGCGTCTGCTTATACAGCGGGGGTTCTCCACCTCAGCAGCTTTTAAGCAGTGTGGACTTCAATTCCCAGAATTCCCCAGACGGTCTGGCTGAAATCCACACAGCTTAAAATTAAGACAGGCCAGTTCCACCAAGGAACCTGCTGCAGCAATAGGGCTTTATCCAAAATACACAATCAAGAAAACACAACATTTCAAATCCAGTTTATGGCTGCACATTTTTTTAAGTTTAGCTAAAAGTTGCCAAATTATGAAAACACAGTAGCTGCAACCTGCATTCTACAGAAAATGTAACTTCTGTAATGATAATAAAGGTAAAGGTTCCCCTCGCATATATGTGCTGGTCGTTCCTGACTCTAGGGGGTGGTGCTCATCTCTGTTTCAAAGCCGAAGAGCCAGCACTGTCCAAAGACATCTCCGTGATCATGTGACCGGCATGACTATATGCCGAAAGTCCACGGAAAGCTGTTCCCTTCCCACCAAAGGTGGTTCCTATTTTTCTACTTGCATTTTTACGTGCTTTCGAACTGCTGGTTGACAGAAGCTGGGACTAGTCACGGGAGCTCACACCATTGCGTGGCACTAGGGATTCGAACCGCCGAAATGCCGACCTTTCTGATCAACAAACTCAGCATCCTAGCCACTGAGCCACTGGGTTCCACTGGAGACACTGGGTTCCAGCAACAAATATTTTTAATGAGAAGATTTCAGGAAACACATGTGGCACTTAATTCAGTGTTTATTTTTAAAAAAAGAATTCTGTAGCTAGCATCACTTTCATTTCACTTTCAAAAAAGAATTCTGTAGCTGGCATCACTTTCACTATAGTGGAGGGGAAGTTACTGATCGTTGAAGCCTATTAAATTGCACATTTTAAATTAATCCCACTAATGCCACATTAATTACAACCTCGGGGCCGGCAAGGATATTTGCTTCTGATATTTTCTCCTAAGAATCACAATCCCTTCTGTTCGCCACGCAAGCAGCATGCTGTGAGACTCGCTGCAGGCAAAGTCCACCCCCCCTAAATCAGAGATTGGCTCTGGAGCCACATGTGGTTCTTTCATCCCTCTGCTGCGGCTCCCTGTCGCCGCCACAATTTTGAGAGGAGCTTCCGGTAAAGCGGGGTGGGAGGGTGGGGGAGAAGCACAGGGTGCCAGGAGACTCTGTGGCAAGGGGTGGGTTTTCCAGTCAGCTCCACAATTGAGAGGGCTTTTGGTTAGGACAGGGAGAGGAAAAAGGATGCCACACTAGAAGGAGACTCTATGGTGGGGGACGTGGACTTCCAGTCGGCTCCAGAATTGAATGGGGGTTCCCGGTTAGGACTTTTGTGGCTCTTTGTGTGTTTAAGGTTGCCAACCCCTGCCCTGCCCTAAATGCAAGGAGGCAAATTGGTGGGGGCCGGTGGGTGGGCTGGGCTACATTTGGTGTATAAGCCGCACCCAAATCTTCACCCTCTTTTTTTTGGGGGGGGGTGCGTCTTATACTCTGAAAAATCCGGTAAGTTCTTTCGGCAGCCCTACCTTGCCCTCCGGTTGCAAACTTGGTCCCATCTGGATGAATGTCAACTGAAAATATCGGCTTGGCTGGAAAAAAAAGAGAGAAATTATTTGAGCAAAATATCCTTGGCTTAAAGGCACCACACTGTGGATAGAGAGAGAAAGAGAGGGAGGGAGGGAGGGAGGGATAGTTTATCACGAACCAAGTGATAAGTCCAGAGATGATATTTAGCAGGTTCTGACCAGTTCTGGAGAACCAATAGCAGAAATTTTGAGTAATTTGGAGAACCGGTAGATATAACTCTGACTGGCTCTGCCCCCCCATCTATTCTCTGCCTCCCGAGTCCTAGCTGAGTGGGGAGGGAATAGGGATTTTACAGTATCCTTCCCCTGGAGTGGGGAGGGAATGGAGATTTTGCAGTATCCTTCCCTTGGAGTGGAGAAGGAATGGAGATTTTGCAGTATCCTTCCTCTGGAGTGGGGAGGGAATGGGGATTTTGCAGTATCCGTCCCCTGGAGTGTGGAGGGAATGGAGATTTTGCAGTATCCTTCCCCTGGAGTGGGGAGGGAATGTGGATTTTACAGTATCCTTCCCCCTGGAGTGGGGAGGGAATGTAGATTTTACAGTATCCTTCCCCTGGAGTGGAGAAGGAATGGAAATTTTGCAGTATCCTACCTCTGGGGTGGGGAGGGAATGGGGATTTTGCAGTATCCTTCCCCTGGAGTCGGGAGCGAATGGAGATTTTGCAGTATCCGTCCCCTGGAGTGGGGAGGGAATGGGAATTTTACAGTATCCTTCCCCTGCCATGCCCACCAAGCCATGCCCAGAGAATGGGTAGTAAAAAATTTTTGAATCCCACCACTGGATAAGTCAGCCAGTAACTATCTAAAATAAAACTTCAAAGCTTTCAAGTTGAATTTAAAGCCGAGTATTCCAAATGGATCAATGACCAAAGACGCCACAGACCCGGTGTGTGTGTCTGTGTGTGTGTCCATGTCCCACAAAGTCGGCCAATTTAAGACAGGGGGGACTTCAAGTCCGAGAATTCCCCAGCCAGCAAGTCGGCTTATCAGAAAAGCTGAAATCCTCTTGTTTCAAGTTCAAAAGACTAAAAGTTATAAACAAGCAAGGGGGTGGCATTAAGTTTAGAAGAGCTATTTCTAAAATCTCAGCGGGCAAAATGGAAAAGTTTTCCAGCAGCTAGCCGCTGCCTTGGCAGGTTGCCACTAACGTATGGCAGGGGTGTGTGGAAAAAAGGGGTGGGGGAAATGCTTCATCAAGAGAAAAGTACAAGTAATTAATAATACACTTTAAAACCTACACGTATCACACCCCCTCTGGAGTCGACTTCTTTCATGGCGAGCTTTGCACTCTTGAGGTCTTATTGATCAACACTATTTTAGCTGACTTTCTAAAAGAAAACGTATTGGGCCCCGATGAAATTCTGCAATGGGGCTACTTTGAGGGAGCCCTATCCACCAACCCTGTGGATGGAAGGAACATCAAACACCCCTTCCTAGGAAATCTAGCAGGACACTCTGGATATGATATGGATATTTGAAGCCATTTTTTTCACCTCTGGAAGAGGGGGGGGGGAAACGATGCTTCCAGATCCTTTTTGACAATAAGGATTAAAGGATCAGCAATACGCTTTGGATAGGCTGCTCACTGTATTCTTTAGAAGGTTAATATGTGATCTTCCATTATCAGGCCCCTTGTTGGTATCTTTATAAATCTCTCAGCCAAGGAATCATTAACGCACAGGTTAGTTGTCTGAGAGGCTAAATAAAATTTCAATAATGCACAACCCTGACTGCTCTTTAGAAGGCCAGATCCTGAAGAGGAAACTCAAGTACTTTGGCCACCTAATGAGAAGGAAGGGCACCCTGGAGAAGAGCCTCATGCTGGGAACGATGGAGGGCAAAAGAAGAAGGGGACGGCAGAGAAGGAGGTAGCTGGATGGAGTCACCAAAGCAGTCAGCATGAGCTTCAAAGGACTCCAGAGGATGGTAAAGGACAGGAAGGCCTGGAGGAACATTGTCCATGGGGTCGCGATCGGTTGGACATGACTTCGCAACTAACAACAACAATGCACAACTAAAGAGAATCTTAGCTACAAGTCACAAAAGGCAACTCCTGCTTTCCATAAAATCCAACCAGACCCATTGTGAAATGTTTCCAAGTTAGAGATGCTGACATTTGTCTTCCTAACAGGGAAGGGAGGCTGCAACGGTCGTTAAGTGTGAAAAACGGTTTCAGCGCCGTTGTAACTTTGCGCGGTCGCTAAGTGAACTGTTGTAAGTCAAGCACTGCATTTTTTCCCAAGGGAGAGAATGCACTGTAAACAGAAGTGGTGGTGGTGAGGTGTTTATGTGCGGTAGTAACTCAAAAAGGAGCGTATTCCCCAAAGGAAGGGGAAGATGGCGCTGAGCTTTCCCTGAGATTTCAAGGACATAGGCAAGGAGAGGGGAAGGGAGGCTGGTAGCCTCTGAGCATGAACAGAAAGCCCCCACTCGGTTGGTTTCCTAGGGGGAGGAGCCCTTCCAAGGATTCCTCGCCTTTTGACTTGCTTAAGGACCTAGTCTACTCCTCCTGCTCCTCCTCCCTATTTGTGGGGGTGGGAGGCAATCCAGCTGAAGATCCACTCCACCCAACCAGCTTCCCACTCCTTGAAGCCCTCTGCACATGTTTGTAGAGCTCTTGTCATCCCCCCCCCTTCCTCCTCCTGCTCCCTGGTGGTGTTTTGGGGTGTGTATATTTGGAGGCAACCCAACAAAGCTTCTCCCTCTCCACCGGGCCCTCTGCACATACTCAGAGAACCCTTTCCTAGCCCTTCCAGTGGGTGTGAGAGCAGCAGCACAATGGACACCTCCCACACCCCCTCTGCATTTAATCAGAGCTCCCCCACACATACACACCTGTGGGTATAGGGCTGAGAACACTTCTCCAATCTTTTGTATGAGCTCAGAGGACCCTTTTCTTTCCCTGCCCCACCTCACTGACCTAGGACCAAGGACAACCCTTTAACTCTCTGCACGGTGCTCAAAGGACCCCCTTCTTCTCCCCACAGAGATAATGGGGGGGGCAACAGTGCAGTGCACCCCTCCCACCTTTCTGCACTCACTCAGAGACACCCACCTTCCCATCTACTCCCATGAGGATAAAGCTGAGGACATGCCCCCCAACACGCTGCACGTTGTCAGAGGACCAGCTCCACCTCCTCCCCCCCCCCCCGGGCGGGTGAGGGAACACAAGCGTGGAAGACCCTTCCCCACCATAAGCCTCTACACTTGCTCAAAGCCCTCCCCCTTCTGCCCACCCATGAATACGGGAACCATTGACACCTTCCTAGAACTCTGGACTCGCTTAGAGGACCCCTTCCTTATTCCTTCCCCCAGGGATGAAGCTAAAGACCCTCCCCAATAGTCTGCACTCACTCAAGGGACAACCCCTTCTCCTTCCCTCCCACGAGTCTGGGGTCCCACTGGCATGTCCCCTAGCCCTCTGCACTCGCTCAGAGGTCCTCCCTCCTTCCCCGCATGTGAGGAAAAAGCTAAGGACCCTCCCCCAACACTACACTCGCTCAGAGGGCCACCCCATTTTCTCTTCTCCCCCCACCATGGGAACCACTGACATCTCCTTAGTCCTCTGCACTTGCTCAGAGGAACCCCCTCCTTTCTCCTTCCCTCCCTCCCACGTCCCACAAGCGTCTTGGCTAGCCCTCTGCACTCGCTCAGAGGATCACCTTCTTCATTTCCCCCCCCCCTGGGGATAAAGTTGAGGACCCTCCCCCCAACACTGCACTCACTCAGAGGACACTCCCCCTTTCACCCCCCCCCATTGAATATGGGAACCAGTGACATCTCCATTAGCCCTCTGCACTCACTCAGAGGACCATTCTCCATCATCGCCCCCCACGTGGGGATACAGCTGAGGACCCTCTCCTCCAACACTCTGCACCCGCTCAGAGGACTCTCCCACTTTCTCCCCCCCTCCTTGAATATGGGAACCCCTGAAACCGCCTTAGCCTTCTGCATGCGCTCAGAGAACCCCTTTACTTCCCCCCACGTGAGGATACAGCCGTCGACCCTCTCCTCAACACTCGCTCAGAGGACTCTCCCCCCTTTTTCTCCCCCCCCAATTGAATATGGGAACCACTGACACCTCCTGAGCCCTCTGCCCTCGCTCAGAGGTCCCCTTCATTCTCCCGTCCCTCCCACGAGCCGGTGGGCCCCAGCGGCGTCTCCCGCAGCCCTCTGCACGCGCTCAGAGGCGCGCTCACCGTTGTGGTTGACCCAGGTCGGCTTCAGGAGCTTCATTTTTTCCCCGCCTCCTCCTCCTCTCCTCCTCCTTCTCTTCCTTCTCCCCTCCGCCGAACCGCTGCTGCTCTGGCTCCGTGCCGAGGGCCGGGGCAGGCGGGACGGCCCCGGCTCAGGCTGCCCTGGGCGGCGACGGTGGCCTCAGCCCCGGCCCCGGCCGCCTCAGCGCCGCCTTCCTCCTCTCCCTCCTCTGCCTCCCTTCTCCTCCTCCTCCTCCTCCTCGAGGCCCTCAGGGCCGCCGCGCCATCGCCCGTCCCGCCAGCCGCAGCCGCCGCCGCCGCCACCCGGCCGCATCCCCCGCTCCCGGCGGCTCCCCGGCAACGCCGGAAGTCAGCGGAGGGCAACGACCCAAGCGGCCCGGCGGGAAACAAGGGACGACGCCCAGAGAGGCCGGCCGGGTGGCGCGGCGGGTGGGGGTTTTGTGGGGGGGCTTCCCGGGAGGCCTCAGACGGCGACGGCCGAAGGGCGTCCGGGCCGCCGGGGGTCCCCGGAGGAGGAGGCGACGGGGTAGAGGGAGGCTCGAGGGCGGCTCAGAGGCCCCGGCGGTCGGCATGGCTAAGCGCAAGGGCTGGGAGAGGAGAGAGGGGCGGCCCTGTCAGGCGGCGGGGAACTACAGCTCCCGGCAGGCTCCGCTAGGGCGGCTGGCGCTGAGGCATGCTGGGAGGCGTAGTTCGGCGGGAGGCCGCGGGGAGCGAGGCCGAGAGGGGTGACGTCATGAGTGTCCCTGCAACTCTGATGGATTTTAGAATAAGGGGATAGAATGAGGTTAGAATTGGAATAGAATTAAGAATAGAAAAGAATAGAATATGATTAGAATAGAATATAGAATAGAATAAAGAATAGAATAGAATAAGATTAGAATAGAATAGTATAGAGAATACAATAAAGAATAGAGAATAGAATAAAATAATAGAATAGAATAAGAGAATAAAGAATAGAATAGAATAAGATTAGAATAGAATAGACAATAGAATAGAAATAAAATATAATTCAATAGAATGGAATAGAGAATAGAATAAGATTAGAAATAATATAGACTAGAATAGAAGTAGAATAAAACAGAATAGAATAGAATAGAATAGAATAGGAGTAGAATAGAATAGAGTAGGGTAGAGTAGAGTAGAATAAAATAGAAGAGAAACTTTATTGTCACTTTAAATGTACAATAATCAGCATACATTAAAATGAAATTTTGTTGCATTCAGCTCTTTAAAAGAGAAACATGCATACCCATATGCACGTATTCAAGGTATACAAACATTATTTATTGATATATTTTTTTTCTATTGCATTTATATATTTTAGTAAAATATATTTTAAAATACATTACAATGTTTTTGCCTATTTTACTATTCAGGTGGTTCTCCACTTATAACAGTTCATTTAATGACCCTTTGAAGTTACAACAACGTTAAAAAAAGTGACTTATGTTCACACTTAACAACTGTTGCAGCATCCCCTTGGTCACATGACCAAAATTTGAATGCCTGACAACTGGCTTCTATTTATGACCGTTGCAGTGTCCCGGGGTCATGTGATCCCTTTTTGCGATCTTCTGACAAGCAAAGTCGAGGGGGAAGACATATTCCATTAACAACTGCGTCATTAACTTAACCCACAATTTCCTTAATTGTGACAAGAAAAGTAAAAAAAATAGAATGGAATGGAATGGAATAGAATTCTTTTTTATTTATTTATTTATTTTAAACACATTTGTAGCGTCTTTACAACACTTTTACATCTTTTAACATATATTCCTTATACATCTCTCTCTCTATTATCTATCTATCATATACATATACATACATACATACATACATACATACATTCGTAGATTTTCACGGGTGTAGGTCTTGTTGTATTCGGTCTTTTCCCGTGTAACATAGAGATTATCTTGGAGACAATATCAATGTTACACGGGAAAAGACCCGAATACAACAAGACCAGCATATCTATCTATCCATCCATCCATCCACATATTTTTACATATCTTTTATCTCTATTGATTCCAAACATAGAATTCTTTATTATCCAAGTGTGATTGGACACACAAGGAATTTGTCTTTAAATGCATATGGTCTCAGTGTACATAAGGAGAATAAAATACATTTGTCAAGGTACAACACTTAGTGATAGTCAATGGGGCAAAAACTCAACAAATATCCCACTTAACAACAGAATTGTTAGGCTCGTGGGTAGTCCCTTGATATATATCTTACCATGGGACGATTGTCGGCAGCGTTATACATGTATAAAGTTTTTTTATATGTTCTGTTTATAGTCTTCTTATTTATTTACACCACCCGTCTCACCTTGCAACAATGAGAGAAAACATTAAAATGATAATTATTGAGAGAGAGAGAGAGAGAGAGAGAGAGAGAGAGAGAGAGAGAGAGAGAGAGAGAGAGAGAGAGAGAGAGTTGCGCGCGCAACTTTTCCGGAACCTCCCGAAGAGCCTTCGGAAGTGGGAGAGCAGCAATCAGAGCCGGACGGCGGTCCGTCGCTTGGAGCGGTCCTCCATCACGAACGGAGCCATGTGGGCTCGTGGTGCGTTAAACCTCCTCGGGAATCGGGCGGGAGGCGCTTTATTTGGGTAAGCGGTCCTGGGTGGGGGTCTTTTCCGCCCCTTCGGCTTCTTCCAGCGGCGAGCGGCCTATCTTGGGGTGGATTAGGGGAAGCAAGTCTCGCCCTTGGGGACGCCCCGCACCAGCCTCGCCTCGAAAACCTATCATTCAGCAGAAAAACAGGGATCCTTGGAGGTCATCTAGGCCAACCCCATGCTCAAACAGGAGACCCTGTTCCATTTCAGACAATGGCTGCCCAGTCTCTTAAAAACGTCCAGTGATGGGTCACCCACAATTTATGATTCTTTATAGAACATCAAATAAGGTTGGAAGGGACCTTGAAGGTCATCTAGTCCAACCCCCTGCTGGAGCCCATTCCAGGCAAATGGCTGTCCAGTCTCTTCTTAAGAACTTCCAGTGTTGGAGCAACCACAACTTCTGGAGACAAGTTGTTCTGCTGATTAATTGTGCTCAGTGTCAGAAAATTTCTTCTTAGTTGGCTCTCTCCTTGATAACCTTCTCTCTATTATTTATATTCCTCTGTATCCCCCCTTTATTACTTTTACAAATAACTCATGGTGACAGATATATCCAACACACTTTCCTTCTAATTTCTCTGCAATCACCCTGGATTGACATTGTATACACTTTTAGTTCTCAGTTAATCTGGAATGGACAACTTCGTGCGAACCACTGGCAGTCTTCCCTCTTGGAACTGAGAACAGCCCTGCCCATGAGGTAAAGTAAATCCCAAATTGTTATCCAATCCTTTCCACCCCATAATATAGGAAGAACTATTAAAATGTGTTATTTTCCCTACTGTCAGCCTATGCTTTGCTGTTGCTTCGGCTGCCATGAAACGGGGAGGGAGGGCATGGTATTTGGGAGGGGTTACTATTTGTGCTGGAGGAAGTTTCTGGAGCTCAGCTGCCTGTCGCACTACGCATGCGTAGGAGGTTCCCGCCAGGACTAACGGCACCGACATTCCATCTTAGTGATGCCTTTTGAAGTTATCTCACACCTGACACTTGGGAGAATTATGATTGGACTGTAACTGTGATGCCAAGGGGTGGGGAATGGGTTATTCTATATATCAATCACTTTCGCGCCTAAATAATCAGTCTTCGCTTCGCTATGCCTTTAATCATTTATAATTAGTAAAAGTACACTTGATTTCTACCCACAGAGTCTCGTGGTCTTCTTTCCTAATTATCTAACGGAGAGGTACTGACACCTACCTTCTCTGAGAAAGTTTGGAATCCTGTGGTTAGATTCCCCATTCTCTCATTTTATCATCCCAAGAACTGAACTTTGGTGGACAATGAACGAGCCAAGATCATTCCTGGATGAATAGCGATTTAAATCTTAAACTTGTTAATTACTTCTGAACATTTCTCATTGTTTTACCATCTGTTGAAACATAGATAAATAACTACAGCTTTCTTGGCTTAGTCTTGTGAGTGAGGCCAGTCAGGCTCTTTCCAATTCATATACATGTTTCATCTTTACAGTGAACAATCACTTAAGAAAAGGTAATTTGACTTGGATAATCTATTAAATGTTCTGGAGTGAGGAACTCGGCTTGCTTTTCCAAGTTCAGATTTCAAATTTCTCCAATGCACTCAAAGTAACTAATTAATATGGCTGCAATTTATTTTTTGCTTATGCAAGAAAAAGTGCAGCTGAATCCAAGAGGATTTACATTTGAGTAAGCACTCATATATTGCAATACTCACACCCACACATATTAGTGTAGTCTCAACTTCTGTCCATAACGGAGCCTGAAAATCCGTCTTATGTGACTGACACAATTTTACAATTATTTTGTGGTGGTGGTTAAGCAAACAATGTGATTATAACTTATTGTGCCGATTGTTAACTGAATCCATTCCTATGGGTATTTTTTTTTTTGTATTAAACTCGCCCAAAAGGCTAGAAAAAGCAAAAAAAAAAGGTTATAAATCAGTCACAGGACTGCACAACACTACAACCATCTGTGATTTTGAGATTGTTTTTGCATTGATGGCGAACTTTTTCGGCACCAAGTGCTAAAAGGGTCGCACGGAAACATCGCCCGCACGTGCACACGCTCTCAAAAAGCTGAACTTCTGGACTCTAGCACGTATGCGCGTCCGACGATCAGCTGGCTGGTGCATATACGCAGGCCGGTTTTCGGCACTGCCGCGGATGCAAAGGACAGCTGATCGTTGCATGCATGCGTGCCAGAAACCCAGAAGTCAAACAGGCGAGGTATGCATGCCAGGCGACATGGCTTCGCGTGCCACTTTGGCCAAAGTGTGTCATATGTTTGCCATCATGGTTCTGAGAAGGTGAAATAGCATTCTGTAAAATTCAGGGGGCGACTGGTATTTTATTTATTTCTCTCTCCATTAGAGCTGAGCCCCCGAGGAAGAAGAAAAGGGTAGATCCGAAGCAGGACTTTGCTCAAAGAGAACGGCTGAAAAAGAAAATCAGAAAATTGGAAAGAGCAGCTCAAGAGTTGGTGCCCATTGAAGACTTCATCATCCCATTCAAATTCATGGATGAAAAAAGGTAACAGGACAAATTTTATTTAGCATGTTCGTTTGTGCCGGCTGGAGGATTTGGGGAGTTGATGTCCACCCGTCTCCAAAGTGGCTGAGGCGAAGCTCTTCTCTAAAGATGGTATACCGTCATAAATATGAGTCAGTTGGCCAGGCCCTTGAATTTTGATCGTGACCTTGGGGATGCTGCAACGGTCATTAAGTATGAAAACGGATAAGTCACTTTTTTCAATGCCATCCTAACTTCGGTCACTTAAATGTATTGTAAGTTGAGATAATCTTTATGAAACTATAAGAACAGGGATGTCAAACTCAAGGCCCGGGGCCCAGATCTGACCTATGATGTGCTTAGATCTGGCCTGCAGGGCCGCTCTGGAAACAGCAAAGGACCAGCCCGCGATGCCTCTGCCAGCGAGAATGGAACGAGTTCTGTTATCTCCGGCAGAGGGTTGCAGGAGGCCGTTGCAACTGAAAATGGAGCTCAGGAGTGTTCTGAGCTAGGCTTCCCAAGAGTATGAAGCAAACTCCTTGTCCCGACAAAAAATCCTTTTATTAATTTACTGTGAATTCTGCTCATTTATATCCAGCAAAGTCTTTCAAGGAGGATTTACAGTCACAGACCTTATCTGGCTTGGAGAGCTGCCAGGCCGATATCTGCAAAACTTTTGCAAGGAGCCTCGGAGAGTCACGAACCAATTAAGCGAACTAATTGTCTCTTGCAAACTCCATTCCCCTTTCCTCCTCTTTTATTTCCTCTGGGAGGGGCCATTCATCATCCACCTGTGGCCTTACTCCCAAGTAGACCCCTGTTCTTTAGCTGTTCCCTTCGTCTGGCAACTCTGTGCATGCGCACACTGGGAACAGGCTCCAGCTGTTCTTCTGCCTCATTGATGTCTGACTCTGAAGGCAGCTGATAATTGGCATACGGCTCTGGCCCCTTCTCTGCCTCCGACACAGAGCCCTCATTAGAGCCTTCCCCAGACTCCGGGACTGGCCCAGGTTCCTCCCCAACCTCCTTGCTGTCTGAATTTGCTGCCAGCTGGCAGGCCACAACAGGGAGCCCATTTTCACTGACACACTGCTTGGGCCACCAGACACCTTCCGACACAAGTGACATTGAGCTGCCCATGGCCACCCTGGTCACACCCTCCCCGACACACCACACACCCCCCGAGGTCGAACGACACTGATGTGGCCCTCAATGAAATCGAGTTTTGATACCTCTGCTCTAGAAGAACTCAATTCAGAAAACGTCCACGTGTCATATTTTTAACTTGCAGCCTATTTTTCTCCCAGGGTCCGAGAGGCTGCCCCGCTGTCCCTCGACGAAAGGGAAAAACGAGCTAAGCTTTTGAAGCAGTGGGCCGCCTATAAGCAACGACAGGACAAGGCCGAGATGGACACCATGAAAACACTGATCGCCGCTCAAGAACAGGCTTTGAGGGAATTGCGCCTGGAGTCGGAAGAGCTGTACCAGGCAGCCATTCTGCGGGATGATTGCTTGTTTCCTTTCGACAGGCCAGAGCCTCTGCATACACCCCCTCAGGCTACCTACGAAGCCCCCGAAGGGAAATGCAACGATCTCACCAGAACATACACGTACTGATTTTGGTTGTGGGAAGAGCAACACCGCCAGCAAGCATGTAAACATGCTAAATTATGTTCTGCCTGACTTTTTCTTAGATTTCAAGCACTCGCCCAATGTAGAGGTTATACAAAGGTTATGTACAGACATCCGCAGCAAACTGCCATGTCTTAGTAATCGATTACCTCAACATCTGTGACCTCACCTAATTAGTAGAGCCAGGTGCTACCAGGAAATGTTGTGTTATGTGAAGCTTCTACTTTGGCTGGGATGGTCTTAGAGATTGACAAGGAGAATAAGCCAATAAGATGCTGTTGAATAAACTATACTTGCCAATATTTTTGCCTGACACAGAGAGCTGATGAAAGGCTATTTTGTACAGGGTAGTCCTCAACATATGACCACGATTGAGCCCAAAGTTTCTGATGCTAAGACGGCTAATTTTACCACCTTTCTTTTTACAACCTTTCTTGCCGCTGTCGTTAAGTCACGTGACCCGTCAAAACCGCGGACAACAAAATCGCACTCGACGAAAGCGCGCATTTGACATCACAGCGCGATGAAAAAAATTAAAAATTGAAATAAAAATAAAATTAAAGCACTTAGGTTAAGGGTTAGGTTTAGGGTTAGGTTTAGGGTTAGGTTTGGGGGGGTTAGGGTAAGGTTTTTGCTTTATTTTTACATTTTTCGATCACAGCGCGATGTTTTCATCGCGCTGTGATGACGTCAAATGCGCGCTTTCGTCAAGCGCGATTTTGTCGTCCGCGGTTTTGTGGTGGAACCGTTAAGTCATTGCTGCGGTTAAGCTAGTAACAGGATTGTTAAGTGATACTGGCTTCCCCATTGACTTTGCTTGTCAGGAGGTCGCCAAAAGAGACCACATGACCCCTGGATTCCGCAACAGGCGTCGGTCCATGCCAGTTGCCAATCATCCAAATTTTGATCATATGACTATGGGGATGCTGCAACATTCCTAAGTGTGAAAAATAGTCCTAAGCCACTTTTTTCAGTGCTGATGTAACTTTGGTCACTAAATGAACTGTTGTAAATCGAGGACTACATCTGGACTGTGGAGTTGAACGTAACAGAATTGCCAGTCCTCCAAACATCCAGCTTCCTATTGAGTTCACACATCCTATTAAGCCGTAGTATATTGGTTTTTTGGGGAGGGTTATTAGGTGTATAGAAACACAACCTTGTGGTTTATGGTGTTGTAAAGGATGTTTTAAGCCAGACCTGAATGATCATCCTCTTTTCATCACCCCATAATCCCTTGCAGGGTGAAATCTGGCCAACGGAATGGAGCTGAGTGTTTACTGGCTGGATGCCCTTCCCTGTCGCCAATACGGAGTTTTGGTCAGCAGATATATTCCCAGGGTGCCCAGAGAGAGAAATATCTGCCTCTACCTTGGATTGAACTCACAGCCTGCTGATTGTGAGGGGAGAGATCCACCTCAAGGCCACCGCACCGCTCTTTAAGCTGGACTGGAATGTTGCATACAAATAAAGAATTCTTGGCTTCTCCCTTTTTCACCCAGTTGCGGGGTTTTCATAGCTAATGTGCAACAAAGACAGAGCTTGTAAACCACCAATTATATCGTTTGCAATGATATTTTGTGAACGTCCTTTGAAACTTTGCACTGACTTCGGAGAAGAATTCAGAGCAGCTATTTACAGAAAAAATAAATCTGACACCTAGACATAGCCAAGTGGAAACACAGATTTATGGTGGAAAAAAAAATCCCTATCTTCAGGATTAAAAGTCTCTTGAGGGTGCCACTAGGATATTGGGGAGCCTCATCCTTTGAGGTTTTCTTCCTCAATGGGTGAATTCCAGTCAGGTGGAGGACTTTTTCTCATTTTCCATACTGGTGCGTGCTTCTCTTTCTTGGCCAACCGTTCACGCTCACTGTTGCACAACTGTTCCTGCAAGAGATCAAAGCTGTGATTAATAATATCCCAACACTCAGCACACACCATGGTTTTCGGAGTGAAATAGATCAGTAGGGTCCTTGGTGCTCTCTCAGCTTGGTTGTCTTCCGGCAGATGTTTCATGACCCAAACTAGGTAACATCAGTTCCAAACCCCACTCCCTGCTAGCACTGATGGTGTTACCTAGTTTGGTAATGAAACGTCTGCCAGAAAACAACCAAGCTCAGCACCAAAGGCTTCCTTCCTTCCTTCCCTTATATCCATCTATCAATATGCTGACTCTTTAAACCATCAATATGCTGACTCTTTAAACCAGTGGTCTCCAACCTTGGCAACTTTAAGACTTGTGGACTTCAACTCCCAGAGTTGAAGTCCACAGGTCTTAAAGTTGCCAAGGTTGGAGACCACTGCTTTAAACCGCTTACAGGAGGGGTCTCCAACCTTTTGGACCTCAGGCCCTACAAATTCCTAATTTTAAATCCCATGGACCACTAAAAGTGCAGTTGGACACAACCAAATAAAAGACGGGGAGGAAAATTTAGCTGTTCCTTCTCCTACGTCAACCAATTCATGAGGTACAGAAGCATCTATTTTTGTTCTGTTTTTTTAATTTTTTATTTCGTATGGCATAGCAAAACACAGCCTAGTGCATACAATTCACAGAAACAACACCTAAATTGCCTACCGAAATACAAAACCCCACAGCAGTGCATTATTTTAAAAATGAAACCATGAATAAACATAGGAGTAAAATTATACAGGGACGTGGTGGCTCAGTGGCTAAGGCGATGAGCTTGTCGATCAGAAAGGTCGGCAGTTTGGCGGTTCAAATCCCTAGTGCTACATAACAGAGTGAGCACCCGTGACTTGTCCCAGCTTCTGCCAACCTAGCAGTTCGAAAGCATGTAAAAATGCAAGTAGAAAAATAGGAACCACCTTTGGTGGGAAGGGAAAAGCGTTCCGTGCGCCTTTGGCGTTGAGTCATGCTGGGCCACATGACCACAGAGATGTCTTCGCGGACAGCGCTGGCTCTTCGGCTTTGAAACGGAGATGAGCACCGCCCCCTAGACCCGGAAACAACTAGCACACATTTGCGGGGGAACTTTTATCTAAACTTATATTTCTATAACTTCCATCTTCCAGATCCCATACTGTACCTTGGCCACTGCGCTTTTGGTTCTCTCCCATTCTTTGCAATTCTTGTAATCCTTTTTCCACTGCGCACAAGATGGCATCCCCCCGTAAGTGTAATAATGATGACATAGATTACGGATGCTCCGGCACAGCTTCCATTCAGACCAGTAATCTGTGCAGGCTCGGGGCGGCTGTGAGACACAAAACACAAAACAAATTCTTATAAAGTGGGAGATGAGATCATGGACAGCATAGCCCTCACCTTTATAATGGGTGGGGAAAGAGAGTCAAGAAGGGACCCTCCCTAGTTTCTTGGGATGTAAAGGAGAAGGATGTAATGCCATGTGGGAAAACCCTTGGGAGACGGGGAAGAGATGCCTCCAAGGAATGGTCAGATAAGAAGCGGCTGAGCCCACAGCTGAATAATGGGTGGAGAAAGATGCTCAGAAGAGATCCTCCCTAGTTTCTAAGGATGTAAAGGAAAGGGCTGTAATGGTGGATGGGAGATGGGGAGATGAGATGCTGCCTAGGGAATGTTTAGATATTGGACAGCATAGCCCTCAGCTTCCTAATGGGTGGAAGAAAGAGACTCAAGAAGGGACCCTCCCTAGTTTCTCCGGCTGTAAAGGAGGCAGCTATAATGGTATGTGGGAAAGACCTTGGCTGTTGAGGCAGAAAAGGAGAGAAGAGAGGCTGCCTAGGAGGCAGTATGATAAGAGACAACATAGCCCATAACGGGTAGAGAAAGATGCTCAGAAGGGACCCTTCCTAGTGTCTAAGGATGTAAAGGAGGGCAGCTATATAGGGTCTCCTGCTTGGGCAGGAGGCTGGACTAGAAGATCTCCAAGGTCCCTTTCAGCTCTACTCTCCCCTCACTGGGTGGCATGTATATTTATTCTGAAACACAGAATGTAAAATATAATATTTCATCATTATTCTGCATAATAATGCTTACTCTCAAAAAAGCCATCTCTGGGCTTTGGAGTTCCTTAGGACCAAGGGTTGGAAAGACTACTCAACCCTAGAGAAAGTCAACATCAGGCTGCTTTCACATGACCTGCAAACACCAGTGTCCTGCATTCACACAACCCGCGAGCTCCAAACACACAGAGAGATACAAACACACACACACACATCAGAAAGGCTTTTCCTTCCTGCTGGCTCAAGGGATGACCCTCCTACTGGCCAGTTTTTTTCAATTATTAGCCACGATTAGGGGCTAATTGTGACCCGGAGAAGCTCACCCGCCAAACTCCTCCTTCAGCGGCCATTGCGTGGTCTTCCCTCCTTTGGAAGAACGACCGGGGAGGGGCGGAGCTTCTGGCCGATCGTCTCCGCCCGCCTTTGTCCCAATAGGCGGGGCAAAGCGCCGTGTGGAACTTTAATCAAGGACTCCTAAGGGCTACAGTCAATAGCGCGCAGCATCTCTTCCGGTTCTGTTGTGTAATTGGAAAAGCAGGTAGGCGGGTCGAGACTGAGGGGGGGGGTAGGACTTAAGAGCTACAATCCGTAGCGAACATACATCACGTCCGGTTCCCAGCTGTAAAGGAAAAGTTCCTCCATGTGCGGGTGATAGATACACATGTGCGTGTGTGTGTGTGTGTTTATAGATAGATGATAGATGAGATAGATAGATAGATAGATAGATAGATAGATAGATAGATAGATAGATAGATAGATAGATAGATAGATAGATAGATAGATAGATAGATAGATAGATAGATAGATAGATAGACAGACAGACAGACAGACAGACAGACAGACAGATGTGGAGGAATGGTGGATAGATTAAGTAGGTAGGTAGGTAGATCTGAATATATAGGTAGATCTGAAGATAGATAGATAGATATAAGATAGATAGATAGATAGACAGACAGACAGACAGACCGATGATGGAGAGATGTGGACGAATGGTGAATGGAGATAGATTAGGTAGGTAGATAGATGTGAATATATATATGGATCTAGAGAGAGAGAGACAGAGAGAAAGATGATAGACAGATAGAGAGAGAGACAGAGAGAGAGGGAGGATAGATATAGAGATAGAGATGATGATGCAGAGATGTGGACGAATGGTGGATAGATTAGGTAGGTAGATATGAATATATAGGTAGATCTGGAGATAGAGAGAGGGAGGGAGGGAGAGGGGGACAAATGGTGGATGGAGATAGATTAGGTAGGTAGATAGATATGAATATATAGTTAGATCTGTAGATAGATATAAGATGGATGGACAGATAGAATAGATGATAGATGGAGAGATGTGGATGAATGGTGGATGGAGATAGATTAGGTAGTAGATAAATGTGAATATATATATGGATCTGGAGAGAGAGAGAGAGAGAGAGAGAGATGATGGGGAAAGAGATGTGGACGAATGGTGGAGATAGATTAGGTAGGTAGATATGAATATATAGGTAGATCTGAGATAGATGGATGGATGGATGGATGGATGGATGGATGATGGAGAGAGAGAGAGATGGCGTTTAAAGCTTCAACTTTTAAAACAATGAAAGCAGAATACAAATCAGTAATGTAACTTTGCCAATCTGATTGTTTTGGAGCAGTATAAGCCACGTGGCTTTCTGGGAATTGTAGTTGAAGGATGGAGGCATGAGGCTCTCATTGGAAATCAAGTTTTTTAAAAAAAACATTGCATTTTTTAATGGTTTGGGCCAACACGCTATTCACAATTCAAAAGCAAATTTGACAAGAATGTAATTTGGCCGTTGGAAAGAGTGGCTTTTCTGAACCTGAAAACCCCAAACAATAAAACTTGAGAAAGGTAGCAATAGATTAACAGCGATATTTGTTCTGATGTTGGCAGGGGAAATGCTCTATGATAGCTTGTCCTCTAGGTCAGGGATCTCCAACCTTGGGGCAAAGCTGGCTGAGGAACTCTGGGAATTGAAGTCCACAGGTCTTAAAGTTGCCAACGTTGGATACCACTGCTCTAGGTCATCTATACACCCCCCCCCCTCAGCAATGGAACACTCTGCCTCCTAGGAAGGTTAAGGCAAGCAGACCCAAGTGTTAGAGCCAAGTGCTCCCAGATTATTAGCAAGCTGCTCTTAGTACTGCTTCACTTTCTTTAAATGAACTATACCAATAGAAGTATTTGTAGCTCAGGGTTGATCTGCGGGGTCCTTGCTGCTCTTTGACCTTAGTTGGGTTTTTTGTGGACATTTCATTACCCAACTAGGTAACAACAACAGTGCTAAATCAGATGGGAGAGGAGAAGGATTATTGTTGGCTCTTTGGTGCTCTCTGAGCTTATTATTTGCTTGGATGTTTCATTACCCAACTAGATAACAATAGTGCTAGATTCAGGGGTGGGTTTCAACCGGTTCGCGGCGGTCCCTGCGATCCGGTTGGTCGCCGAACCCGGAAGTAACTAACTTCCGGGAACGGCGAAGCCCCCCCCCCTGCGCGCGCCCACTCCTTACCCGGTTTTGATGAATTCTGTGCTTCCACGCATGCGCAGGACGCATACAGCGCCTGCGCGATCCTCCAGGAGCAGCTGGAGCATCGCACAGACGCTAGTACGCATGCGTGCACTGCACACGTGTGCGAGGACGCCGCCGGTCTCGTTCCAACCGAACCGGTTGGAACGGGGCGAGAAACCCACCCCTGGCTAGATTAGATGGGAGAGGAGGAGGAGGAGGAGGAAGAGGATGATGATTATCATTGGCTCCTTGGTGCTCTCTGAGCTTGATTGTTTGCTTGGACGTTTCATTACCTAACTAGGTAACATAATCAGTTTTAGAAGGGAATTAGGAGCAGGGATAGGAGGAGGACTGTTGGGTCTTTGATGCCCTGAACTTCGTTGTTTTCCTGCAGACATCTTTTTACCCAACTAGGTAACAACATCATTGCTACATGGGATGGGATAAGGAAAAGGAGAACGCTGCTGGGTCCTTGGTGCTCTCTGAACTTTTCCTGTAGACATCTATATACCCAACTAGGTAACATCATCGGTGCTGAAAGGGAGTGGGGGATTTTGCTCTCAAAACTGGAATGTCTCCAGAAGCCTATTTTCATTTTCTGTTCAAACTGTCAATGCGGAGAAGCAGGAATACAAAGAGTCTTGTTTGCTACAGGATTATTTTTATTGTCGTCCAAGCGTTAAAGAGTTCAGGGTTTCCGGCCTTTCTTGCGAAGAGACTGACCTTCTCCGGAAAACGCAATAAAACGACTGCTAGCATCATCCTGAAAAAAAAATGGAGAAAAGGATAGAGAGGTGATTTGGACCATAATTATTTTCTGGAATTGCACTCATAAAGTCAACAGGCCCTGCTTCCAATGCTATTCGGAAGAATAATTTTCAAGCTTACGGAGGATCCAGATATGTTCTGATGGAAGACACCGGACGTTTATATAAATCATTTCTGGGGATTTTGGCCTACAAGCTACTTAACACAACATTAGCATCAAGATTTCCATTCCTTTCAATCTATGTAAAAATCTCTCTCTCTCTCTTTCTCTCTCATCTCTCTCCCTTTCTCTTTCTCTCTCTTTCTCTCTGTCTCTCTTTATCTCTCTTTCCCTTTCTCTTTCTCTCTCTCCCTTTCTCTCTCTCTCCCTCCCTCCCTCCCTCTCTCTGTTCCAGCATAACTCTGGAATGCCTTGAGCATTCAACCAAACTTGGTACACAGATGATTTACTCTCTGGAAACAAATATTGTGGGGGTAAGACACCCCTTAAGTGAGTGTTCTGTTAAGATACAGCCTGTTGTGCCATAAAATGGCTTTTACAGTACTGCTATAAAATGGCTTCTACCGTATAGCGCATTGGAGTTGCCATGGTGATGGCTTCACAGTACTCCACAAGGGGCTCCCTCTTGTAAAGGGGAAAATCCAACATTAGAAATTACATTTGGCCCGGACATTTCCCCCCCTATAAATAAATGCCGGTTTATCAACTAGTTTTTTTTTAAGGCATTGAATTATTTATGTATTCTTTCTTATGGCACATATCAAGACTGCCCAGAGTTTTAAGATTGGAGAGGTATCCAAATGCAATAAACAAACAAGGGGTAAAAAAATGCTTGTGTGGAGGGTTGGACTAGATGACCTACAAGGTCCCTTCCAACTCTGTTAATCCCTCTCTGTTATCTCTGTTATAAAGACGTGTCATTGGATGGGGGGGGGGGAAGCAAACACAAATTATTCATCATATGTTTTGATATATTTGTTTCTTTTTTTCTTTCCCTCATCTTTTTGGTTTTTCTTAGAAAATGATACATTGCTGGTGTTTGGGATGTGATGTATAATAGATCAACTTCTGTGGCTGGTTTGGGTAACACTTTTTCTCGTGTGTGTGTGTGTGTTTTAGTTTTTTAGTTTTATATTTTTACAAACATACCAATGCCTGAACAGTGTGGCACCTACATATCATACATTCTAATACAAATAAACTAATAAAATTAATCATAATTATTACATTCAACCAACTTATATATTTCTAATAGCAATACATAATTATATTAAGTTGCAGTCTGCCATTATTCAATTATTCCATGTTTCCTCTTGTTATTGCTCTTATTTTATTATATAAAAATGTATACATTAGCATTCCCCCTTTCTCTTATTTCTCTCTCTTATTCTAACTTTTAGTTATGTCACCCTTTATTACAAGATGTTTTCTTTCTATCCTACCTAAATTCTAGCCGTGTCACCTACCTAAAAAAGGAAAGAGATAGATAGATAGATAGATAGATAGATAGATAGATAGATAGATAGATAGATAGATAGAAGCAAATCAGAAGAATAACAATAAAGAGAAATCATCTATCCATCATCTCTTGCCCGCTTCAATACTTTAATTGCTATGCTTTTTTTGACTTGCCTTCCATATTCCTCTCTTGGATCTCTGACTCTGCATGTATTTTTTGGCTGTTCAATCTGGGTCTTTCTCCCATCTCTACCCTCTTCCGTACTGTCTAATTTCCAAAATTTCTGGGCGGCACTTGTTGAAATTCACAATCTGAGATCCAGCTTTTTTTTTTAAAAAAAAAAATCCAGCTTTGCTCACCTCTTCTATTTTCTTTACCAGCGGCCGGGAATTTCGAATGAATGTGATCTTGCCAATTTTGAACTCGTAATTCGGAATGCCCCTGCCAAGAGGAAGGGAGAAAGTTTACCCGTTTAAAAAAAGACAAGAATTCAGGGAAAAGTTTATTGCGGTCAATTTTGCCTTTCAGGGCCCTGCGTTCACATGTTCCCTTTTGTTCTAGGCTTGGATATTTAACACACTGAAATTTTTACTATATTTCGTAAGTCACCATAATTCAAAAGGATACTGGCTGGCACAAGCATTTCAAAATCAACCCATTTAATCCAGGTAGACAATTGGAACGGTCCAGTGGCCTAGAGGTGGCGCTCTGGCGTCACAATCAGGCTGTGAGTTCAATCCAAGGTAGAGGCAGATATTTCTCTCTCTGGGCACACTGGGAATATATCTGCTGAACAAAACTCCGCATTGGCGACAGGGAGGACATCCGGCTCTGCTCCATTCAGTTGCCCAGACTCCACCCCGCAAGGGATTATGGGGTTGTTAAAAGACGATGATGATGATGAACCCAGAAAAACACTTTCTGGATTCTCACAATATACAGCTTTACACCTCACCTTATTTTTAGGGTTTAGCATAATTTGCAAACTCAGCCGTGAGTTATTTCGGCTTAAGCGGCTTTACAAAACCAGCCACTGTGGTTATTCACATGAGGCCCCATATATTGGGCAAACCCAGACAACTGCAGTTTATATTTTAAACTAGGTCTAAACAAACAAGGGATGAAGAAACCAGAAAACAGGAAAGAAAACATTAAATATACAAGTATATATTCAAGAGTGAGATATAAAGGAGGGGAGGGGACGTAGTTAGGATAGATTAGCAAAGGTAAGGGAATAAGAAATAATATTAAACTATATTTGGGTTTGCGGAAATACCATCCCCAAGAAAACATAAACTGATAATTGAAAGAGACACCTATAAAAACAGAAAAAGAAAGGGAAAGAGGAGGAGAGGAAGAGGAGGGAAGGAAGAAAGAGGTAAGGAGAGGAGGGTGGAAGGGAGAGAAAGAGAAGGAGAGAGGGTAGGAAGGGGAAGAGTAGGAATAGGGGAGAGGGTAAGGGAATAAGAAATGATACTAAACTCTATCTGGATTTGCGGAAATACCATCCCAAGAAAACATAAACTGAGATTTGAAAGAGACACCTATGACAACAGAAAGAGAAAGGGAGAGAGGAGGAGAGAAAGAGGAGGGAAGGAAGAAAGAGGTAAGGAAAGGAGGGTGGAAGGGAGAGAAAGAGAAGGAAAGAGGGTAGGAAGGGGAAGAGTAGGAGTAGGAGAGAGGTAAGGGAAGAAGGAAGGGGAAGGAGAGGAGGAAGGAAGGAAGTAGAGAAGGGAGGGAGGGAGAAAAGAAAATGAAAAATAAGGTGGTGTTACAATAGGCAGAAGGGATAGTAAATAAAGCAACCCAAACTGTATATTATAACCTATTAAATGGAATAACAAATGTTTAAGGATGACAAATGTAAAGAAGAAGAATTAGGTGAATGTATACTCACAATGGCATGTAAGAGAATAAAAATTTTAAAAAATTGAGGGGCGGGGAGAAAAGAAAAGAAACCGGAACACTAGGGAAAAAAAGCAACGATCCGAGGGAATCATGGTGGAAGTAAGAGAAAGAAGGGCCCAACTAACCGTCGAATATCTCCTGGTTTAATTGGAGAAGGACTTGGATCAACTCCCTTCTTTTTTCCATCCAACCTGTTCCCAGACCCAGAAAACGCCTAACGAAAGAAGAGAGAGAAACACAATCACTTAACGACAGGATGTTTCTGACAAAGGCGCCATCAAAACTCAACCGAGTATATTTGTTTTGCCTCATTTTCCGGCCTTTCTTGCCAACGTTGTTAAGTGAATCACTGCGCTTGATTAAATTAGTCACAGGGTTGTTAAGTGAACCTGGCTTCCCCATTGACTTTGCTTGTTGGATTCTTCCCTGTTTCTCTATTTTCTTGCTTCTTTACTGTTTTCTTAAAGGTATTGAGATCGGATTTAAAAAAAAAACCTTGGCAGAAGAGATTTAAATCTGATTTTATCCCGAATTTTCCCTGAAGCCAAGGAACAAAAGTCAGAGCATCAAAGATATATGTGTGTTGTATTTGTGCTGATAAATAAATAAAGGGAGACTAGTATAGATCTATTTCAAGCTACTTAGCTCTCATCAGCTAGCCATACCCTTACTGGGATTAGAACCTGTGCTGTATTACATATTAGGCAGTTGTGCCTAATACAACACAAATGTAACAAAGGCAACAGTAAAAATATTGGGTTTCTGTCTGGATGGTCTCTTGTGATGAGCCGATAGGCAGAGAAAGGAAGCAGTATGCCTCCTCCCATATTTGGGCATACCAGGGGTTGTGACTATATATATATTGCTTTTCTTTATAATCTCTCAGGAGTTTGCAATTTGACTGAGGTAGCTATAAATCCCAATGATTAACCCAAGTAAGTGTTATCTCAAAAAAGAGACTTACACGGAATCCCAGATCGCTCGCATAACAATTGTGGTCTGCTTCAACATCCTAAAGAGCAAGAGAGGAAAAATAAATAAATGAAGCTATTTCATTTAGCAACAAAAGATGATGAGACTGGAAGCTAAAACATATGAAGAACAGTTGCAGGAACTGGGCATGGCTAGTTTAATGAAAAGAAGGGCTAGGGGAGACACGATAGCAGTCTTCCAATATCTCAGGGGTTTCCACAAAGAAGAGGGAGTCAAGCTATTCTCCAAAGCACCTGAGGGTAGAACAAGAAGCAATGGGTGGAATTCGCTGCCTCCCGAGTCCCAGCTGATTGGCTGGGTCTCTCTTTTGTTGCCCTGCAAAGGAGAACGGAGCTGGGAAGCAGGTTAGTGGTGTGAGGAGGGAATGGGGATTTTGTAGTATCCTTCCCCCTGAAGTGGGGAGGGAATGGGGATTTTGCAGTATCCTTCCCCCTGGAGTGGGGAGGGAATGGGGATTTTGCAGTATCCTTCCCCTGGAGTGGATTCGGACCCTCACCCCTCTCCAGGCCTTCCGGAAAGCCGTCAAAACCTGGCTGTGCCGGCAGGCCTGGGGTTGATGAGTTCCCCTCCCCTCTCGACTTGTATGGCCGTATGACTCTTGTGTATTTTAATTATATGTATTGTGTTTGTATCCCCTTTCCCCTTTGAGTTGTTCGCCGCCCTGAGTCCCTCCCGGAGAAGGGTGGCATACAAATAAATTAAATCTGAAATCTGAAATCTGAAAATCATACACGGTTAAGACAGTCAGTCATCAACGTCTTTCAGTTATGGGATAATCCAAATAACATAGTCCATAATCATACAATCAGTCCGGTACACAAAGTTTGCTAGCAGTTGCAAAACTTACAATAGCTCGCGCTGATCACTATATGGCACTTCTAACAGCCAGCTTCCAAAATCTCAGATCAGATCAGCATCTAACAGTAATTCTGGCTCCCTCTTATGGCCAATTGAGGAAACAGCACCCAATCACGTTTACAGCATGGTTTAAAGAAACAGATACGGCATTGTTACATGATTTATATATTGCCAACCCAACTATTAGATTATATTCCTAACATTCTCCCCTTTGGGTAGGACAATATATAAATCTTACAATCTTAAGCCGTATTCCTCACAAAAACTTTTATGCTTTATATTACCTTGGGCCTTAGTAAAATGATCTGTGATGTTGTCTTCAGACATACAATACTCCAGTGAAAGTAATTTACTATTCACACTTTGCCTTACATTCAGCTATCTTAGATCAGTGTGTTTTGACCTAGTTTTTACAGCAAGATTGGATGCCATCCGAATTGCTGCTTGATTGTCTTCATAAACGACAATAGGCTCTTGTATGTCAATCCCCATATCAAGTAGAAGTTGTTTATAACATACCAAATCTGTACATAATAATGACAAACATGAGAATTCAGCCTCCATAGTTGATGGACTTAAATGTTTTGTCTAATAGACCGCCACCCAATTAGTGCTTTTCCCAGGAATACAACAAACCTTGATGTTGATTTCCGTGTAGACACATCTGTAGGAAAACTTGCATCAGCATATGCAGTTAAGCTCCGTGACCCGTCAAAAGCGCGGACGACAAAAGCGCGATCGACAAAATCGCGCCTTTGACGTCATCACAGCGCGACGAAAAAGATCGAAAAATTCAAATAAAAATTAATAAAAATTAAATTAAAGCAAGCTGATTCACATAAAGGTAAGGGTTAGGTTTAGGGTTAGGGTTAGGGTTAGGGTTAGGTTAAGGGTTAGGGTTAGCTTTAGAGCATTAGCGTTAGCGTTAGGGTTAGGTTAAGGGTTAGCGTTAGGTTTTTCGTTACTTTAACGGTTAGGTTTAGGGTTAGGTTTAGGGTTAGGTTAAGAGTTAGGTTTAGGGTTAGGTTTAGGGTTAGGTTTGGGGGGCTTAGGGTAAGGTTTTCACTTTATTTTTACATTTTTCGAACTTTTCCGTCGCGCTGTGATGACGTCACAGCGCGCTTTTGTCGAGCGCGCTTTTGTGGTGGAACCGTTAAGCTCAGATCATCCTTAGGTTCTAAATACAATGCATAATCCATCGTTTGCTTAAGATATCTTAATATCCTCTTAGCAGCTTGCGGATTTTGCAGTATCCTTCCCCTGCCACACCATGCCCACAGAACCGGTAGTAAAAAAAATTGAATCCCACCACGTGTACCATGTGTTATTTTAAAAATATCAATTGAAACTCCTGAGGACATACATGTGTGTGTTTCTCCTGGGGGAGAAGAAAGCCAAGAGCCAACAACAACACAACAAGAAGCAACTTACCGCAGAATCCTCGTGCAGCGCTTGTCTCTCGGGCTCTTTGTAACCCAAAGGTGCATCAAAGTCCACCTGTTATTAAATCAACGCAACAACGTTATGCCCAGCTCACAAATTAAGTCAGTGCAACACAAAAGTTACACCCAGCTCACAATCATCATGGTGCCTTTAAAGCCACCCTATGTCAGGCACGAACAACAAGACACAACTCATGTAGAGTTTAAAGTACAGTATTTTTCAGAGTATAAGACACAGCAAGGTTTTGAAGAGGCAATTTAAAAAAAAAAGGTTTTGAACTCTGCAGACCTTCCAAAAACGGCCCGTTTTCACAAAAATGGGCCCATTTGTTTCCAAAAAAAGGCATGCATAGCCTTTAGGAGGCTTATAAATACTCCTTGGGGCTAGGGGCAAAATTGAGCAAAAACCCCACCCTTTTGTCACTCATTTCTGCCCTCCCCAGCCCCTAGGAGCACTCTGGAAGCCTCCTAAAGGCTCTCTGCAGACATTTTGGTGGAGGGGGCGGGGCTTCGTGAGGCAAAAAATGCTGTATTCAGTGTATAAGACACACCCAGATTTTCAGCCTCTTTTTTGATGCAAAATGTTGCGTCTTATATTCCGAAAAATATGGTAGCTACTTTATTGTTCTATGCCTATAATACAGGAATCTTCCTAGATGGGCAGATTTCTCTGGGGGGAAAACCGTAAGGTTCCAAAGCATTCAAGGGGTGGGGAGGGGTCAACCCATGCCCTCTTATGCTTATGTAGTGAGTCCAGGCTAATTGTCTATTTGATCCCTCCTTCCAGCTGGGCCAAAGTCTGCCTTGTTCCATTTTGGCATCCATGGTACCTCTGCCCGACTAGTAGCTAAGCCAAGATAAGAGACTGTCCATCTCTGACTTACATTCATGTCACATTCAATGATGGACACAGCTTTGTCTGGTTTGGTCTCCATGACTCGAAGTTCGTAGATCTAAAAGAGAAAAGGAAAGCATGAAGAACAGAGTACATGGAAGTCTTTCCCATCCCTTTAAAACTAGCCAGCTGGGGAATTCTGGGAATTGAAGTCCACACAGTTTAAAGTTGCCCAAGTTGAAAAACACTTCTCTAGCCTGCCCTTCTCTGCAAATAAATGATGCTACCTTCTCATTGTAGTTGATGGCGATGACATCTCCAGTGGTGAGGCAAGCAAAATTCCGGAGCGCGTTTTCCAATCTTCAGAGTGCGTTAAGAGGAAACACAGTGTTGTGGCCTCTAGCAGGCGAGTTCTTAATTCCTACACATTAGCTATATACTGTTGGGACAGCACACTCCCCGCCTGGAATTATAAATTCCACTTCTTACTAACCTTTAACGAAAGGCAAACAAAACATGACATAGAACAATGCAAACTTGACTAACTAATTAACTTAGTTACATAAAGGCATAGCATGACTATCTACTAAACAAAGGCGTAACATCAAACATGTAACTAACTAATTAACTGAGCATGCAAACCTAACTAACCGAATAACTGGGTTACACAAGGCCGTATCATCAAACAGTGCAAACAATCGTGTAAACACAAGGCATGCAAAGCTTGAGGTTCAATCTTCTAGAGAATCAGAAGGAAGAGGACAAAGCGTGGGAGTTAGGGTCAGCATCAGGGCAATCTGAGAGCTCCGAGGGGGAAGTGGGAATGGAGCTGGCAGAGGGAGAGAGACAGAGGCAGAGCCTGGGCCATCCATCAGCCCTCAGATGGAGAGTCAACGGCCCCCAGGTCTGTAGGTAGCTGATGAGGAAAGCTGGTTCCAGTGCCAGATGGGCAGAAGGCAGAGGAGAGGAGAGCAGTGGAAATCTATGGGCCGGTCCTTGGGATGGAAGAGCCACTGCTGCTAATGAAGCCCCACCCTAGCTCTGGGGATGAAAGGCAGGGGGTGGAGATGAATAGATGTGGCAGACAACTATTCATCTTCCGGACGGACAGACTTGTTAGCCTGCAGTGAGAGAGAAACTTTCCGCCGGGGTTGCCGGCGTTCCTAATCAAGGAATCATTGATTTAACTATAGAGGGTTTGTTGTGTTTGGGGAGCTGGGTCAGAACACAGAGAGATCTCCTGATTGCGTTGTAAAAACAGGAGGCAACTTTAGAAAATGATACACAAGTTACTGAACACTATTGCATCCCCCCCTTCCCACGTACAGGTAGTCCCCAACGTACAACCACAGCTGAGTCCAGCATTTCTGTCACTAAGCAAGAAAGGTGTTAAAGGGAATCACTGCAGTTGTCAAGCCTGCAGTTCTATCCCTTTTAGGATCTTTGGCCTGCCACACTCTCTCTTATTTCATTATGCCGTTTCATTAGTGTAGTTGTTGGGAGGGGGGAATAGAAAGGAGTAGGATTGTGGAATGTGTTGTTGTCATTCTTTTCTAGAAGACCAAGGTCATATTTTGTCTCCGCACCTCTGCACCTGACCGGAAACAGCTGGGGGGAGATGCAAGTGTGGGTGAAGACGATTGGACTATGTGATGGATTTGTGGGGACAAGATCATGAACTTTTAACTGGGTGGAATCCCAGGACGTTCTTTAGAATTGGGATTCCATAGCACGATGCCAACATGTCTGTCTTATTAAATTGGAACTTTAAGGATAACTCTGCCTTGGACTCTGATTTAATTCTGCATGATATTTGGAACGCTGACAACAGTGGTTCAATTGGGAAGACGGTGATTAAGTGACTCCCTCGTCCCTACTGACATTGCTTGTCAGAAGGTCGCAAAAGGAAAACGCATGACCCCGGGACGCTGCAACTAGCGTAAATGTGAGTTTGTTGCCAAGTGCCTGAATTTTGATCATGCGACTGCGGGGATGCTGCAATGGTCGTGTGAAAACTAGTCCTAAGTCACTTGTTTCAGTGCCGGGATAACGTTGAACGGACACTAAATGAAGTGTTGTTAAGTCGAGGGGCTACCTGTATACATTTAGAAGCAAAGCACCCAATATCTAATTAATCAAGGTGTTTGTTGCGGCCTGCCAGCGGCCAGCAGATCTGACAACAGATCCAGACAGTGAGGAGGTTGGGGAGGAACATGGGGCAGTCCTGGAGTATGGGGAAGGCTCTAAGGAGGGCTCTGTGTCGGAGGCAGAGAGGGGGCCAGGGCCGTATGTCAGTTATCAGCTGCCTTCAGACTCAGACATCAGTGAGGCAGAAGAACAGCTGGAGCCTGTTCCCAGTGTGTGCATGCACAGAGTTGCCAGAAGAAGGGAACAGCTAAAGAACAGAGGTCGACATGGGAATAAGGCCACAGGTGGACGATGAATGCCCCCCCCCCAGAGGAAATAAAAGAGGAGCGAAGGGGGAGTGGAGTTTGCAGGAGACCATTAGTTCGCTTCATTGGTTCGTGACTCTCTTGAGACTCCTTGCCAAGTTTTGCAGAGATCGGCCTGGCAGCTCTCCAAGCCAGAGAAGGTCTGTGACTGTCAATCCTCCCTCGAAAGACTTTGCTGGATATAAATGAGCAGAATTCACAGTCAATTAATAAAAGGTTTTTTTTGTCGGGACCAGGAGTTTGCTGCATGCTCTCGGGAAGCCTCGGTCAGAACAGCGTTTCCCTCTTGAAGGACCATCCAAAAAGGATACACAGCTTTGGGATTGGTGATGTCAAGGAAATCGGGACTCTGTGGCTGAAATTTGGAATAGGTGGCTACTTGGAGGTTGACGCTTTCCACCTGCACCAGGCCTCCTTCCTCCAGGAGAAGATTCTGCATCATCTTGGGGAGAGAAACACAGCCAAGCTGATTTTATGCAAAGAAGAAGAACGGAGGAGGAGGAGGAGATGGACATTATCCAAGCACCATGTCTCTAATTTAATGGAACAAAACCGTCTACTTACCCAGTGTGGAAGGTAACAGATGCCTTCATCAGCCACAAATTCCAGCACGCCACAATGAGTCATCCGATCCGAATTTTTATTCGTCAGTTTAAACAACATCGGGTAGGTGATATTAAGCCGACCTAATGAGAAGCAGTAGAGAGGAAATCTACAAAGCGCATAATGTTCAAGGAGACAATTCTTGAACTTGCAGAAAATCCCTAACGCCTTCATTTTCTCAGTGTTTTTTAGAGGGTGTTTTTTATTAATGTGCTTAAACTTAACTGCTCTCCTCCCCATCTGAGTTTTTTTTTCTTCTAAAAATGACTTTGAGACTGTGCATTGGTGGAGAAAACTTACCTTTGTGTAAAAATGAAATTTAATTTTTAATTAAAATTTAACTTCTAAGGTTAATTTTTATACTTTTTAAAAAAATTATTAGTTATGTTGCATCGTACACTGCCCAGAACCTCCCTTTGAGAGAAATGGGCAGTTTAGAAATTAGATAGATATATAGATAGATAGATAGATAGATAGGTAGGTAGGTAGGTAGGTAGGTAGGTAGGTAGGTAGGTAGGTAGGTAGACAGACAGACAGACAGACAGACAGGGATGGGAGGGAGAGAGAGAGATGAGGATAGAGATAAGGATAATGGATAGAAAGATAGATATACCCTGTTTCTCTGAAAATAAGACCTCCCCAATAGTAAGCCCAATTGGGCTTTTGAGCGCATGCGCTAAAATAAGTCCTCTCCGAAAATATTGCAACACAGCAGCAGCCATGAGGTGACCATGCTCGCCGCTTCCTGTACCTCAAAAATAATAAGACCTCCCCAAAAATAAAGCCAAGCGCTTATTTTAGGGGTCAAAAGAAAATAAAACCCTGTCTTCTTTTCGGGGAAACGCGGTCGGTCAGTCAGTCGGTTGATCGGTAGGTAGGTAGAAAGATAGATAGATAGATAGATAGATAGATAGATAGATAGATAGATAGATAGATAGATAGATAGATAGATAGATAGATAGGAAACTGAAATAGGTAGGTAGGTAGGTAGGTAGGTAGGTAGGTAGGTAGGTAGGTAGGTAGGTAGGTAGGTAGGTAGGTAGGTAGGTAGGTAGAGAAAGAGAGAGAGAGAGAGAGATAGGGATAGATGGATGGATGGATGGATGGATGGATACTGTAGATAGATGAGGTAGATGAGATAGATAGATGAGGTAGATAGATAGATAGGTAGGTAGGCAGGCAGGCAGGCAGGCAGACAGAATAAATACATACATACATACATGGATGGATAGATAGATTAGGTAGATAAGATAGATAGACAGATAGACAATAGATAGATAGATAGATAGATAGATAGATAGATGATAGATAGATAGATAGATAGATAGATAGATAGATAGATAGATAGATAGATAGATAGATACTGCCAAACAAATCATTTTGGTCAAAGAGTAGGACCACAGTCCTTTAAATAAATAGATGTGCTATAAGAGAGTATCAAGCATGAAAGCACATTACATATACACAACTTACTGAGTTGATCCAAGGCCGACGGTGGCATAATTACTGCAAGAAAAAGACAAAAACAATTTGTGAAAAATGTGAGAAAAAAACAGAAACCAGCGGGCAAAAAAAATAATGCAATTCTAGGACATTTAAACCACAGACTTCAACAATTCCCCCAATATTGAAGCTATTAGGGCAGAGGGGATATTCAGCAGGTTCTGACCAGTTCTGGAGAACTTGTAGTGGAAATTTTGAGTAGTTCGGAGAACCGGTAAATACCAGTGTCATAAATATGAGTCAGTTAACAAACATTTGAATCATGTGACCGTGGGGATGCTGCAATGGTCGTAAGTGTGGAAAATGTCCATAATTCACTTTTTTTCAGTGCAGTTGTTGATTTCAAACGGTCCCTAAAAAACTTATTTTATTACGTGGGATACTGACTGCTATGAACTGTTTAGGTCACGATGTAAAATGAGGCTCCCTATGAGGTAACCAGGTAAAACAGGATGTTCCCACGGCATAACAACTAAGTGACCCGCCCAGCCAGTTGGCAAACAGGTATAGGACAGGAAGCACAACACTCGTGAAGAAAGGATAACTCTTTTCACCAGAATATGAGACCAGGTTATCCAAACATGTCGAAAGAGATAAATCACATTTCTAGCGAACACTGGCCTGTAAACAGATTTACAAGCTTTGGCATCTGTATTGAGTACAAGCTGATCTGGTCCATTTTATTTATTTTTTTAAAGCAAATTAAGCAATAGAAGAGACATTTATTAATGATTCATAGCCGTGTTGTCTCCAAGGTTTTTTTTAAGATTGGAAGCCCTGAGTCTTTCCATAGCCGCTGTGAATAAAATCGTTAGAAATCAACTTTGAGAGGCTTGGAAAAACAAAATGTGCTTTTAAGAAGAGCCAAAGAGGCGTCCTATTAAAAAAAAAATCATGGCTATATTTATTAAGTTCATCGAGTACATTTCTTGTGAAAAATGGTTCCAGAATAAAAGTGGAAAACAGAATATTACTCAACATGGGACTTATTGTAAAAATGGCTAGATATCAGGTGAAGAGTTCAGAAACTTAATGATGAAAGAAAATCAACAAACAAAAAATAAATACAGGTGTGTACACACACACACACACACACACACACACACACACACACACACACACTGTAAGCAATGTACATGACTATGGATTAAAGTGTATAGAATGTGAAATATATGGAGCTTTATTGTACAAGTATGAAAATAAGGGATATACCGTATTTTTCGGAGTATAAAATGCATCTTAGTTTTTGGGGAAGAAAATGGGGGCCGGGGGGGGGGGGAATTCTATCTACCAGGTATTCATCTGGCTAGTGTCCTTAGTCTGGTCTGCTTCAGCTCATAGGTTTGCTGGTTTGAGCATACACGTGTGCTTTTTATCCCCTGGTTGGGGATAAAAAACAGCTTCTAAAGCACAGCTGATCACCAGAGAGAGAAGCAAAGAGAAAAGCAGGCAAAGGCGCCTCATTAGGGCTGAAAAATGCTTAGAAAAAGCTACATTTGGAGTATAAGACGCACCCAAATTTTCGGCCTCTTTTAGGGGGAAAAAGTGTGTCATACTCTGAAAAAATACAGTAACTATTTTTATTTATTTATCATTAAATTTATACTGCTGCCTATTTGCCTATGGCGATTCAATATTGTACGATATTGTACTATGATGTACGATATCACGCATTTAAGAGAGATTATGCTGAATGACTATGAGAATAATGGTTATGATCAGGGTGGTATAATACTGTGCATATTTAATACAATACAATAGCATAGTTGGAAGGGACTTTGGAGGTCTTCTAGTTCAACCCGCTGCCTAGGCAGGAAACCCTATACCGTTTCAGACAAATGGCTATCCAACATCTTCTTAAAGACTTCCAGTGTTGGGGCATTCACAACTTCTGGAGGCAAGCTGTTCCACTGATTAATTGTTCCCACTGTCAGGAAATTTCTCCTCAGTTCTAAGTTGCTTCTCTCCTTGATTAGTTTCCACCCATTGCTTCTTGTCCTGCCTCAGGGGCTTTGGAGAATAGTTTGACTCCCTCTTCTTTGTGGCAGCCTCTGAGATATCGGAAGACTGCTATCATGTCTCCCCTAGTCCTTCTTTTCATTAAACTAGACATACCAAGTTCCTGCAACTGTTCCTCATATGTTTTAGCCTCCAGCCCCCTAATCATCTTTGTTGCTCTTCTCTGCACTCTTCCTAGAGTCTCCACATCTTTTCTACATCGTGGCGACCAAAACTGAATGCAGTATTGCAAGGGTGGCCTTACCAATTTAAAAAGGGTTTGATACAGGCAGTAGTGTGTTGTTGCAAAACTGGAAATGTGATGTAGAATAAAGGAAAATGCATAATAAATATATCACCTATGGGTTAAATCATTGCTATTTCAGCCTGCCAGAGAGGAAAGTTACAGTAAATCAAATTGAAAACAAAGCCAAACAGCGCATACTTTTTCCGCCCTTCTCCACATCGGATCTGTCATTCGGGCCTGCGAGCATAGAGACAGAGAAACAGCGGTATTGTGTGGAGAAGCGGTTCTGGAAGACCCGGGGGATGGGATGATCAAACATGTTGAAAGAAAACTGAAGGGAAAAAGAAAAAGAAGCGTTGTTAAGTCGAGCACAATCTATTTGCCATAATCAATTCTACTCATTTATGTTTTTAATTTATATCTTTTTTTAAAAATCTTTTACAATTGTAAGCCACCCAGAGTTACCTTGAGGTAAGATGGGCGGCCAATAAATTTTACAAATAAGCAAGCAAACAAATAAGGATAATTCCCGAGCGAAAAAATCCATTTTTTAATTGAGTTATTTATTAAGTAAGTTTGGGCCCATCTTACAACCTTTCTTGGCACAGTTATGTGAATCACTGGGACTGATAAGTTAGTAACATAGTTGTTAAGAGAATCCCCATTGACTTTGCTTCTCAGTAGGTCGCAAAAGGGGACCACATAACCGCGGGACATTGCAACCGTCATAAATATGAGTCAAGTTGCCAAGCAGCTGAATTTGGATCCTATGATCACGGGGATGCTGCGAAGGTTGTAACTGTGAAAGATGGTCATAAGTCACATTTTTCCATGCCGTTGTAACTTTGAACAGTTACTAAATGAATTGTTGTAAGTCGAAGACTTCCTGTATCGGAATAAATTGGACAGAAATGGGATCAACACCCATTTTACTCCTCTCTTTGAAACCTTAATAGAAATCCCATCCTGTCTCTGCCCCAGATGTGGTTATTAGCCTGCCCCACCTGGAGTGGGTCTATAGCTCACCTCCAAGGATGGAGTTTGAAGTCCACACCACCTGCATAGATTTCGTAATCCACCATGCCCAAGTGAGCTTTCAATCCATTCTGCCCGAAGGGGGATTTTGCCTGCACAGGTTTTGTAGTTTCACCCACCCACCCCAAAGGGTTTGTAACCCAATCCACCTGCATGGGCTTTGTAGTCGCCCTTCCTTAATGGGGTCTGTAATTCACCTTGCCTGAATGGGGTTTTACAGCCCACCACCTCTAGGTTAGGTTTATACTCCATCCCACCTGCATAGGTTTTGTAGTCCACCCCTCCTGGAAGAGCTTTGGATCCTAACCCTAACGGGATGGGGTTTCGTAGTCCCTCCCTCCTGGAAGGGATTTGTAGCCCAACCCGCCTGCACGGGGTTTGTAACCCAACCTGTCGAGAATGGGTTTTGTATTCACAACTCCTGGATTTGGGTTTGCAGTACATCCCACCCGCATGGGATTTGCAGTCCACACCACCTCAACAGGGTTTGTAATCCATCCTGCCAGGTTTCGTAGCCCCCCCTTCCCCCAAACCAACCCCTGGTTGGAGTTTGAAAGTTCATTCTCCCTATCTGGGGCTTCCCACTTGGATGGGATATGTAGTCCAACTCACCTGTAGTCCACAGGCAGTCCACCCCACCTCCCAGATGTGGTTTGAAACCCACCCTGCCAGGATGGGATTCCTATTTCTACCCACAAACCCTGGGTGGGATTTGCAGCCCATGAGGCCTGCCTGGGGGCCCGCATGGGATTTGTAGTCCACCCTGTCAACTTCAGACAGCCAAGCTCCATCCCGGCCAGATGAGTCGGCATTTTCCTTCCCTGCCAACATCTGGTCCTCCCTCGACCCCCCCCCCTCCTGGTTGGGGGGAGGGGTATCCCGAGGCCTATACCATGCTGGCGACGCCTCCTCCGGTCTCCACACCCAGCCGGCCAAGGGTTCCCCCCCAAAAAACCGGCAGCCGTCGAGCCGCTTCTCCGCTCTTCGCCCGACTAGGAAGCCTCTCGCGGCGGACGGGGAGCCGCTCTTCGGACTAGGCCCAGGCCTCACTACGCGGGATCCCCCCAAATCCGGCCTTCCTGGGGAGCAAAACGGGGATCAGAGAGACACCCCCGTCTTCTCTTCGGAGTATGGGATGTTTCTGCGGGGCAGAGCAGGCAGGAAGATTTAGTTTAAAGTAGCGGAGAAACTACGCCTCCCAGAATGCAGTTCGCGCCGTCGATCCGTTGATGTTTTCTTTCCGGCTGTGCGCAAAAAACTCGAGCGGAACCTTAAAACTATCCTTGTTTCCCCTCGTAGTTAAAGCAGCCGAGTCCCCTGTAAGATGTTCTGAAATACAGGAGCGTCCTTGTGGATTTCCTCATAAAGCATCCAGGGTTGTTTTAGGAGGTTTATCAACTCAGACAGAGAGCGGGGGACATTATAGGCAAGGGAATGCCCTCAGCAAAGATGGCGTCCACCAGTTTGCCCTTACTATGCTGGCTCTGTTTTTGTTTTGCTTCTGAAAAGGGGAAAAAAATGACGGGCGACCGTCCTGGCCCAAGAGTTAAGAAGTTTTGCGTTGCAACATCTACTACCGGTACTGTTTAGGCGCTATGGGTAGGAATAGAAAAATGAATGGGGATAATTACAGGCAGCTTAACAGAGTTGGAAGGGACCTTGTAGGTCATCTAGTCCAACCTTTCGATTTACAACAATTCGTTTAGTGACCAAAGTTACAAAGGCACTGAAAAATATGACACATAATCATTCTTCAAGGTCTACTGTCGAGGGCTATTGTACATTGTACTGTTTGGAATATAAATAACTTTGAGCACCATAGAATGCATGAAAGTGTAGAAACGAAAATAAAAGTCTTGTTTATTTATTAGTTAAGGACAGAAGCCTTAACCTAACAGAAGTCTGCCCTCCCCCCCAAACGAAATTAAAAAACCGAGATCTGTTTCTATGTATTCTGATTTAATTAGTTTAAGGAAAGGAAAGGAACTGTTCCCCCTCTGAGATTATCTATAAGCACCTACCGTATTTCCACCCCCTTCGTCCTGCACATATGGAACAATGCTTTTATGATTGTTTCTGGTTGCTTATTTGTACCCTATGACTATCATTGAGTGTTGTACTTTATGATTCTTGATGAAAGTATCTTGTCTTTTTATGTACACTGAGAGCATATGCACCAAAGACAAATTCCTTGTGTGTCCAATCACACTGGCCAATAAAGAATTCTTCTTCTCTTCTATATTCTATTCTATTCTCAATTCTCATCCTATTCTATTCTCTATTCTATTCTTCTCTGATTATCCCTTTCTCCTTCTCTTCCTCCTCCCCTTCTCTTCTGTTCTGTTCCTTTATTCTATTCTATTCTATTCTATTCATTCTGATTCAATTATTTCAAGCCTTGGAATGGAACGGGACACACACACCCCTCTACAATTATCTAGAAACGCCTACCGTATTTCCACCCTCTTCGCCCCGCACATATGGAACGATGCTTTTTGAGAGCCGGAAGTCTCCCTCTGAAACTATAAAGACCGTACCCCACTCCCTCCTCTCTCCGCCTCTTTAAGACAGACGGGGAAGAAGAGGGCGGGACTGAGACGCGGTAACCCCGCCCATTCCAGAATGTCAGAGCAATATCATACGGTCTTCGATTGGTCGGTTTCCGGAGCGCTCCCAGCCAATGAGGAAAGGCGCTGCTTTGGCGCCTTCCTTGAAGCGGGTCGTTCTTTGCCGCCATTGTTCCCTTTCCCGGCTGGTCATGTTCCTGACAGACTTTCGGAAGGAGTTTTACGAGGTGGTCGTGGGCCAGGTGAGAGGGGGCTGGAGCCTCTCGGGGTCGGGAGGATGAGGAGACTTGAGGACGGCGGCTGTGGAGCATGGGGCTTGTAGTCCGCGTCCTTGAAAAGCTTCCCCACCCGTGGGCCTACCCGATCGGGCTGTTGTGCAAGTTTAACACTGCTGAGGGGATGGGAAGGGGTGGTGGTGTTGGGCCTGAGGAGATTTTGAGGGTTTCCTCCTTTCAATGCTTGAAAGGGGGAGGATGGACGCTGTAGTCCAGCCTGGGAATTGTAGTCCTCAGGCTGGATTGTATCAGGGGTTCACAGGGACGTAGACAGGGATTTGTTTGGTGGATGAAGGGGGGATTTTTAAAAAAATGACTGGTGGCTATGAAGGATGGGTCTTGTAATCTACCCTGAACTAGCTTTTGGGGCTGTTGTAGAGGACACAAGTGCTGGAGCTGGGCCTGGAAGAGAGTTCCCCTTCAGGGTTCTGGGGGCTGGGGAGAATGGGTCTTGTAATCCACCCCGAACAAGCTTTGGAGCTGCTCTGGTGGGGCTGTTGTAGAGGACGCAAGTGCTGGAGCTGGACCTGGAAGAGAGTTCCCCTTCAGGGTTTTTGAGCTGGGGGCTGGGGAGGATGGGTATTATATTCCTCCCTGTAAAGGCTTTTGCGTCCGTGGGCTGATCTGGTGGGGCAGGCCTTCCTCTGCCAGGATAGCTGCAGCTGGGCTTTGGTGTGTGTGGGGGGGTGTATTTAGTTTAGTTTATTGTCATTGTACAACAAAATAAAATGCCATCTTCAGTGTACATTATAACTGTAAAAATAAAAACACAAACACACATCCTTCACATCATATAAAATTGAAATTGAAAATTGACAAGCAAAGTCCATGAGGAAGCCAGATTCACTTAACAACCGTGCTACTGATTTAACGACTGCAGGGATTCACTCAACAAATGTGGTAAGAAAAGTTGTAAAATGAGGCAAAACCCGCTTAACAAATGTCTCCCTTAGCAACATAAATGTTGGGCTCAGTTGTGGTCACAGGTTGAGGACTCCCTCTAACATCTATATTTTCATCTAACATACATCTATATTTTCTTACAGCGGGTGCTACTTCTGGTGGCTCCGGACATAGATGCATTATGTGCTTGTAAAATTCTCCAAGTAAGTCTGCCCTTCAAGTGTTTTGAGTGTACAAGTGACAAAATATTGTGCAATGGGGGAAGGTAAAGGTTCCCCTCGCGCACACCTGCTAGTCGTTCCCGACTCTAGGGGGCGGTGCTCATCTCCGTTTCAAAGCCGAAGAGCCAGTGCTGTCTGAAGACATCTCTGTGGTCATCTGGCCGGCATGACTCAACTCTGAAGGCGCACGGAACGCTGTTCTCTTCCCACCAAAGGTGGTCCCTATTTTTCTAGTTGCATTTTTTACGTGCTTTAGAACTGCTAGGTTGGCAGAAGCTGGGACAAGTAACAGGAGCTCACTCCGTTACGCAGTGCTAGGGATACAAACTGGCGACCTTAGCAGTGTCTTAGCCACTAAGTCACTGTAAATAAGCATGCAATGAATATTATTTCCAAATGAATATACTATCACTATCCTTCATGTAGGGCAATTGGGGACAATGGTTGGGGATGGGGTGATTGAGGGAGTTTGTCTTATTTTCTAAAAAATATACAATTTTCAGTTACAATTGTTTCCAAATACATCCCAGATGTTTTCTATAGAAACTGCTCTCAGGATGCTCTTGTAATGATAAATGTATTAGTACACGTGTAATCTAGTCATTGAATATGAGTCAAATTTTATAAATATAAATCAATAAAATTATGTCAGTTGAGCAACTTTATAGAATGGGAAAAGAAAAGCATCCTTGCCTGATTTTGGTGGTTATTAGGATTTCCATGAGAATTGCCAACTTCCTTCCAGCCTATAAATTATTTGTCTTAAATATAGTAAAAAAAATACAAAATTAGAGTGTTAAACAACATGAGCGATTAACAAAACTCTACAATTCTAGCTTGTTTCTCTTTAAATACAGCTGATATATGTAAAACTTGCTTGGAAGCTGGTAGTATTATGCTCAGCTAAAGCCACAATATTAGTCTTTGCTCTTAAATCTAGCCTTAATTTTTCTCCAGGCTTTATTCCAGTGTGATCATGTGCAATATACATTAGTCCCAGTCTCTGGATGGCAAGAACTGGAAACAGCATTTCTAGAACATAAGGATCAGGTAAAGGAAAAATAATAATAAATGGGACATGTGTGTGTGTGTACACACATATATACATACATGCATATATACATACATACATACATACATACAGGAATGAAATACAATTTGTCTTGAATTTACTGTACATTATCTACATTTTGTTTGGAAAATCCTATTATGCTAAATGGACCGTAAATAAGATCCTTTTAAAAAAAAATTTTTTTTTTTTTATAATGGCAACTTTTAAATTATTCTTGAAGGACAATTGTTGGTATCTAGTCCCAAGAGTTTTGCTACTTTGGATATATATTACACAACCTTTCATGCAAATTTATTTCCACAACCTACTTGTTTTTTATTTACAGTTCAAGTATTTTGTGCTCCTAAACTGCGGGGCCAACATTGACCTGCTGGAAATCCTTCAACCCGAAGACGATACTCTGTTCTTTGTTTGCGATACACATAGACCTATCAATGTGGTGAACATTTACAATGAGACGCAAGTAAGTTCTTTTTTTTTTAGGAAAACAATAAAATATTGATGTCATAAATGAGGCCCAGTTTCTTGGGGTTTGTTCTAATAATGTTATATCCTCTACAGGACTGTGGGAATTTTTCATTTGTGAATCCTCTGCTATTATCTGAGTGGTTTAATAATAACTAGGGATGCTGACTTTTTATTATCAGTTACTGGAAATGTGCATACAATACAATACAATAGCAGAGTTGTAGGTCTTCTAGTCCAACCCCCTGCCTAGGCAGGAAACCCAATACCGTTTCAGACAAATGGCTATCCAACATCTTAAAGACTTCCAGTGTTAGAGCATTCACAACTTCTGGAGGCAACTTCTGTTACACTGATTAATTGTTTTCACTGTCAGGAAATTTCTCCTTAGTGCTAAGTTGCTTCTCTGCTTGATTAGTTTCCACCCATTGCTTCTTGTTCTAACCTCAGGTGCCTTGGAGAATAGTTTGAGTCCCTTTGTCTATGTTTGTTTGACCTTTGTGTTATGTTTTGTTTAGACTCAAGACTGAGTCTTGAGTTGAGTAGGCCTCAACTTTCAAACATCATTGAGCCCAGAATGTATGCTGCTAAGTGCCCCATTTTACAGCTTTTCTTGCCACAGTTAAGTAAATCCCTGCAGTTGATAAGTCAGTAACCCGGTTGTTAAGTGAATCTGGTTTCCCCATTGACTTTGCTTGTCAAAAGGCCCCGGGACATTGAAGCTGTCATAAATATGAGAAAGTTGCCAAGTCTGAATTTTGATCATGTGACCACAGGGAGGCTGAAAAGTTTGTAAGTGGGAAAAACGCTCCTGTCACTTTTTTCAGTTGTAACTTTGTAGCGGTCACCAAACAAACAGTTGTAAGTTGAGGACAATGTATTAGGTGGCTAAAAATAATAAAGGTGGGATAAAAAAAATATCTGATCAGTTTGCCAATGTACATGACAGTCATGCAATTGGAGGAAAGGTGGAGATTACATTTTGTAATACGGAGTTTAAATTTAGTGTAATGTAAAATATTTTACCATGCAGTCTAATATTTTCCACAATCCATGACCAATTCTATCTGCTTTACCTCTTTATCTTTCACCCAGGTCATTGCTGGGTTTTACCTCTGTTTTGTTTAAATTTTACTAGGTTAAACTCTTGGTCAAGCAAGATGATGACCTCGAGGTTCCTGCCTATGATGATATTTTCAGGGAGGAGGAAGAGGAGGAGGATTCTGGGAATGAAAGCGACGGATCAGAGCCTGCAGGAAAACGGAGGCGATTTGAAGAGGTTAGATTAAAATAAAACAGCATTTTAAAGGAAAGTCATATTTATAGATTAAGATAATTTAACAGGGACTGTGCTAAGAAAAAGAAGATGCAACAAAGTATACGAATATCAGGGAGTAAAAGTGATTTTTAAAAATATTTGCTCCCTTATTCACTGCTATCTTGTATCATTTGAAACTAACTCAAGTTGTAACTCTTAACCTTTTAAGGAATGTTTTTTTTAAAGTTAAAATTGTTTCATTGTCAAATGTTACACTTCTTGTCCACATTGAATCAATTATATTTATTTGTAGGGTATTTTCCCTAGGCATTAATCATTGTTTATCGTAATCTCTCCATAGGAAGTGGTAGAAAGAACAATGAAAAGACGCGAAAGAAGAGAATGGGAGGCACGCAGGTACATAGGACCCAAGCCATCTGCTTACTGGATATTGTTGTGGCTCTCCAGCAACCAGTGAAGCTGGCAGCAGATTCGAACAGTGAGGAGGTTGGGGAGGAACATGGGCCAGTCCTGGAGTCTGGGGAAGGCTCTGATGAGGGCTCTGAATCAGAGGCAGAGATTGGGCCAAGGCCGTCTGGCAGTTATCAGCTGCCTTTGGAGTCAGACATCAGTGAGGCAGAGGAACAGCTGGAGCCTGTTCCCAGTGTTCTCATGGGCAGAGCTGCCAGAGGAAGGGAACAGCTAAGGAACGAGGGTTGACTTGAGAGTAAGGCCACAGGTGGACGATGAATGGCCCCTCCCAGAGGAAATAAAAGAGGAGCGAAGGGGGAATGGAGTTTGCAGGAGACAATTAGTTGGCTTAATTGGTTCGCGACTCCTAGACTCCTGGCCAAGTTCTGCAGATCTCGGCCTGGCAGCGCTCCAAGGCAGATCAGATCTGTGACTGTAAATCCTCCTTTGAAAGACTTTGCTGGATGTGAATGAGCAGAATTGACATTCAATTAATAAAAGGGGATTTTGTCGTGACATAGAGTTTGCTTCATTCTCTCAGGAAGCCTCGGTCAGAACAAATATTTCTGTTTATGATCATAGCAGATCATGTTGCTGATTTCCCCCCCCCCTCTCTTTATTTAGACAAGAAATTCTTTTTGACTACGAACAGTATGAATATCACGGGACATCAGTACGTATTGAATCTCCTCACAGTACGATTCATTACTTTTTTTAAGTAAAGGAGTTATTGCATGATAAGGTTTCTTAACTTCTAGAAAGCTAACTTAAAGGATTTGTGCCATCTTCTGTGGAAATCCACCTGGTTTTTGAACAGCTCCAATGCGGGTATCCTCAACCAACAACAGTTCATTTAGTGACCGTTCAAAGTTACAACGGCACAGAAAACCATTTTGCACGCTTAACGACTGTTGCAGCTTCCCCATGGTCATGGGATCAAAATTTGGACGCTTGGCAACTGACTCGTATTTATGACCATCACAGTGTCCTGGGTATGTGTGTGTGATGTGATCCCCTTTTGCGACCTTCTGCCAAAGTTAATAGGGAAGCCAGCTTCGCGTTAGCCATAACTTAACAACTGCAGTAATTCATCTGCAATGTAGCAAGAATGGTCGTAAACATGGGGCAAAATGCGGTTAACAAATCATCTTGCTTAGAATCATAAACTTTGAGCTCGGTTGTGGCTGTAAATTGAGGACTACCTATAATCCAAAACCCTGCCAACTTTTAAGTTAAAAAAAAGGTTAATCTGTTGATTCAGGTTCTATTATTATGAGCAATGGGAAAAGGTGAGACTCGGATGGTGTACGTTGCAGAATTTATTTTTTGGCTGTGGAAGGTATCCCTGAAAATATATGCTTTCTTTTTTTAAAAAAAAGTTTATTTTATTTTAATTTCATACATATATACCATTACATCTGAATATAATTTTTTTGTATTGTCCATTATTATATCATTCTCTCAACCCAGAACAGTTGTCACTTGCTCTTCTGCTTTTAATACACCATATTATACCCTACTTCACCACCATCCTATCTCCTCTCCCTCTCTCCTCCTCCCTACCTCATTTCTTCCCTCTACCATCCCTCTCTTCTCTACTTCCCCTTCCTCTCTCCTCCTCTTTCCACTCCTTCTTTCTCTCCTACCTCTCCTCTCCCTTCAATTTCCCTCTCTCCTGTCTCCTCTCTTTCTCCTTACCTCTACCTTTCCTTTCCACTCTCTCCAATTAATTTACATGGTGTATTTCAGCATCTGAGCACACTTCATTTAATATTTGCTGGTGTTGATAATTACATTCCAATAAACATCTTTCATATTTATGATTTTACATACAACCCCTTTTTAGTGGGATACATATTTCAAAATTCCAATATTTGGTGTTCCCCCCCTCAAAAAAGTGCTTTCTTGACAACTCCGAACAGTTTCCTCTTTATGCTGATCATTTTATCATTTCCCCTTTTACAGTCTGCCATGATGATGTTTGATTTGGCGTGGATAATGTCCAAAGACTTGAACGACATGCTGTGGTAGGTAGTCTTATATTATGCCTGGAAGCCATCTTTTACATTGGGCCCATTTTCTACTGTGGGAAAATGAGAAGGATTATATAGAGAATGGGAGATATATAGTCAAAACAGCATTATTTTCTCAAGAGAATCAAGGACACCCTACCCTGCACCTGGAGTGGTGTGACTGGGAGGCATCTCCAGTTAGAACAGTGCCTTATTGGACCATGTGATGGGCATGTGGGTGCTGGGCAGGGGCTTGGGTGGTGAAAACTTGGAAGCTCCCAAATTTGGATTTTCCCAGATATGCCAATAGGACATCTCTAATAAAATGGAGCTTTGAAGGAGCACAAGCCTCAAAGTCTTCTTTCATTAGGGGTGTTGCTTGAATCCCTGGCATCTTGTTCGTGATATTGCTAATTGTCCCAAAGGTGCTTTTTCAAGAGACAACTAGATTTTCTTTTTAAAGACGTTTCACTTCTCATCCAGGAAGCTTTTTTCAGCTCTGACTGGTGGATGGTGGGGAATGGAAGGATTTATATTGAATGCAGAACATTGCTGTGTCCCAAGGTCTTGTGATCACTTCCTCTGTGTGTGCGCATGCGTGTGTGGTGATCACATGAACTTGGGACACAGCAATGGCCATAAGCATGAACTACTTGCCAAACATCTGACTTTTGATCTTGTGATCATGGAGCTTCTGCAAAGGCCGTAACTGGGGAAACAATCCTGTTGCTTTTTTCAGTGCTGTTGTAACATTGAATGGTCACTAAATGAACTGTTGTTGTTGTTGTAAGGTGGGCTGTTGTTGGACTAACAGACCAGTGGATCCAAGACAGAATCACTCAGTAAGTGAAAAAGTTGATACCCCTTTTAAAATCATTGGCTCGTCCCCTGAATTCCATGGTGTTTCTTGAGCCAAGAATTGGTTCAGTTGTGGGACCTAAATCGTTCCAAAATAAACTCTTTCCTAACATTTCCCCAGAAAAACGTTTTCATTTCCTGAACTTCGAGGTAGAAAAAGAGGCGAGGGAACCACTGCTCCCATCAGTCAGTACAATATATTGTCTTTATTTTTTTTTAATGGAAGAATGAAGTACGTCACAGATGTCGGGACTCTCCAGGGCCACGTCACTCGGCATAATCATCGCAACGGGGACGAAGAGAACTCCCTTTCTATCGACTGCATGAGAATCGCCTTCGAATATGAGTATCCTTCCAAAGGGTGGTAAGAAATTGCTCAGGACTTCAGGTGCAACTTGACACACAAATGGAATTTTCACTGTGACGTCATTGGCCCAGATCAGCGATCACCCAACTGGTGGCCTGCAAAAAAATGTTGGTGGTCCACAGAAAAATTATCGTATTTTTCGGAGTATAAGACGCATATTTTCCTCCCCCAAAAAAGGATGTAAATCTGACTGCGTCTCATACACTGAATACAGCATTTTTAGCCTATCGAAACCCCGCCCCCTTTGCAAAAATGGATGTGCAGAGGATTTGGGAGGCTTGCAAAGTGCAAAATCGAGCGGAAAAACGGGGTTTTTTTTGCTCGTTTTTGTCCCCCCCCCAGCCCTCCCCCTCCCCGGAGTAATCTGCAAGCCTCCCAAAGCCTCTGCATGCCCTGTTTTTTTGCGAAAAACGGCGGTTTTTTGCTTGTTATTGGCCCCCCAGCCCCCAGGAGCAATCTACAAGCCTCTCAAAGCTCTGCATGCCCTTTAAAAAAAAACCACGTGCAGAGGGTTTGGGAAGCCTGCAGAATGCAAAAACCTTTTTTAAAAAAAATTACCTCTTCAAACTCATGGTGCACCTTATATTCCAGTGTGTCTTAGAGTCTGAAAATTACGGTATTTGCTTTTTTGTGTGTTTTGCTTTTTGTTCAACAGATATATTCTCACCACTTCAATCATAATTATTCACCCTTAATTCTCTATGGCCTTAGCTTGTGCCTTGCCCTTTATCAGCATTGGTCTCTGTACGAAAGTCTCTGCAATACTTGTTACACATCTGCCAGCTTCAAGCTTTGGTCTGTTCAAGGCCAGAAGAGGTTGCAAGAATTCTTGGCTGACATGGGGTGAGTTAATCGGGACAGCTGGGTATTGAAAAAGAAAAAAAATTCCAAATTGTGATGATCCGGAGATCTCTATAAATGGCCATGAATGGTAACGCTGAAGGAATGAAGAGCACAGGCAGCGTAGTGTGTAATACTAGAATAAGGGGTCTCCTTGGCAACTTTAAGACTTGTGGACTTCCACTCCTCATGGTTGGGAGTTGAAGTTCACAAGTCTTAAAGTTGCCAGGTTTGTTGCCAAGACCCATGTACCAGAATTGAACCAAAGTCAGCTTGGTATCCCTTGGTTATCCAGAGCCTCTATTCTTTCACAACCTATGCATGTAGAAGATTCTAGGTTCAGACCCAACATTTCTGTAGCAATTAGAAAGAAAGAGAAGGAAGTGGATGAGGGGAGAGGAAGAGAGGGAAGATGAGAGAAGTGGAGAAGAGGTGAGGGAAGAGGAGAAGGAAAGAGAAGGAAGAGGGGAAAGGAGATGAGTAGGAGAGAGGGAAATGAAGAAGAGGAAAAGGGAGGAGAAGAAAGAGGGGAAAGGAGAGAAGGATGAGGAGAGGAGTAGGAGAAAGGGAAGTAGAGAAGAGAGAGAAGGGAAGGAAGTAGAAGAAAGGAGAGAGATAAATATAAACAATGTTATTATACAATTATAAAAATAATGCCTATAAATATGATGTACAACATTATTTAAAAGAGATTATAAATGTATGATTGAGAATATTAGTTATAAACGGGGTGTATAAAACTATGTGTACTCAAAAAGGACTAGATACAGCCAGTACATTGCTGATGCAAAACTGGAAATGTGATGTATTATTTTTAAAAAATGTACAATAAAAAATTTATTAAAAAGAAAAAAAGAAAGAAAACATCTAAAATTTTGCAAAACTCCTGCCATTGGTTGGCAAGGAATAATACAGGGACGGTGATTTGAATCCGAGTAAAACAGCTTCCGATATTATTCAATAAAAGGCATCCTTTTCAGAAATTAACAGTACAGGTAGTCCTTGACTTATGACCACAACCTGAGTCCAAAATTTCTGTTGCTAAGTGAGGCATTTGTTAAATATTTCCCCCCATTTTCTTGTCCCAGTTGTTGTGAATCACTCCTGTTAACCCGATTGTTAAATGAATCTGGCTTCCCCCATTGACTTTGCTTGTCAGAAGGTGTTGTGGCCCAACAGCTGCCAGCTGAGCTTTTTCCACTGCCGTGGAATCTGGCAGTGATGAGCACTATGGGGCTGTCCTGGAGGCTGAGGAAGACTCTGGGGAGTGTTCGGAGTCAGAGCAAGGACTAGAGAGTCCTGTTGGCCACCAGGTGGTGTCTGAGTCAGGGAGCAGTGAGGAAGAACAGAGGGAGGCTTTCCTTGACGTACTATGCCTAGGGCTGCGATGAGGAGGGAAAAGGGTCACAGAAGGAAATAGGAACAGGTGGCTACTGATTGGCCCCTCACAGAGAGCTTATAGGTGGGGTGACGGGAGGGGAATTTTGCAGGAAACAACCATTTTCTGATCCAGTCGTAGAGAAAGATTGAGAAAATTTCGTGAGTTCAAGCCTTGTTTCGTAGAGATAGCTTTCTGGGCTCCCAGCCAAGAGGTTGCTTATCTCCCTCCTTAGTTGTGGCAGACAGCCAAGTCTGCGTCCATATATATTGTAGAGGTTTGGGACAGAAGGTTGCAAAAGGGGGATCGTATGACACACCGCCAGTTGCCAAGCCTTTGAATTTTATTCATGTGACTATAAGGATGCTGCAATTGTAAGTATGGAAAATGGTCCTAAGACATTCTTTTCAGTGCTGTTATAACAACAGACACTAAATGAACTGTTGTAAGCTGAGGCCTATTTCACAATAAACAGGAAGAGATTGGCAGTGTCTTAGTTCAGTGTGTCAGATGAATCTTTTGGGAAGTGTTCCTGCCATCATTCCCCAGGTACTTAATTCCTTATTTTGTTTTTTTAAGGTTGCCTTTAAAGCAAGTCAAACAGAAATTTCATTCCATGGACATGTCCTTGAAAGAGAATCTTCGGGAAATCATTGAGGAATCTGCAAATAAGTTTGGGTAAATATACCTTGTTGTTGTTGTTGTTAGTTGTGAAGTCATGTCCAGCCCATCGCGACCCCATGGACAACATTCCTTCTGGCCTTCCTGTCCTCTACCATCCACTGGAGTCCATTTAAGCTCGTGCCGACTACTTCAGTGACTCCATCCAGCCACCTCCTTCCTTCGCCCCCTTCTTCTTTTGCCCTCCATTGATCTGGCATGAGGCTCTTCTCCAGTGAGTCCTTCTCATTAGGTGGCCAAACTGTTTGAGTTTCCTCTTCAGGATCTGGCCTTCTAAAGAGCAGTCAGGGTTGATCTCCTCTAGGACTGACCGGTTGGATGGCCTTGAAGTCCAAGGAAGTTGCAAGAGTCTTCTCCAGCACCAGAGTTCAAAGGCCTCCATTCTTTGGCACTCAGCCTTCCTTACGGTCCAACCTTCACAGCCATCCATTGCAACTGGGAAAACCATAAACCTTAACTAGGCACCCTTTTGTTGGCAGGGTGATGTCTCTGCTTTTTAGTCTGCTGTCTAGATTTGCCATAGCTTTCCTCTCCAGGAGCAAGCGCCTTTTAAATTCTTGGCTGCTGTCCCCATCTGCGGTGATCTTGGAGCCCAGAAAAATAAAATCTGCCACTTTTTTTTAATGATACAGAATTCTGAGCTGATGTTCTCATATATGTATTTATTGGTAAAATTTATAGGCCATCTTACCTCCCGATAACTCGGTGGCTTAACAATCGTAAAAGATGAAAACCATATAAGTTAAACGACAAAATTTAATACAAAAAGCCAAACACTACGGCTTGCCACAGTGTGGGGTTGTTTGAACATCTCCATTGACTTTGTTTTTTAGAATGAAGGATCTGAGAGTGCAAACCTTCAGCGTCCATTTTGGTTTTAAAAATAAGTTTTTAGCCAGTGACGTCGTATATGCCACAGTGGCGTTGATGGAGAACATGGAAAGGGAGGAGAGCCAAACTGATAATTTCATCAAGGCGCTGGATAGTCTTTCCAGGTAATGTATATTCCTCCCACACACACACCCTGTAATCCATATGTTGAAGAAGCCAGCTTAGGAAATGTTGCTACAGGGCAGTATTTCTCAACCCTGGCAAACTTGAAGATGGCTGGACATCAACTCCCAGAATTCCAGAGCCAAGCAAGCTTGCTGGAGAGTTCTGGGAGTTCCTAGAATTCTTGAAGCTCACAGATCTTCAAGTTGCCACTGAAGGAAAGGGCAAAAGATGGCCTGCAGCCATCTTTTCTTTTGGATCTTTGGCCTGCCACCCTTTCTGTTATTCTACTATGCATTTTCTATTGTGGGGAAATGGGAGGGGAGGATTGTACGGAGTGAGATGATATGTAGCCATAACAAAATTCTTTCTAGAAAGCCAATGTCATCCTTTGTCTCTGCACCTGACCGGAACTGGATGGGTGGAACTGCCAGCATGGCAGTGGGAGATTGGACCATGTGACGGGCTTGTGGGTGTGGGGGCAAGATCTTAAACTTTCAACTGGGTGGGGAAAACTTGGAAGCTTTCAGATTCGGGTTTTCCCAGTTGTGCCAACATGGCTCTCTTAATAAATTGGAACTTTGAGCAATACTTTACCTTGGATTTTGATTTACTTTTGGATGCTATTTGGAACCCTGACACTAAAATTATAGTCTCTCTACTCTCTATTCCCAGAGAACTAACCATATTGAATTCTGTTGTATAGTGCAATATTAATGCAATATCAGGGTTTTTTAATTCAATTGTCTAGAATGTGAAGGATGTGTACTTTGTTTTATTTTTTTTATGCATAATGTGTCAGGTTCCCAAGTAATTCCTCAAAATTCCATTTTATTAGAGATGTCATATTCGCACATCTGGGAAAACCCGAATCTGAAAGAGCCGAGGTGGCGCACTGGTTAGGGTGCAGTACTGCAGGCCACTTCAGCTGATTGTTATCTGCAGTTCAGCAGTTCAAATCTCACCGGCTCAAGGTTGACTCAGGCTTCCATCCTTCCGAGGTGGGTGAAATGAGGACCCAGACTGTGGGGGCGATATGCTGACTCTGTAAACCGCTTAGAGAGGGCTGAAAGCCCTATGAAGCGGTATATAAGTCTAACTGCTATTGCTATTGAAAGCAGCCCGGGTTTTCCCCACCCAAAAGGAAGTCCCTTCCTCTACATCAGTGTTTTTCAACCACTGTGCCGCGGCACACTAGTGTGCCGTGACATAGTGTAAGGTGTGCCGTGGGAAAATTACTTTATATATAGTCAATATAGGCACAGAGTTAAATTTTTTTAACATTTTCTAATGGTGGTGTGCCTCGTGATTTTTTTCATGAAAAAAGTGTGCCTTTGCACAAAAAAGGTTGAAAAACACTGCTCTACATCCACACCTCCATCACTTGGTCCAATCCATCCACCGTCCCAATTGGGGATGCCTCCCAGTCACGCCACTCCAGGTGCAGGCCGAACGTCCTTGACTCACAGAGAAAAGAATGTTGTTTATGGCTATATATCACTCCAACTCCATCCAATCTCCTCTCCCGTTTTCCCACATCATGCCTTTACATTAAGTGTGGCAGCCCTAAAGATCCAAAGTAAAAGATGGCTTCCAGGTCTGACATAATGTACACTGAAGATTGGCATTTAATTTCATTGCACGAGGTGCAATGACAATAAACTAAACTAAACTATAGAAAATTATTATTTGCAGACGTTTGCAAATGCACGAGAAAGAACGGAAACAGCTGAGCTAGGAAAATCTTCAGCTTGCTCAGGGTGGAACAAGACAATTGTGTGCATTGGAAACTTAAGGTTCCTAAGAACAAGGAACAGATCATCAGGCTAATATACACGGTATATAGGTTTTGTAGATATGTCAAAGGCAATGGTTTGAGAAAAGAGGAACTTTGGGGGTGTCAAGTACTATCGTATTTTTCGGACTATGATGCACCGGTGTATAAGACGCAGCAAGATTTCGAAGATGTAAGTAAGAAAAAGGTTTTTGTGCTCCCTGACCCCCATGAGCACTCTGCAAGCTTCAGCAGGGCTGGGGGAAGGCAAAAATGCCCCCGTTTTTGTGAAAAATGGGCCGTTTTTTGCAAAAATTGGGGCATTTTTGCCTTCCCCCATCCCTGCTTGAAGCCTGCAGAATGCTCCTGGGGGCTGGGGGAGGACAAAAACGCCTACGTTTCACAAAAATGGGATGCAGGGGCAGGGCTTCAGGAGGCCAAAAATGGCTGCATTAGGTGAATAAGATTCTAAGAATCTTATGAATGACTTTCCTTCTGGGTAAAAGCAGTGTCTTCGTTTTGCTTCTCCTTCCAGGGGTAATCTTGACCAGTTGCTTCAAGGACTGCAGCTGGCCAAAAAGCAGCTGTGCGCCATCCAGCAGACTGTGGCCAGCTGCATCTGCACCAACCTTGTCATCAACCAGGGACCGTTCCTGTATTGCTACCTCATGGAGGTGAACATCCCCTTGCACTCACACCTTTCTCCTGTCCATTCTATACTATTCTGTGTGTGTGCGTGTTTGTGAGTCTGTCTTGTCTGTCTGTCTTTATCTATCTATATCTATCGTATCTACTACATATCCATCTGTCTATTATCTATTAACTGTATATCTATCTAACTGTCTGTCTTTTATCTCCATCTATCATCTATCCATCTCTCTCCATCCATCAACTATTTACCTACTGCATTTTTCGGAGTATAACACGCACCAAGGTTTTGAAGAGGCAATTTTTTTTAAAAAAAGTTTTTGCACTCTGTAGACCTCCCAAAAATGGTCTGTTTTTTGCAAAAACGGGCCCATTTTTTTCTTCAAAAAAAAGGCATGAATAACCTTTAGGAGGCTTGTGGAGTGCTCTTGGGGGCTGGGGGGCAAAATTGAACAAAAAGACGGCCTGTTTTCACTCATTTCTGCCCTTTCCAGCCCCCAGGAGCACTCTGAAAGCCTCCTACAGGCTCTGCATGGCCATTTTGGTGAAGGGGGCGGGGTTTCGGGGGCAAAAAATGCTGTATTCAGTGTATAAGACGCGCCCAGATTTTCAGCCTCTTTTGAGGGAAAGGGGTGCATCTTACACTCTGCAAAATATGGTATTTATCCATCATCTATTTTAATTTTCTATCCATTTACCTAGTTATAAATATTTCTTTTTCAGGGTACCCCAGATGTGAAATTATTCTCCAGGCCAATATCCTTATGTCTGCTCACCAAGTGCCTGCTTAAATCCTTCGTTTCTTCTGTAAGTAACCTATTCATTTACCATGTAGCCTCCATTAACAACTTTTTTTTGAAGCATGACATTTAAACCATATTAACCAAAAATGAACAATGCCCAAACTAGATCTCACTCAGACACCATAAAGTTTGCTTTAAAAAAAAAGAGAAGTATCAATGCTTCTCTTAACGCGCCCGCACACAGAGAGTTTTGTAAAGAGGAAGTTTCCTTGAGATTTCATAAGGATTGGGTGAAAAACTAAAAATTACAGACTTCCTATCTGATGTCATTTCTGTAATACACTCCAGGAATGCCTTTTTAAAAAATAAAAGAAAAATAAAATATGCACATTAACTGTTTTAACATCCTGCCTGGTTTGGCCCTAAATTAAATTATTCAGCGCTTTAAAATAAGCATGAAAGACAATGAAATAAGAAAAATGCAGGATTCCCAGCATTAGGCTCTTTTCCAGGGAGTCCTTTCTTCTCATCAGGTGGCTGGTTGGATGGCCTTGCAGTCCAAGGGACTCGCAGGAGTCTTCTCCAGCATCAGAGTTCAAAGGCCTCCATTCTTTGGCGCTCAGCCTTCCTTATGGTCCAACCTTCACAGCCATCCATTGCAACTGGGAAAACCATCGCCTTGACTAGACACACTTTTGTTGGCAGGGTGATGTCTCTGCTTTTTAGTATGCTGTCTACATCATTATCCATCCATCCATCCATCTGCTATAATCTGGTGCTAACCTTACTTGGATAACTATTGAGGGTGGCATCTTAAAAGCATTTTAAATTGTTCCAAACTATTTTTATGGTTGTGAGGTATGTCAATCTCCGTTTTAAAAGCAAGGGAGATTTTTTAAAAAAAATCTCAAAATTAACAGTGCAACGAGACTGCAATGGCAGTCAGTGGAAGCAAAGTCTGTTTAGGATGCTTAACAGTCACATCTTTCTCCAGCCTTTTCTTCTATCTGCAATCTTCCTCAAGATAGTTTTAATCCTCAAATTTGTCCTTTGTCTGTACTTCAAACAAAAAACAGCACCCCAAACCCAGGACGTTGGTCTTAAGATTCCGCCTTTGAGCGTCGTCTAATCCTTTTAGACTTTAAACCCCTTTTTTGATTTATTTATTTTTTTAAGACCAGAAACAAGCGCTGCAAACTGCTGCCCATGGTTATGGCTGCCCCCATGAATCTCGAGCAAGGGACGGTGATCATGGTTGGGACCCCGCCTCACACAGAAAGCTCCGACAAAAAAAAGTAAGGGCTTTGTCTGATTATTCCTAATGTGCAGGGGGGTCTCTTTGATCTCAAATTCTTTTTTGAGTGGAGTGAAGATAGGCCTGCTAAGAGCAACTGTTCCAGCCACAGAATGGAACTTCTGGAATGTTATGGGCTCAAGCATGGAGACTAGTAACGTGTGGTGAATGAGATCAGAAACTTAGCTTGCAAGTATCTCACCAAGATGTGTTGTTCTCTCTTTCTAGCTTTTTTGGGAGAGCGTTTGAAAAAGCTGCCGAAAACACCAATTCTCGGACTTTACACAACCACTTTGACATGTCTAGTGAGTCAAATTCCTTGGAGCTATAAATTCTGAACTGATTCTTAATATGTCCTGATAAGTTTTTTTGTCAAAATATTCTTTTTAAAGGTAACATCCAAGTTTCTCTCCCACCCTAGATGTTTAAATAGTTCGGTTTCTTTTTGTACTGAAAGCTTTCATGCTCACCTACATGCATATGCAGGTAGTCCTCAACTTAACAACCACAGCTTGTTAATTGAATTTTGTCCCATTTTGCGACCTTTCTTGCCACAGTTGTAAAAGAAATGTAAAAAAGTATGTAAAATGTATAAAAATGTAAAAAAAAAGATGTTGAGATTCTAAAAAGAATGCAGAGAAGAGCAACAAAGATGATTAGGGGACTGGAGACTAAAACATATGAAGAACAGTTGCAGGAACTGGGTATGTCTAGTTTGATGAAAAGAAGGACTAGGGGAGACACGATAGCACTCTTCCAATATCTCAGGGGCTGCCCCAAAGAAGAGGGAGTCAAGCTATTCGCGAAAGCACCTGAGGGCAGGACAAGAAGCAATGGATGGAAATTAATCAAGGAGAGAAGCAACCTAGAACTAAGGAGAAAATTCCTGACAGTTAGAATAATTAATTGGTGGAACAACTTGCCTCCAAAAGTTGTGAATACTCCAATGCTGGAAGTTTTTAAGAAGATGTTGGATAGACATTTGTCTGAAGTGGTGTAGGGTTTCCTTCCTAAGCAGGGGGTTAGACTAGAAGACCTTCAAGGTCCCTTCCAACTCTGTTATTCTATTGTAAAAGTTGTTAAGTGAATCGCTGCAGTAGGTAAGTTACTAACCTGGCTGTTAAGTGAATCTGGCTTCCCAGTTGACTTTGCTTGTCAGAAGGTCACAAAAGGGACTATGTGACCCCAGAACACGGCAACTGTCATAAATCTGAGTCAGTTGCCAAGCATCTGAGTTTCTATCACATGACCAGGCATCAGTTGCAAGTGTGAAAAAGGGCCATAAGTGCCATCGTAACTTTGAACAGGTCACTAAATGAACAGGTATAAGTTGAGGACTATCTGTAAACCAGTATCACTTGGTGACCAGGAGGCCATCAATTGCTTAGTTGCAGGCAGTGAAAACAATGCAGCTTAGTATCTAAATGATGCTAAATGAATTTGCATAAGCTGCTTTAAAAATCTGAATTGATTCTTAACAACATATTAATATGTTAAGAAGGATATTAGACTGTTGATTATTAATGATCTGAATGTCTATGGAGATTTTGAGTCATCCAAGTCACAGTTGTGCCAAAGGTGCTTTTTTCAAAAGGCAAGTGGGCTTTGTTTTTCCTTGAAGACGTTGTTGTGATCCGCCAATGCAGCTGGGAGAAGATTCGGACAGTGAGGAGGTTGGGGAGGAACCTGGGCCAGTCCTGGAGTCTGGGGAAGGCTCTGATGAGGGCTCTATGTCAGAGGCAGAGAGGGGGCCAGAGCCCTATGCCAGTTATCAGCTGCCTTCAGAGTCAGACATCAGTGAGGTAGTGTGTGCGTGCACAGAGCTGCCAGGCGAAGGGAACAGCTAAAGAACAGGGGTCGACTTGGGAGTAAGGCCAGACAATGAATGGCCCCTCCCAGAGGAAAGAGGAAATAAAAGAGGAGCGGAAAGGGAGTGGAGTTTGCAGGAGATAATTAGTTCACTAATTGGTTAGTGACTCCATTCTGCAGATATCAGCCTGACAGCTCTCCAAGCCAGAGAAGGTTTGTGACTGTAAATCTTCCCTCGAAAGACTTTGCTGGATGTGAATGAGCAGAAATCACAGCAAATTAATAAAAGGGTTTTTGTTGTGACATGGACTTTGTTTCATGCTCTTGGGAAGCCTCGGTCAGAACAGACTTTTCGCTTCTCATCCAAGAAGCTTCTCCAGTTCTAACTAAATGATGGAGGATATAATGTAAATCCTTCCATCCTCCATCATTCAGTCAGAACTGAAGAAGCTTCTTGGATGAGAAGCGAAACCTCTTCCAGGAAAAACAAAGTCCGCTTGCCATTTGAAAAAAGCATCTTTAGGACATCCTTCAGAAAGTGCGCTCAGGATAATGAATTATCCCTGACACTTATTTCCTTTATTCTTTTAGTAATCGAATTGAAAATGGAAGACAGGAGCAAATTTCTCGATGCCCTTATTGCTCTTTTATCCTAATGGTAAGCTGTTGAAGATCGTTAATTGTTTCTCTCCCACTCTGGGGAAAAATTTTAGAGCCACTTACCATATTTCACATTGTGGCACTTGTTATATTTGGAAAGGTTTTTCTCTTCTTGGTGGAAGGGAACTGATGCCTTGCCATCTGTGTGTTTTATTTTGTACATATGAATCTGTAAATACCTTGTGTCTACCAAAACTTTGTCTAGATTTTATGTAAGCCTGTTTTAAAACGCTTTTAACAAGTTTTAGTGTAACCAATGCCAGTTTGTGCTTGGGAAAATGAAATCAAATAAATTTTTAAATTTTCTATCTTGTTTCACATAGGACCCTTTCTTATCTAAAGTGCATTATCACACGGTATCATTATCAATATATTAAAAATAATTACAATGGGGAAAGTTTCCTTTTAATGTGGCTTCTACTTGTATTGGTATTGGCTGAAAGACATGACAAAACATTAAAAAGTTTGTTACTCAATTGTGCTAGGTTCACATATTTTTAAAATTTATCTGTAACTCAACTTTTCCTTGCTTGTAAATCATGGTTTTCAGCCAAATTTATTGTGTGAACTCAGCTAGTTGGGTTATATTGGGGGAAAAAACACATGGTTTTCATGAGTGTTTGATCAACTGAATTGGCTTATTACTATTCTTATAACTTCCTCTTTTTTTCTGAGTTTTATCATAAAAGAGGACTTCACCTGGGGCAACTCATACTGCAGCCCTGGTCAAAGGGCCCAGCAGAGATTATACTACCTGAGACTTCTCAGGAAACAAGAACTGAATGAAAACTGCTGGTGACCTTCTACCGCTGCACCATAGAGAGTATTTTAACTCACTGCGCCTGTGTCTGGTTTGCCAATTGCACAGGGGCAGATAGGACAGCGCTCCAGAGGGTCAACATCATTGCCCAGAGGATCAAGGGTTGCCCTCTCCCCTCTTTGGAAGAGCTTTATACCTCCCGCTGCCTTAAGGAAGCTCAAAACATTCTTAAAGATCCATCTCATCCTGGGCACCCTTTTTTTTTTTAACTATTACCATCTGACAGACAGTACAGGGCAGGGGTCAGCAAACTGCGGCTCTGGAGGCTCTTTCCTCCCTCTGCTGCGGCTCCGTCACCAGGTCGGCGCCACAATTTTGAGAGGAGCTTTGTGTGGGGGGCGGGTGCTAGGAGAAGACTCTATGGCAAGGGGAGGGTTTTCCAGTTGTCTCCACAGGGTTTTCGGTTATGACAGAGGAAAAAGTACGCCACGCTAGGAGGAGACTCTATGGTGGGGGAACTGAACTTCCGGTCAGCTCCAGAATTGAACAGGGAGCTTCCAGTTAGGACCTTTGTGGCTCCCGGTGTTTTCTTTTCTGTGGGAAATGGGTCCAAAGTGAGTGTTTAAGTTTGCCGACCCCTGGTATAGGGCAATAAAAGCAAGGTCAAATAGGCTGAAAAACAGCTTCTATCCCAGAGCAGTAACTATATTGAATTCTACTGTATAGTGCAATATTAATGCAACGTCAGGGGTTTTCAATTCAATTGTGTAGAATGTGAGGGATGTGTGTTTTTGTTTTATTTATTTATTTGTGTATAATGTACACCGAAGACAGCATTTAAGTTCATTGTACGAGGTGCGATGACAATAAAGTAAACTTAATTTTTTGCAATTTAAGGATCTAGCTAGATTTGAAGCGATAACAGACAATATTCGCCGAAAAAGTGGCTGGATTTGCACCACATGCCGAGTTCCAAACTAGGGCATTCATTTGATCTACTATGGGGCTCCCCAAAACTTGACAACCTTAAAACTTGTGAACTTCAACTCCCAGAATTCCCCAGCCAGCCATGCCAGGTTGCCAAATTTGGAGACCTCTGGCCTATATAATATGCAGACTCAACCAGGTATTGTGCACAGATTATGCTCGCTCGCCAGCTGCAATAAGGACCAGAACCTTAAGTGGTGTGGACATTTCGCTTAATGTCATGTGTCCATGCTGACTGACAACATCCTTTCTGACTGCGGTTGTTAAGCAAATCACGGGTTGTTAAACACAACATCATGCAACTGCACCTTAGGACATCCTGCTCGTTTCCCCATTGACGGAATGTGATTGTGTGAGCTTCTCAAAACGGCGATCCTAAGATTGAGGTTCTCTGTAACCATGCACGCCAGTTACCGATTAATCGTGATTGTGCATTGTTATTGTGGGAATGTTGTGACGGCCAGAACTTGAGGACTGGTCACCAGTGTCTTTTCCCCCCAGCATCGTTATAACTCTGAATGGTCCTTGAACAAGCGGTAGCTTGTTAGGTAGATTAGGACTACCGGTCTATGCTTTATGTCAATCTTTAGCAAGCTGGTTGGGGAATTCTGGGAGTTGAAGACCTCCTGCCATCTTCACGTTGAGAAGCACAGCACTAGAATGTTGTACCTATGTATCACAACAAAGCAACACTGATACCGTCTAAGGATCTCAAAGACAAGGATGACTTTAAAAAAATCAAACAGATATTTCAGGACCTTGGACAGAGTCTCAATTCAAGGACTGAAGCTCCTTTCTCCAGGAAGAGTCATTTCTCCTAACTATCTCTTTCCAGTCCCATCTTTTTTGTAACTTGTTCTACCTTTATTACTTTTCAAGCAACTCAAGGCAGCGAACATACCTAATACTCTTTCCTCTTGTTTTCCCCACAAGAACAAACATGTGAGGTGGGTTGGGCTGAGAGAGTGATTGTCCCAAAACCTAAGGGAGGACTAGAACTCACAGTGTCCTGGTGATTAGCCCAAAATCATCCAGTTGGCTTTCATAACTAAGGCGGGACTAGAGCTCACCATCTCCTGGTGATTGCCCCAAAGTCACCCACATGTCTTTCCTGTGTAAGGTGGGACTAGAACTCACCGTCTCCTGATGATTGGCCCAAAGCCACCCAGCCAGCATTCATGATTAAGGTGGGACTATAGCTCCCAGCCTCCTGGTGATTGGCCCAAAGTCACCCAGCTGTCTTTCATGACTAAGGTGGGACTAGAACTCACTGTCTCCTCCTTTCTAGGCCAGCACCCTGACTTCTACACCAAACTGACTTTTCTATATATTCATCAGAAAAAGGAAATTTTATGGTCTTTCTTTCATTGACCACACATTATTGGTATAAATCTTTTTGGTAACTTTCCTCAGATTCCTCTTTCTCTTTACCATAGTTAATGCAATAACCTGTTTCTTTTATTTATTTATTTCTGTTTATTTTCTATATGCGACTTCAAATATATTTTGATCCCTCACTTATTTCATACCAGATAAAGTGGCAAGAGGAGCAGTTGTTGCTATAACTATCAGATGCTCTATGGGCCAATTACGAAGGATTTCTGGCTTTTTCTATTGAAGCTAAATAATCAGGCTTGAGCTTTCTTTTGTAATTATGACCGTCGTGTTTACAGTCGCTTTATAGATTGTAAGATCTTCCAGCTCAAATGCCGTGACTTGCAACAGGAATCAATACCCTATTACTGTGGAAATGTAATCCTGTTCTGCAGAATTCTCTTTGTAGTAAATAACAGGTCTCTGTAGTATGTGTGGAATTTTAAAGACTACTAGCTGATAACCTGGTGTTGCCCGCTTATTTATTTATCCCAACCCTTCCTCCATGAACATTGCCACAATTTCTAATTTTGGATTTTCCCGCTTACCAGAGGGAGCCCCCTTGTGGAGCACTGTGAAGCCATTACCATGGCAACTCCACAGCGCTGTACAGTAGAAGCCATTTTAAGGCCGTACGGTAGAAGCCATTTTAAGGCACAACAGGTTGTATCTTAACAGAACCCACACCCCTAGGGGTGTCTTACCCCCACAGTATTTGTTTGCAGAGAGTTAAGTCATCTGTGTACCAAGTTTGGTTGAAATCGTTTGAGGCGTTCCAGAGTTATGCTGGAACACACACACACATACACAGAGCCATTTTTACACCCACATCAATTTACACCCACATCATTTTATAGATATATATAGATAGATACGATAGATATAGATAAAGGAACGAGAAGTCTCACTATTCTGGGTGTTCAAAAATTTTATTGTTAGTTTATCAAAATGTAACTACAAAATATGAAAGAAACAGTGGGGAGGGGTGGAAAGGGGGAAGAGAAAAGTGTAGGGCAAAGAAAAACAAAGAAAGCAAAGCATTGACTTCCAACTCCCTTTGGCACATTAGAATAAGAGAATAGCATCAAACCTCAACTTTTTTGCTTTTATATAACAGTACAAACTAGCCATTTCTAGAACAACAAACCTATCTCATCGGCAAAATCAAAATCTCGGGATTTTTTTCCACCTCCAGCACAAAGTCTTGACTATTGCAACATGCTCTATGCGGGGCTGCCCTTAAAGAGGATCCGGAAGCTCCAGTTGCTGCAAAACGCAACTGGCTGCTGCAAAACGCAGCGGCCCGCATGGTTTTGTGCAGTCCCCAGTGTGCCCTTGTAATCCCTTCTCCTGCGACCCCCTCGCCCTTTGTTCAGAATTATAAGCTGGACAAATTCGCTTCGGCAGATGCTGCCTTTGGCCGCAGGATTCTGCAAGCAGTCCATACCGACAGGTGGCCCAACCGTCTCTTCCCTCCCTACGGGGACTAGCTTGGGTATGTCCCATAAGTGGATGCTATCCAGTGGTGGGTTTCAAAAATTGTTCGAACCTACTCTGTGGGTGTGGCCTCCTTTGTGGGAGTGGCTTGCCGCCCATGTGACCGGATGGGAGTGGCTTGCCGCTCGTGTGGCCGGATATGAAGATGCCGACGACACTTGTCAGAACCACCTTAAATTACCTCACACACAGCACTGGCCTGCATAAGAATATGATGTAAACTTGTTTTTTAAAAGGCATCTTTGGTTTGCGTTAAAACAACTTCAACACACGCAATGTTCTGATTGCACCACAAACGCGGTAGTCATCCTTACCTTTCACAGAGGCACTGAGTTTTATAAATAGGAGCATGATAGTGTAGAATAATCATATCCAAGGACCAGTGGTGGGTTTCAAAAAGTTTGGAACGTCTTCTGTAGGTGTGGCCTGCTTTCCGGGTCCACTGGTGGAAGCTCTTCTAACCGGTTCTGTAGATTTGACGAACCGGTTCTACCGAATAGGTGTGAACTGGTAGGAATCCACCTCTGATGCTATCTCCAGCTCTACTGAGAAAGGGCATTGGTACTTACCTGATATGCCTCTTCTAATAGAGTGGAGATAGCATCCAGCCCCGCTCTGTATGGAGACTGTTTTTCCGTGCTTACCTCGGAATAGGGTTGACCATGTTGTTGTTCGTTACCTTATTTGTGCTTGTGGACTTTCTTGTTGGTTTTCCACTACATGATTTACTAAAATTGAAGGTTGGATAACACGTGGAGTCTGTGTCTTTGTTCTTCGTCGCAAAGCTGGGTGGAGTCACTCACAGAGACGGGTTATATAGGTGGCTAATTAATTATTAACCAGACTCAGTCCAATCGGAGGACGGACAGGGTTAACCCATAAGTGGATGCTATCTCCACTCTGTTAGAAGAGGCGTATCAGGTAAGTACCAACACCCTTTTTCATGTTTAATTTGTTTTATTTATGTTATTTTCCAATTTCATCAAACTGTATTTCCATACAGTTATTTATATTTGTTATTACATTCATCGCAATAATGTTAATATAACTATATATTAATATAATTGCAATAATGCATAACATCTTTGTCAAATTCTCTCCACATTACTATTTCCTCTTTTTATATCTTCTACCTTCTAACTTCTGTTCCTATTGTCTAATCATTGATAAAATACATCCCACATCAAATATTCAGTTCCTTCTTTATCCTTAATAGTAAGTGTTAGTCTGTCCATTTCTGCGCATTCTAGTATTTTCTTAATTACATTCTCATCTGATCGAATTTAATCATTTTTCCATTGTTTGCAAATACAATTCTGGCTGCAATATATATATATATATATGTATATGTATATGTATACATACACACACACACACATACATACATACATACATACATACATACATACATACATACATACAATATATGTAAAACCAGAGATATAGTCTTGCCGGTGCAAAATGCCATCTGTAAAACATTTGGTACAAAGCTTGGTTGTCTTCTTGCAGATGTTTCAAGACCCAACTAGGTAACGTTATCAGTGGCAGAAGGTAGTGGGGGGTTTGCTCTCTGTTGCTTATAAGCAGCTTTCCCTGTGAGCATTGGTGGGAGTTTTCCTGGTGCTTCCTTAATTAGGCTGTTTACTGTCTGAGTGAGTAGCTCCTTAATTGGGGTATTGTTTGATGCTTTTTCATTAAATGTTCGGATTAAAAAAAGAAAATTCCTTTTTTTGGCCGCCTTTCAAAATACCCTCCGTCTGGCAAAATGAAACGGGTACCAGGGTGGAGCCTCCCAGCCTAGTGCTAACAGAAAAACTTCCAGACGTTCTTAGAAATACGCATTTTGCCAACAGGAAACATTAAGAAGCGTTAAGTGCACCAAGAACAATGCGAATTTGGTCAGGGTGGGAGAACTTTTTCCTTAATTGGAAACAGAAGGCTAATCATTTGTGAGCATTTCAGCTCCCTAATTACCGTTTGCAATTTGGCAGAGGGAGAGAAGTGAGGCAAAGATTAAGGAACAAGAATGCAGAGGCTTTTATTTTTTAAGACAGGATTGAGGGGCAGGGTGGGAGATGCAGAAACAAGGGACTTTTCCATTCTGCCTTGTCCATGCGAAGAACTTAAATAATATCTAAGGCGTTTTGCCTTATGGAATTCCTTCATTCTAAACGCTCCCCGTTTTCCCGCGTTAACTTTGTGCCAAGTTTCAGAGAAGTTCTTTGGGGGAGAAGTGGTGGGAAGCCACAAGATGGAGAATTCTGTTATGGTCTCCATTTCCATGGGAGGTTTTATTTCTTTATTTTGTTTGTTTGTTTGTTTGTTTAGTTTGTCAAACATGTGCGAGATAACAGGTATAAGAGCCGAGGTGGCGCAGTGGTTAAATGCAGCACTGCAGGCTACTTCAGCTGACTGCAGTTCGGCTGTTCAAATCTCACCGGCTCAGGGTTGACTCAGCCTTCCATCCTTCCGAGGTGGATAAAATGAGGACCCGGATTGTTGGGGGCAATATGCTGACTCTGTAAACCGCTTAGAGAGGGCTGAAAGCCCTATGAAGCGGTATATAAGTCGAACTGCTATTGCTATTATACTTATATAAGTATAAACATGGGCATGAACACAGGAAATGGGTATGAATAAATGGGGACAGTAGGACAGGGACGGAAGGCACGCTGGTGCGCTTATGCACACCCACTTTACGGACCTCTTAGGAATGCAGTGAGGTCCATGCTAGACAGTTTAAAGTTAAAGTTTTGGGGGTTTGGCGATGTAACAACAGATTCGGGTAATGCATTCCAGGCATTGATCACTCTGTTGCTGAATATTTTCTGCAATCGAGTTTGGAGCGGTTTACCTTCAGTTTGTATCTATTGTTTGCCCGTGTATTATTGTGGTTGAAGCTGAAGTAGTCGTTGAAAGGTAGGACGTAGTAGCGGATAATTTTGTGTACTAGATCAGACCTTAATTGGCGTATTCTAGGTTGTTCAAGCCCAAAATTTCAAGCCTGGCGGCATAAGGGATACTATTGTGAGCAGAGGAGTGGAGGACTCTTCTTGTGAAACACCTCTGGACTCGCTTGATTGTATTAATGCCCGATATATAGTTTAGTGCTGATAATGATAGGTCCAGAATTAAATATATGAAAACAGAGTCAAAAGTAGACACCGGTATATTTTTTGTTTCTCTCTTACAACTGGTAAAGGCACCTAGCTAGAAGCCAGGTGATGATGAATTGTAGTCCCACCTTGGGCATGAAATTTGACTGGGTGACTTTGGCAGAATTATTAGGAGTTCTAGTGAGTTCTAGTCCTGCCTTAGACATAAAAAGCTGGCTGGGTAATGGGCAATCACCAGGAGATGGTGAGTTCTAGTCTCACTTTAGGAATGAAAAGAAGCTGGGTGACTTTAGGCCAGTCACTCTCTTTCAACTCAACCCACCTCACAGGGCTGTTGTGGGGAAAATAGGAAGAGGAAAGAGTATTAGATATGTTTACCTGCTTCAATTATTTATACAAATAATAAAATGATATATAAATAAACAAACCCAGGATTTCCCCCCCTCTCTCATAGCTTTTAATGCTTTAGACATGAATTTCCAAAATATATAACGATGCTTTACAGAATTAAATGATAATGCTGTTTCACACAATATGCTGAGCCTCACATCTTCATTTTGTTGGATTCAGACAACTTTGTGCTTTAAGTAGATGCTTCAATATAGCCCATGACTATTCCCTCCAGTTTGGAATAATTGTTTAATAATAAGCGAAGATTTTTTCCCAATATGTTGATTTTAGATCATTTACAGTTGGTTGATTGTATTGCGCCAATCTAGGTACACTAGGATAATGAAGTAAATTATGGCTCAGTTAAATTGTGGGTAGCCTAATTATATGTAGGGACGTGGTGGCTCAATGGCTAATATGCTGCGCTTGTCGATCAGAAAGGTGGACAGTTCGGCGGTTCAAATCCCTAGCACCACGTAACGGAGTGAGCTCCCGTTACTTGTCCCAGCTTCTACCAACCTAGCAGTTCGAAAGCATGTAAAAATGCAAGTAGAAAAATAGGGACCACATTTGATGGGAAGGTAACAGCATTCCATGCGCCTTTGGTGTTGAGTCATGCCAGCCACATGACCACGGAGACTTCCTCGGACAGCGCTGGCTCTTCGGCTTTGAAACAGAGATGAGCACCACCCCCTAGAGTCAGGAATAACTAGCACATGTGTGCGAGGGGAAACTTTACCTAGCCTATTATATAACCTGTGGTCACTGGGGCCCTTTCCAGAGCAGAATAAGAATAAGAAAGAAAGTCACCCTGTTTCTTTAGATTAGTCACTAAGATGAATATCACTGCGGACCTTGTAAGCGGTTAGGCATTTCCTGCAAAATGGCTGCATTCATTTTGCACCTTGAGCAGGCAAATCGGAAGTTTCCCTCAGGATGACTGGAAGAAGAAAAATGTTTGAAAAACTTCAATGCCATGCCCTCAATTGTGTTTTTGCTTGCAGGATGTGGTCTTTTCTCAAGAATTCGGTGCTCTTGACTGGACCCGGCATGCTCTGGCAGCTTAGGTAGGAAAGTGCTGGATTTTTCTAACTAAGAAAAAGGGATATGGATATGGATATAGATAGATAGACCGATATAGATATATGGGGACGCGGTGGCTCAGTGGCTAAGATGTTGAGCAGAGTGAGCTCCCGTAACTTGTCCAAGCTTCTGCCAACCTAGCAGTTCGAAATCATGTAAAAATGCAAGTAGAAAAATCGGGACTACCTTTGGTGGGAAGGTAACAGTGTTCCATGCGCCTTCGGTGTTGAGTCATGCCGGCCATGGAGACGTCTTTGAACAGTGTTGGCTCTTCAGCTTTGAAATGGAGATGAGCACCGCCCCCTAGAGTCAGGAACGACTAGTGCATATGTGCGAGGGAAACCTTTACCTTTATCATAGATAGATAGATAGATAGATAGATAGATAGATAGATAGATAGATAGATAGATAGATAGATAGATAGAGATAGATAGATAGATAGATAGATAGATAGATAGATAGATAGATAGATAGATAGATAGATAGATAGATAGATAGATATAGATTTCTTTGCAAAAATTGGAAAACATTCTCTATAGCAGGCTGGGGAATTCTGGAAGTTGAAATCCGCAAGTGTTAAAATAGCCAAGATTGGAGATCCCCTGCTCTACAGAGTCCCTTCCTGTAGACCCCTGCTCTATAGGGTCCCTTAACCCACGATGTGATATGAGTCTCCTTTCTCATGATTTCTTTTGAAACTACTTGACCTGGGTATTCCCCAAAAAACCTGAAGGAATTAGGTACATCACTTACGACCCATTTGGTGTGGAATTTCCATACTAAGTCATTGTTGTCATAAGTCAAATTAGACTCAATTTCATGACCATTTTTTGCAAAATGGTGTTAAGCAACCCACATGATCACTAAGTGTATCAATAGTCCTTAAGCGAATGCTGCAGTCATAAACATGAACCCATTCTTCTAAACTGACTTATTTTTGGCAGAAACCAGCAAAATAGGTCGTAATTTGCAATCTTGTGAAACATCATAACACTGCATCCAATACGCGCTAGTTGCCAATTATGTTCATGTGACCATGGAGATGGTATGATGGTCATAAGCATGAGGGCGTCATAAGTACTATGAGGGGCAATGACACTTGATCGCCGAAAACAGCAGCTGGGGAAATCTTGAGAGAAATAAAATTACTGGCCTTCACTTTGTGTTTCAAGCTGGCACTTCTCAAAAGACTGTTATAAAGCTTAAAGGTGACATTCTTGGGAGCGTACAGATTTCAGCAGGTAGTCAAGGAGCAATTGTGGACGTCACCCCAATGTCCATTTCTGGAAAACGTGTGTCTTTGGTCGCTTAAACGGGCTGTATTTGCATTCTCTTCCCCCCCCCTCTCTCTCTCAGAAACAGCAACAGCTAACCCACTTGCTTAAAGAGGTAGAGTAAGATGACATTTATCTAGTTGGTTGTGAGAATGCAGCCTGATTCGGAAGAACGGAGGCCAAAATCTTTCACGGACCAGAAGTTGCCTGATAAATGCAGTGAACCGGATTTCAAAAACGTTGGTTGAGCCAGAGCGAAGAACTGGTCATTTTTAGGACAAAGAGCCACCTTTGATTTAGTGCGTGTGTCTTCTTGGGAACAATTGTGACTTGCCCTCAAGCTGCATATTACCTCCCCCTCAGCTTGGCCTGCTGCTGACACTCTGCTGCTCTGTTTCCCTCTTAACAATGGCTTAAAACGTCCGCATTTGCTGGGTTCCTGCATATATTAAGCGTAACCTGGGTGTGCAAACCTTGTCATGTGAATTCCCACAACCTTAAGCCCAACCCACACTGTAGCTTGATGCAACCTGGAAACACTGGAGCATTTAAAGATTCTCAGTCGTCCCAGTTACCCAAAAAGCAACTGGACCTTTCCCCCCCCCCCCTTTGGAAACATTTCTCTTCCCATCCAACAAGCTTCTTCCTGAGCCAAAGAAGCTTCTGGGATGAGAAGTGAAACGTTTTCAGAGAAAAAACCCGAAGAAGTCAAGCCACCTCTGGAAAAACCATCTGAGAGTTGAGCATTTACTCTCCAGGGCTTCCTTGAGGTTTCAGATCAAACCTGGTGAAACCCAACCCTGGATATGATGGAACTGTCCGACCTAATCCAGCCGGACTTTGGGGATATTCTAAATACAGGAAAACGGTCAGTCCTAGAGGAGGTCAACCCTGACTGCTCTTTAGAAGGCCGGTTCCTGAAGAGGAAACTCAAAGACTTTGGCCACCTAATGAGAAGGAAGGACTCCCTGGAGAAGAGCCTCATGCTGGGAACGATGGAGGGGAAAAGAAGAAGAAGGGGGTGGCAGAGAAGGAGGTGGCTGGATGAAGTCACTGAAGCAGTTGGCATGAGCTTCAATGGACTCCAGAGGATGGTAGAGGACAGGAAGGCCTGGAGGAACGTTGTCCATGGGTTGTAATGGGTCAGACAAAACTTTGCAACTAACAACAACAACAAATACAGGTAGTCCTCAACTTAACATCAGTTCATTTAGTTACAAAGGCAGTGAAAAATGTGACTGACAACAATTTTCACACTTATGTCTGTTGCGGCATCCCTATGGTCATGTGATCAAAATTCAGGCACTTGGCATCTGACTCATAGTTATGACCGTTGCAGCATCCCGGGGTTCATGTGATCCCCTTTTGCGACCTTCGGACGAGCAAAGTCAATGAGGAAGCCAGATTCACTTCACCGCCATGTGACTTAACGTAACAGCCGGCAGTGACTCCCTTAACAACTTGTGGCAAGTAAGGTCGTAGAACGGGGCTAAACTCGCTTCACACACGTCTCGTTTAAGAACAGAAACGTGGGGCTGGATTCTGGTCGTAAGTCAAGGACTCCTTGCAAAAGTGACTTCCCCGTCGGTTGTTGCTCATTGGCATCATCAGTCCGCCACAGCCATCAGCAACGGTCTTGTTGGAAAACTTTCTTAAAGTTGACCATCTGTTGGTTGGTTGTCTGTTCAAGCCACATCTTTCTTTTTTTTTTACTAACATTTGGGAAAGGATATCTGTTGTGTGAGCCAGGAAAACCCTTTGCCCTTCCCTATCAGCTATATAGCCTATTATGGGGGACAACGATAACAGCCTTTCACTTCCATAGAAATAGACCTTGCCCTTATCTCCAAACAGAAGGCAAGGATGAGGGGGAAAAAAGAAAGATAAAAGCCTTGCCAAAGGAGATAAGCGAGTCTTCCTTGCCAGATTTCCTGCGATGATTTCCTTGGAAATGTCAGCCAAGATCTGGTCTGCTCAAAATGTAGCATGCCAAAGCTGCCCCTACCCTCATTTTGTTCTGACCGAGGCTGCCCAAGAACCTGAAGCAAACTTCTGGTCCCGACAAAAAAACCTTTTATTAATTGACTGTGAATTCTGCTCATTCACATCCAGCAAAGTCTTTCGAGGGAGGATTTACACTCACAGACCTTCTCTGGCTTGGAGAGCTGCCAGGCCGATATCTGCAGAACTTGGCAAGGAGTCTCGGAGAGTCAGGAACCAATGAAGCGAACTAATTGTCTCCTGCAAACTCCACTCCCCTTTCACTCCTCTTTTATTCCCTCTGGGAGGGGCCATTCATCATCTGGCCTTCCTCCCAAGTCGACCCCTATTCTTTAGCTGTTCCCTTCATCTGGCAGCTCTGCGCATGTGCACACTGGCAACAGGCTCCAGCTGTTCCTCTGCCTCACTGATGTCTGACTCTGAAGGCAGCTGATAACTGGCATACGGCCCTGGCCCCCTCTCTGCCTCAGACACAGAGCCCTCGTCAGAGCCTTCCCAGCCTCCAGGACTGGCCCATGTTTCTCCCCAACCTCCTCGCTGTCCGAATCTGCTGCCAGTTCTGTTGGCCACTGGTGGGCCCCAACACATTTCTGTCCTTTAGACTTTTAATATTCCTTTTATTTGTATCCTGCTTTTATTATTATTATTTTTACAACTAAATCAAGACAGCGAACATATCCAACGCACCTTCCTCCTCCTATTTTCCCTACAACAGTCCTGTGAGGTGGACTGGGCTGAGAGAGAGGGACGGGTCCAAAGTCACCAAGCTGGCTTTCATGCCTAAGGCGGGACTAGAACTCACCATCTCCTAGCGATTGGTTCAAAGTCACCCAGCTGGTTTTCATGGTCCATGCACCCCACACCTGCACACGGAATCCCCTGCGCATATGCCCATGACCCCCACGTGCTCCCCCACCCCTCCACATGTGCCCTTCCTGCTCCCTCGCCCATTTCTGCCTTCCTGGCCGGTGCAGGAGACCTCCCAGGCCCAAAATGGGGATGGGGGGGCGTGCATGGCTCCATCACGGCCCTCTATCCTTCCAGACAAACAGATGCCCAGCCTCTTCTTGAAAACCTCCAGTGATGGAGCACCCACCCCTTCTGGAGGCAAGTCGTTCCACTGGTTCATTAAGAATAATCTTTATTGTCATTGTACTTAAATACAACAAAATTGGTTTGTTGTTCTAACCGTCAGCAAATTTCCCCTTATTTCTAAGCCGCGTCTCTCCTGGAATTCTGGATGAAAGAAATCCTGCCGTCTGGATCTAAACGGCCTATTTCTGTTCGGCATTTCTTTGTAATCACAGTGTTTCTGTCCTGAAGGCCACTGGATGCCAGCAAAGGATCTTCCAGGCAGGCTTATAAATACCCAGCTACTACCCCATAGTTAGACTCTGCCTGGCCTCTCAGTTCCTGACTCAAATCTTTAATTACAATACAGGGCGATTTCAGCCAGCACACGGAGGGGTGTGGGGAATATATTTCCCCATGGTAACTGGGGAAGCTTTTGAGGTTGCTTGGCTACCCAACCCTTGTTAGGCCAGTCTCCCCCCCCCCCCTTACACCTCCCTTGAAGCAGAGAATGAAGCCACTGGCAATAAATCAATCCAGGGTTTGCATTATCCCCTGGCATTTGGGGACCTTAGTCTCAATCCCCCCCCCCCCGTTAGTTCTCCTTGCCTTCCCCAAATAGCCTTCGTTGTGACCCTTAAGGTGGGCAGAGCAGGGAGGAAATTCAGGTTTAATTTAAACAAGGAAAAGAATAAAAGCTTTTCCTGTCCTATGTGGGGGTGGAGGAAAACGGCTCTTCAAATCCGCTTTGAGCCCTCAAGGCTTTGTCTGTTTTTATGAGTCAGAAAACTCAGAATTGAAATTTCTTTCTTTCTTTCTTTTTTCTTTTCTTCTTTCCTTCCTCCCTTTCTCTCTCTCTCTCTTATTCCCCTTCATTCCCATCTCCTTTCTTTCTTCTTCCTTTCTGTCTTTCTGTCTCTATCTTCCTTCCTTCCTTCTTTCTCTCTCTCTCCTTATTCTCTTTCCTTCCCGTCTGCTTTCTTTCCTCTTCCTTTCGGTTTGTCTTTCTGTCTCTGTCTTTTTTGTTTCTTTCTCTCCTCCATTCATTCTCTCCTCTTTCCTTTCTCTTCCTTTCCCTTTCCATCTCCTTTCTTTCTGTTTTTTCTGTCTCTATGTTCTTTATTTCTGTCCTTTCCTCTCCTTTCCTTTTCCTTCCTTTCATTTCATCTTCCTTCCTTCCTTCCTTCCTTCCTTCCTTCCTTCCTTCCTTCCTTCCTTCCTATACATCATTATAAAATAACGGTAAAAATCTATGTGCTCACTAAGAGTAAAAACAATTTGATGCCGCATAACCAAACTCAGCCCTTTGGGCATCTCAAGAAGGGGCCACAGTCTATTAAAATATGGGTCACAATTGCCTTGAAAAGCCAACCTGCATTGTCCTATGGATGTACGTGCTTATCGCGGCATTTATTACGAGCTCCTTTGATTCCTGTTAGGTGATATGGAAAACTCCCCATCCAATTCTTTATATTGCTCTATATTCTAGCAAAACAAACCCCCCCCCCCAGATGAGGAATGGCAAATACATCAGCATTACGATACAACGGAAGGGGAAATGCTGTCCTAAACATTCTGTTGGGGGAAAAAATGACCTATTATTTCCTTTTTCCTTCGCCTGGTGACTGTTGCATTTCCTGGTCATAGAACAGGCAGGTTTGAGCTGGATTTGCTAGACTATCTGGAGGATGCGGTTAAACCCTTTCATGGATAACTTTAACCTTTCATTAAGGAACGCTTGATTGAAAAGGAAAAGAAACTGAAAATAACCTGCGAGAAAAATCCCAATGTTTATCTAGTAAGATTGGTAGACGGAAACAGCCCGTCACGAGCGAAAGCAAGGAATTGTGATTAACTCTGAAATAAATGTTTTGGGTTGTTGTTGTTGGGTGTTTTTTTTTAAGGTTTCCAACTTAGTGTGGGTCACCGGAACCAGAAGTTCTGTCTTCCGAGCTTTCAGGCTTGTGCTGGAGCCCATCCTACAGGGAGGTTCCCTGAGGATGCGCTCCGAAAGCTCGGAAGACAAAACCTCCAGTCTCAGTGACCAACACTAGATTTTAAATTCAACTTCCCAACGGGAAGTCCAGCCTTCAGCTGGATGGACGGAAAACATGCTACAGGCCAAGAGCAGTGGTGGGATTCAAATCATTTAACAGCCGGTTTTCTGCTCTCATGGCCAGCTGTGTAGGCGTGGCTGGGTGGTCATGTGAATGGGTGGGCGTGGCCAACTCAACGCCACTCACGTCGCGGGGTGCTTCGCCTCGCCTGGACTCTCATGACTGGGGATGCTAAGTGTGAAAAAAAGAATCATAAGTCACTTTTTTCAGGGCCATTATAACTGAATGGTCACTAAGGCAAAGATTACCTGGACAAAAATGCAAATAGCTTCTTTGCTGGCAAAAAGCTGCCCCAAATATGAATCATTAGATTAGAAATGGGGGAAGACACACGGAAGATCGGTGATAGCCAGAACCAACATGGAAAACTGATTTCTGTCTGAATACCTTCCTGTAAAATGGGGGGGGGGGGAAACCAAAGGCTGTTGGAAGGAGATTTCTCCCAACCACTGGTTCTCCGAACTGCTTGGAAAGTTAACAAACGGTTCTCCCGGATAGGTGCGAACCGGCTGAATCCCTCCACTGGCTAGGGGTCTCCAACCTTGGCAACTTTAAGCCTGGAAAACTTCAACTCCCAGAATTCCCCAGCCTGGGAGTTGAAGTCCTCCAGGCTTAAAGTTGCCATGGTTGGAGACCCCTGTTATAGGCCATTCCCAATGAGTGGGACAAACATAGCAGAACAGGGCCTGAAACTGGCCTGCTCCTCATGCTAAGACTCTTGTATGGAATGCCCCCCCCCCCAGTTGGGTTTTGAGTTCATTTCTTCCCTGAAGAAGCTTTCGTTGCTAAGGGTGCTGTAAATAAGTAAAATAATTTTTCTCAAGCTCCACCTTGTAAAATAGAGGGAGGGGGTTTAACTCTTGTGCAGGACACCTCTTCTGATAGAAGGAATGTCTGATCAGTGCCTTTTGTGCCTGGAAAATCACCATGTAATCACCCTCTTCAAATGGGTACCTGCTTCAGAAGTAAATGGCCTTACAACTTCACAGAAGGGGGTAACAAAATGTGTATGTGTGTGCGTGTCTGTGTTTAGAAGGGAATTGGGGCGGGGGGGGGAGAGGTGGATTGGGCTGAGAGAGAGGAACTGGCTCAAAGTCACCCAGCTGGCTTTCTCGCCTAACATGGGAACTAGAACTCACACTCTCCTGGTGATTAGCCCAAAGTCACCCAGCTGGCTTTCACACCTAAAGTGGAAACTAGAATTCACCCTCTCCTGGTGATTAGCCCAAAGTCACCCAGCTGGCTTTCTTGCTTAAAGTGGGAACTAGAACTCACCCTCTCCTGGTGATTGGCCCAAAGTCACCCACACGGTTAAACAGAACTAGAACTCGTAGACTCCCGCTTTCTAGCCTGGTGCCTTAACCACTAGACCACTCCCACCTTAGGCATGAAAACCAGCTGGGTGACTTTGGGCCAATCACCAGGAGACTGAATTCTAAATAAACTTTACTTTTCATCACAGTAGGTACGTGTACACTGTACAACCTTCCCTTACGCTTTCCAGATGTGCTGCAGAGTTATAATGCATATAAAAGGTGGATTCCCCTCGCACATATGTGCTAGTCGTTCCCAACTCTAGGAGGTGGTGCTCACCTCCGTTTCAAAGCCGAAGAGCCACCGCTGTCTGAAGACGTCTCCCTGGTCATGTGGCTGGCATGACTGAACGCCGAAGGTGCACAGAACGCTGTTCCCTTCCCACCAAAGGTGGTCCCTATTTTTCTACTTGCATTTTTATGTGCTTTTGAACTGCTACGTTGACAGAAGCTGGGACAAGTAACAGGAGCTCACTCCATTACGTGGCGCTAGGGATTTGAACCACCGAACTGCTGACCTTTCTGAATTACAAGCTTACCGTCTTAGCCACTGAGCCACCCTTGCAACGCTTATAGATAGCACCAATTTGGAGAGCTTGATGTGGGTGCCTTCTCTTTCACATTTCCTCTCCTTACCATAACAGCCACACAACCTTGTTGAATTTGGCCAGAAAATCATCTATGCCTCCTGCTTCCTTTCCTCCCTCTTTCATCCTTGGGCCCCGTTTGCCCTTTTTCCTCTCTTTTCGTGGGTGTTGAAAAGAAACAGATCCTACTGTCCCAAAGATATCCGGCCTTAACCCACTTGCTTCTTTTCCAAATATTCTCTCCTGGGGGATTATATACGCCAAATGAATTTTGAAGGTTATTCTGAGCTGTAAATTTGTTCAACTGGGACTTGAGATATGAATCGTAACTTCTCGAGGTGCCAAAACACATTCAATCTTAATCCACCAAGATCATAATATAAAGCAGGGGTGTCAAACTCAAGGCCCGGGGGGGCGGGTGGATTCAACCCCTGGGATACTTAGATCTGACCCCTGGGGCTGTCCTGGAAACAGCAAAGGACTGGCCCGCAGTGGGGAAATCAATGGGGAAGCCAGATCCCCTTAACAACCGGGTAACTAACTAATCAATGGCAATGATTCCCTTAACCTCTGAAGCCAGGAAGGTCGTAAAATGGGACAAAACTCACTTCACAAATGTCTCGCTTAACAACAGAAATGTTGGCCTCCCTTGTGATTGTAAGTTGAGGACTACCTGTAATCTTTAAGGTGCTCGGATGCGTTAATATTTTCCTATCATAGGCCATCTAATTAAAAGAAGAGAGCTGCAGGACCAGAGAGAAATAAAGAGCAGAAATGCCCAAGAATGATTCTTTTTGGATAGAAAGAAGTGCTAATATGTTTCTCAATAAAGTCCTTAGTTATTCAAAGCTAAATGTTTGATGCTTTTTCTCGCTGAGTTGAGCTTATCACATCATGCAACCATCCAAACCTGAAAACCAAACCAATACTTTTAAGTCCAGGCTGGAAACATCTGGAAAATGACAGTGGGCTAAGAAAATATCTCCCACCCACCCCAAATACCTGGCTATTCACAGCTGTGCCTCTTGCCAATATTTTCTTCCCCAGTTAATCATACTAAGAGCCTTAGTCTTTACAGTGATGGAAGTATTTTTTAAAAATAAATCAGTCATTTAAACAAAAGGTTCAGCAAATAACATTGAAAATACATAACTTCAAAAGCAGGAAGAGAGTTGAGAAAAAAATATTGTTCGGTTTTTGTTTTTGCTTTCTGAACAAGTCATGTTCTTTATGGATAACCACACTGAACACATGATAATGAGACATATTATCATTTCATGTGTGTGTGTATGGTTTTTTTTTATTTGTGCTGATAAATAAATAAAGGGAGACTAGTATAGATCTATTTCAAGCTATTTAGCTCTCAACAGCTAGCCATACCCTTACTGGGATTTGAACCGGGGTATATTGCATACTAAGCAGAGATCTTAGCCATTAGGCCACAGGCTCTTATCTGTTATCAGCGAAGCCAGGGTGAAAGGTATTTATTAGATTTTTACAACCCCTGGTAACCCCTGATAGATATATATATATATATATATATATAGATATATAGATATATAGATATATATATATATATAGATATATAGATATATATATATATATATATATATATATATATATATATATATATATATATATATATATATATATATATATCACATAAATAAGCAGCTATATAGAATATATACCACAATCTTTGATTTGAGAACCCTATTGATGAAGACTTCAGTTTTCTTAAGTTACAGTGTGAAATCATAATAATAAAAAATACAGTACCAGAATTATCCCTGCTCCAAATCCACTGAAGGGAACTAAAAATTGATGGTTACCAACGGAAAGAGAACCAGGACAAACGCTGAATTGGAAACAGACAAACACAACGTTCTCGACTGGATTTTAAAACCTCGAGGTGGATTTTTATTTGGCACACAAAAATAAAAAGTCAATATTGAAACAGGTATTTGGAAACAAAACATCCAGTCCAAATTTCATCGAGTTATCCCATAACTTAAAAGTGAGAGTTACATCATTTAAAAACAAAGCAACACAATGGAGCACAGACAAATGGCAAAACGCTCTAACTTTGAAGTTTGGCCTGCTGAAGACCAACAAGAAGGCAGAAAAGTTTCTTGGAATAAAAAACTGTTTTAGAGAAGAAACCGTAAAAGAAACAGCTATCTAACGATGGCCATAAAGTAAGACATGGCTATTTAAAATAGGCAGCTCTGAATGCCGAGTCATTTCTAATTTTGTTCAACGGATGTTTCACCCGATATTAAAAGAGAGAAGGAAGGGGAAAAACAAAAACAAAAGTAGTGATAGGAAAAAAAGGAAAGTTTAGAAATGGAAGATTATATTCCCACCCCAATTCCATAAAAACTGGTGTAGGCTCACAAACTTCCTGAAGAAGTACCCACCTCTCACACCTTCACATTATTCATGGAACACAACTCTCTCTGATCGTCTCTGCAGAATACACCGCAAAGTCAGAAGACACCCACACCCACTTATATTTACAAGATTAGCCATCCCTCCCTCATCTCAGACAAGCATCAACCTCTGATTTTTGGATTCCTCTGTGAAAAACATTTAAAGGTAAAGGTTCCCCTCACACATGTGTGCTAGTTGTTCCCGACTCTAGGGGGTGGTGCTCATCTCCGTTTCAGAGGATTGTCCGAAGACATCTCCAAAGGTGGTCCCTGTTTTTCTACTTGCATTTTTTATGTGCTTTCGAACTGCTAGGTTGGCAGAAGCTGGGACAAGTAACGGGAGTTCACTCCATTACGCATACAGCTTGGGATTCAAACTGTCACCCTTTCTGATCCACAAGCTCACCGTCTCAGCCCCTGAACCACCACACCCCTTACTAAGAAAAATATTTAGCAATAAATCTAAGAACTAACTTTTACAAAGCTGGAATAATAGCCCATGCGCTTCCGCTGAAGAAAGAAAGAAAGCCAAGCAGGCAGGCACTCAATGAAGGCTAGTACAATTGGAAGTCCATACAAGAGAAGGATTCTCAAAGCAAAAGGAAGAGTCTCGGGTGTGAATTTTCCATTTTTTTTGTTCTTGCTGTTTTGTTTCCCCAAATAGTCCCTCCCCTCCCTAAAGTCACAAAAGCAGGAGGAAAGTCTTAATCCGAGGACCAGCCATCCCCTCGCTTCTTCCCCCTCCGCCAACTCTTCCCTCGGCCCCGCGACGGGCGGATGGCGCTCTTACAACAACCAAAATCCCTTAAGGCGGACGGAGTAGTTCTCAGACGTAGTTCTTCTTGTCGTACTCTCCTCCTGCCCCGTTGGAGACCGGGGCGGCGGAGCGCCGGGGAGCCGAATACTTGGCGGGGAAGGTGCCGCTGTCGTCCTTCCAAGCCGAGGCTCCGCAGATGAGCGAGCCGCCCAGCAGGAGCAGCGTGGCGGCCGCCCAGCCCAGGTACAGCGCGGCGCCCATCTCCCGTTTCCTGGAGGGCTCCACGTTGGGGTCGTAGAAGTTGCTGATGATGGTGTTGGCGAACCAGGAGGGGGGCACCAGCACTAGCAAACCGCAGATGAGGAAGAGGGCGCCTCCGATGCCCGCGATCCAGTCCTTGATCTTGGCCCCGCGCAGGCAGGTGGTGCACTGGGCTCCCGTGACCGTCACCAGCAAGGCCACCAGCCCCAGCACCGCCCCGATGACCATCAGAGTCCGGCCGGCTTGGATCTGCGGGCTGAGCGCCAGGATGGAGTCGAAGACTTTGCACTGCATCTGTCCGGTGCTCTGCACCACGCAGGCCATCCAGAGGCCTTCCCAGGTGGTCTGCGACACCACCAGGTGACCCTCGATGAAAGCCGAGACTTGCCACATGGGCAGGGCGGCCACTAGGATGGACCCCGCCCAGCCCAGGATGGACAGGGTCAAGCCCAGCAGTTGGACCCCGGTAGACGCCATCCAGGTCCAAGAAACGCCTTTAGCTGCTTGCGTGCGTCTGTGTCCGTGTGTGCCTTGCTCTCTCGGCTGGCTTTCTCGCAGTCGATCTCCCCTTTAAAGCAGCGTCCTGTGCGATCTTCCCTTTCTCCTGCTACCAGTCGGGGAAATCTCCGCTTGTCCGCTTCAAACTTTCTTGGCTGATGCGCAAAGGATGCCCGTCTCGACTTTATATAGGCGCGATGCGCTGCCCGGCTGGGCGAGCTCTTGCCCTCCCCGTCGAAGGGAAGGCGCGAGAGAGACGCCCCCTCCCCTTTCTCTCTCTTCACTAGCCAATAGAAAAAAGGAATGGCTTTCCCGCAGCCAATCGGGAAGCTCGGAGGCAGAAAAAAAGTAGAATTACAGTCTCCAAAAAAAAGTGGGGGGGGTATCAAAGGATAAGGCGGGTGAGTCAGGATGAGGGCGCTGGCGGGGTGGTGAGGGGCAGGAGAAAGTGTCTTTGGGACGGGGGGTGGAGACCCGCGCGGGTCTGACACACCACTGGCCCTTCTTCCCCTTTGTAAGGCCGGAAGGCGATGGAGAGGGGAGCGCGGGTACTTCCCAGGTTTGCACCAAGCACCGTACTGGAACACAACAACTTCGTGCGCGACGTGGGTCAGGCAGGGCAATCGGGAGAGGGGACAGGATCCGCGTCTTGCAAAATACCGTCTGTTTCTGCCCCTGATGCCCCTTGTGAGAGAGAGACAGACTGGGGGAACGACGACAGAGGGACGGACAGAGGGAGATGGAGAAAGAGAGAGATTGAGAAAGAGAGAGAAAGGATACACACAGAGAAAGGGGGGGGAGAGAAAGAGAGACGGGGGGGGGAGAAAGAGAGGGGAAGAAAGAAAGAGAGGGGGGAGAAAGAGAGAGATGGAGAAAGAGAGAGACGAGAAAGAAAGAGAGGGAGGGATACACGCAGAGAGAGGGAGAAAGGGAGGGAGAAGACACAGAGAGAAGGGGAAGAAAGTCAGAGAGAAAGAGAGAGAGATGGAGTAAGAGATAGAGCAAAGGAGAAAGAAAGAGAGCGAGACAGAGAGAGAGGGAGGGAGGGAGAAAGAGAGAGACAGAGGGACACAGAGAGGGAGAGAGAGAAGGAGAAAGAGAGGGAGAGATAGAGAAAGAGAGAGGCAGAAAGAGAGAATGTGTCAAAATCAGTTGATTTTATTTTTATTTTTGCAATATTATTTTCCGGCGGTGGATTTTTAAGCGGGATTTTTTGCTACCAAAAGAAAAAAATCTGTAGCCAACCAGTTGGTTGCCATGTTTTATTTAAATTTCTGGGGCACTGATAGCTTTGCTTTGCGCTACCTGTGTACCCAATAATCAAGATACATTTATTTCTCTAAGGTTGCTTCCGTATGCCTAAGCATCCCCCTCAAAGGGATGCTAATATTTCTCGGTCATGACCCACAGTTTGGGGTGGTTTGTTTTATGCTCGAAAAAAAGTGACATGACCCTTTTTCACACTCAACAACCCTTGCATCATCCCCGTGGTCACGTGATCAAAATTCAGACTCTGGCCAACTGACTCATATTTATGACGGTTGCCATGGTGTCTTGGGGGTGTCATATGATCCCCTTTAACGACCTTCTGACAAGCAAAGTCAATGGAGAAGCCAGATTTGTTTAATAATCATGTTACTAACATAACAATTGCAGTGATTCTCTCCACTTCAGCTGTGGCAAGGAAGGTTTTAAAAGAAGGCAATATTCACTTAACTGTCTCTCTGAGCAACAGGAATTCAGGGCTCAATTGTAGTTGTAATTCGAGGACTGCTTGTATTTCGAATGATTTGTTTTGTGTGTGGGGGGGGGGGTTAGAAAGCACCCACGGTCAAAGATGTTCCTTTCTATTCTCTTTTTTTCCAAGTAGGCTTTTGAGGAACGCTTGGTCATCAATCTCCTTTGTGGGAATTATTATTATTGTTGTTGTTGTTAATAATAATAATTATTATTATTAATAATAATAATAATAATAATAAAGTATAGTATAATAATAAAGATAAAAAATAATAGTAAAGAACAAAAATCTACTGAAGGCCCAACAGACAAAACAAGAATACAGAAAAGATGTGATAAAATCAAGAATGGAAAGTTGGCAGAACAAAGCACTGCATGGTCAATTTCTGGAAAAAATAAAAGATAAAGTGGACAGTGAACAAACTTGGTTATGGTTAAAAACAGGTACATTAAAGAAAGAAACAGAGTCACTAATCCTGGCTGCGCAAGAACAAGCTATCCGCACAAATGCCATTAAGGCCAAAATCGAAAAATCCTCTGATGATGCCAAATGCAGACTTTGCAAAGAAGCTGATGAAACTGTTGATCACATACTCAGCTGCTGTAAAAAAATTGCGCAGACTGATTATAAATTGCGGCACAATTCAGTAGCACAAATGATCCATTGGAATTTGTGCAAAAATTATAATATTAAAACAGCAACAAACTGGTGGGAACATCAGCCTGAAAAAGTCACCGAAAATCAGATGGTCAAGATCTTGTGGGATTTCCGTATACAAACCGACAAAATACTGGCGCATAATACACCAGACATCACACTGGTTGAGAAAAATAAGGTCACAATCATAGACATTGCAATACCAGGTGATAGCAGGGTCGCCGAGAAGGAACATGAAAAAATCGCAAGATACCAGGACTTAAAAATTGAAATTCAACGACTATGGCACAAACCAGCAGTGGTAATTCCAGTGGTAATTGGCACACTGGGTGCTATTCCAAAAGCACTGGAATTACATTTAAAAGAGTTAAAAATTGACAAAATCACCATCAGTCAAATGCAAAAAGCCGCACTGCTTGGATCTGCACGCATATTACGAAAATACGTTACGACGTCCTAGGCCCCTGGGTGGGGCCCGACTAGTAACCAATGCCAAATCCGGCGAAACAACTGGCCGCTGTGATACAATTGTACAATAATAATAATAATAATAATATGTGGTTAATCTTTGGTGAGATTCGCAGCCTTTGGGGCTGGTTGGTAGCTCAACAGCTCGAGTCCTAACCAAGGAACTGTTAAGGTAACATCGGAGGATATAAGCTGTTCCAAGTAGGGGTTGTTTTTTTTTTTTTTTTTTTTTGTAGAATCAGAATGTTCAAGTCTGATAAATTTAAATTTTTCTAATAGCGAGGTAGCCCTTTGGGTATTGCTCCAAGGGCTCGAATTACAATCCGGACAACACACGATTTCTTTTTCCACAGTCGCTCAACTTCAATTTGCAAGTCCCGGTATTTTGTGATTTTTTTTTCTTGCTGTTTATCTTCAATTCGTGCATCTCCAGGTATTGCAATGTCAATGAACCATACTTTTTTCTTTTTAACTATTGTTATGTCAGGTGTGTTGTTGTTGTTGCTGTTGTTGTTGCTGCTGCTGTTGTTGTTGTTGTTGTTATTATTATTATTATTATTATTATTATTATTATTATTATTATTATTATTATTATTAAAAATGATTTATGAGGTTTACAAATCAGCCGGCTCCAAGATTCTAGAAGTTTTGGATTCATCTGATTTCAACCTTCCCAGAGTGCAAACTTGTGGAATTAAAATACAAAAAGTCAGATTTCAGATTAATCCAATTAATGTTAGGGAAAAACTGCTTAACGTTGAAAGAAGCTGGACAGTGGAAAGGGGGAGGTGGGTTTCTTAGCTGGAGGTTTTTAAGATAAGTGTTCTTTGGGGTTTTTGGGGGAGTAGCAGGAAAGATCTGACAGCTTCAGTGAAAGTTTTGACTCTTCCAACTTTATGATTTAAGAATTCTGGGCCGTTATTTATTGAATCATTTGGTGTTTACATCTTCTGCCATGCCTCTTTAGAGTTCAGCCCAGTTTTGAAATATCTAGTGTTTATCTGTTGATTCCCCCTCTAAATTGCCTGCTATCCTAGTCTTTCAGCTGTTTATAATAAAACACACACACACACGCACGCAGCCAAAACCAGAAGTACAAGACACAACAATCAAACAGCAGAGAATATTTGTAGCTGCGGCTTGAATTGTAGAGTCCTTGATAACTGGTTTTCTTGTAATGAAATGTCTGCCAGAAAACAACCAAGCTCAGAGAGCACCAAGGACTCAAACACAACAATGCAAAACAATTAAAATCAACAATTAAACACTTCTTTTCAAGAGTTGTGCTTTGCAAGTTGCCCCAAAACATTAGAATTGAGATGGGTAAAACTGAAATGAAAAAAAAAAGAAAGAAAAAACCCATAGACCTTCAAAGTGAGTCAGATTTCTCCATGTTTCAGATATGGTAGAATAAATAAAGACATTTATTACGACGAACTTATTATTATTGTTGTATTTTTGTCCAAAAGACATCAAGTACAATTGTTGATGTACTTTTGCAGCCCTTCCCTTTAAACATATCTCACTTGCCAACTATAGATCTCAACTCAAAATAAAAAGTAAAGGTAAAGGTTCCCCTCGCACATATGTGCTAGTTGTTCCTGACTCTAGGGGGTGGTGCTCATCTCCGTTTCAAAGCCAAAGAGCCAGAGCTGTCCAAAGACATCTCTGTGGTCCATAGTCATGACTAAACGCAAAAGACTCATGGAAACGCTGTTACCTTCCCATCAAAGGTGGTCCCTGTTTTTTCTACTTGAATTTTTCACATGATTTCGAACTGCTCGGTTGGCAGAAGCTGGGACAAGTAACGGGAGCTCACTCCGTTACGCGGCGCTAGGGATTCAAACCGCCGAACTGCCGACCTTTCTGATCGGCAAGCTCAGCGTCTTAGCCACTGAGCCACTGCGTCCCTCTCAACCCAACTCAAAATAGAGATATCAACTCAAAATAGCAAGCTTAAAAGGATTTTTTGGGAGTGTGTGGACTGATTTTTGGGAATATTGGATTCTCTCGGGAATGTTAAAAGATAGTCAAAAAGGGAAAATGTATTGTGGTGATATTTGTCCTTTTTTTTTTTTGGGGGGGGGGGTGGAAGAATTATACTGATGGCAACGCCAAAAGCAACCTCCCCCCCTCCCCGGTTAGCTTGTTCACAAAGGGATGTAGTAAATATTTATGACCAGCAACGGGCTATGTTGTTATCTTGAGTTTGCAAGGGAGCAGCTACCCCACAGACCAGGCAACAACATTGTTTTGAGAACACCTAATTCCTTTTGGCAAGGAAAGATTGGGAAATCAGGGGGAGGCCGATTGTGCATTTGAAAAGTCTTGTTTTTTTCTGTTTGTTAGGATAAAGCATTAGATCTCTCTCTCCCTCTGTCTCCTGAGATATATTGGTTTGTTTCAGGACAGGTCCGCTCTCAATAAAACTAAATTTCGTGCATCTAAGCTGCTTTAAGCCCGCTCGAGGCTCAGGAAAGGGACTTTTGCTTACTAATAATGTGATCGCTGGTACAAATACATTCCAGTGAGTCTGTCGGTTATTGTCCTCAAATAGATTTTTTTTAAAAAAACCAACATCTTTGAATTAAAGAGTGGTCTTAAGTGTCCTTCGTTTCTTGCTCCCAAACGGTTATTTCTACGGTATTTTCATTTCCCATGAGCCTCTGTGGAGATTCTCGGTCATCCAGGTCATAGTTGTCTCAAAGGTGCTTTTTTTAAAAGGCAACTGGACTTTTTTTTCCCCCCTGAGGAAGAAAAAGACGTTTCACTTCTCATCCAAGAAGCTTCATCAGTTCTGGCAGGTTGTGACCTGCCAGCAGAGCTGGCAGCAGATTCGGACAGTGAGGAGGTTGGGGAGGAACATGGGCCAGTCCTGGAATCTGGGGAAGGCTCAGTGTTGGAGGCAGAGAGGGGGCCAGAGACATATGCCAGTTATCAGCTGCCATCAGAGTCAGAGATCAGAGAAGCAGAAGAACAGCTGGAGCCTGTTCCCAGTATGCGCATGCGCAGAGCTGCCAGACGAAGGGAACAGCTAAAGAACAGGGGTCGACTTGGGAGTGAGGCCACAGGTGGACGATGAATGATTCCTCCCAGAGGAAATAAAAGAGGAACAACAGGGGAGTGGAGTTTGCAGGAGACAATTAGTTTGCTTCATTGATTCGTGACTCTCTGAGTCTCCTGGCCAAGTTTTGCAGATATCGGCCTGGCAGCTCTCCAAGCCAGATAAGGTCTGTGACCATAAATCCTCCCTCGAAAGACTTGAGAACTGATGAAGCTTCTTGGATGAGGAGCGAAACGTCTTCCTCAAGGAAAAAAAAATGGTCCAGTTGCCTTTTGAAAAAGCATTTTATGACAGTTGCAAAGGGGTCATGTGATCCCCCTTTTGCGACCTTCTGACGAGCAAAGTCAAGGGGGAAGTCAGATTCACTTAACAACCGTGTCACTAGGTTAACAATGGTAGGGATTCACTTAACAATAGCAGGAAAGTTCGTAAAACGTGGGCAAAACTCACTAAGCAACAGTCTTGCTTAGGAACGGAAATGTTGGGCTCAATTGCGGTCGTAAGTCGAGGACTAAAAAAGGCAGTGGCAAACCACTTCAGTACAATTGCCAAGAAAACTGCATGGATGCACAGGGAGTCCTCGCCTTATGACCGCAATTGAGCCCAACATTCCTGTTGTTTAAGAGAGACATTGGTTAAGTTTAAGTTTAAGTTTGGTTAATGGTCACAAAGTGGGCTGTTGCCTATATGCAAAGAAAGGAATATCTTTTAAATCGGCCCAATTTAATCCTGAATTTTAAAGATAAGCAGATCTACTTTGATGCATTTCATTCATTTTACATCCAATATTTTTTGTTTTGCATCCAATACTTTTGCTTTGCATTGAACAGTTTTGTAGCCAATGTTTTTTGCTTTCTAGTCAATACCCTTTGTATCAAATGCTTCTGTTTGGGAATCAAACACTTTTCTTTTGCAATAAATGCTTTGATTCAAAATCACACAAGCAGTTAAACAGGGCTGGTTCTTCAAGCCCATTCCAGCATCTGAATAGAATAGAATAGAATTACAGAGTTGGAAGGGATCTTGAAGGTCTTCTAGTCCAACCCCCTGCCTAGGCAGGAAACCCTATACCATTTCAGACAAATGGTTATCCATTTGTTCAGACAATGGTTATCCATGGTTGGGGCATTCACAACTTCTGGAGGCAAGCTGTTCCAAAGATTAATTGTTCTCACTGTCAGGAAATTCCTCCTCGGTTCTAAGTTGCTTCTCTCCTTGATTAGTTTCTACCCATTGCTTCTTGTCCTACCCTCAGGTGCTTGAGAGAATAGTTTGACTCCTTCTTCTTTGGGGCAGCCCCTGAGATATTGGAAGACTGCTATCATGTCTCCTCTAGTCCTTCTTTTCATTAAACCAGACATACCCAGTTCCTGCAATTGTTCTTCATATGTTTTAGTCTCCATTCCTCTAATCCTCTTTGTTGCTCTTCTCTGCACTCTTTCTACAGTCTCCGCATCTTTTCTACATTGTGGTGACCAAAACTGGATGCTGTATTCCAAGTGTGGCCTTACCAAGGCCTTATACAGTGATATTAACACTTGATGTGATCTTGATTCTATCCCTCTGTTAATGCAGCCTAGAACTGTGTTGACTTTTTTTGGCAGCTGCTGGTTCTTATTTAAATGGTTGTCCACTAGGACTCCAAAGATCCCTCTCACAGTTACTACTGTTGAGCAAGGTACCACCTATACTGAACCTGTGCATTTTGTTTTTCTTGCCTAAATGTAAACCCTCACTTTTTTCACCATTGAATTTCATTTTGTTAGATAGTGCCCAATGTTCAAGTTTGTCATCTGAGCTTTGATCACACGATCACGGGGATGCTTCAACAGCCGTAAGTGTGGAAAATGGTCCCAAGTTCCTTTTTTCCCAGTGCCGTTGTAACTTTGAAACCATCACTAACAGTTGTAAGCCGAGGACTACCTGTAGTTAGGAACTTAATTTAAAAAAGCACACACACACAACCCAAGAGTTTATGAGTGAACTGGCTAGGATGACAACATGAGAGACTTGTCCCAGAAGGCATGATATAAGGGAGCCAAACCTTCCTTATCATATCCTTCGATGTGCAATTTCAAAGCATGGACCTCCTGATTTCCCCTGCCAGTTCATGTAATGCGCTCAGCTGGTCATGCCTAAAAAGGAAGTGCGCCAGAAGGGTCCCCATTTCAACCACAAATGCTTCATCATTTGTGCAAGAGAGGGAAGTGATGCAGCACACACCCATGGTACATGATCCGAATAACCATAAACAACTGTGTAGAAAGAGGATCATAAGGATGATTTGGTAATCGGAAGTTCCACCTCCAGGTTTTTCCTCGGTTGGAAACATCTGCAAATATGGGCATCTTCTCTTATTATTCCTCCTGTTCTGTATCCCATTGCAGACCACAGCCAGCCCAAATGATTGATAGACGGATCTATTCGGATCAAAAATGCCAGCTGGGTAGGGGAGAAAGAAACCCCTAATGCACAGACATATAATGAGAAGTCGACTGCAAAAATATTGCAAATAAATAATATTGTTTTCAGATGTCCCTATGGCCAGCAGGATTTGAAGCTCCGCTTAAGGAAAATGTTGCATTTATTTCTACTAATTAAAAAAAAAAGTATAAAGTTGTTTTGTAGAAAGATGTCTCAAATAACTCGGCCTCAAATATTAAATGCGAGCAAATGAGAAATTATTTAGTATGGTTATTAAGCAACAGGTCACAAGCAGCATAATATCGAGCATGGACCTTTAGGTCAGAAAGAACGGATGATGTTACACAATATAGGTAGTCCTAGAATAGAGTAGAGTAAAGTAGAGTAGAACAGAACAGAACAGAATAGAAAGGGACCTTGGAGGTCTTCTAGTCCAGCTCAAGCAGGAGACTCCATACCATTTCAGACAAGTGGCCATCCAATCTCTTCTTAAAAACTTCCAGGGATGGAGCACCCACAACTTCTAAAGGCAACCCATTCCATATTCATTATTCTCGCTAGTAGGAAGTTTCTCTTTAATGCCAGGTTGCTTCTCTCCTTGATTAGTTTCCATCCATTGCTTCTTGCCCTGCCTTCAAGAGCTTTGGAGAATTGCTTGACTCCCTCTTCTTTGTGGCAGTCCCTGAGATACTGGAACACTGCTATCGTGTCTCCCCTGAGTCCTTCTTTTCTCTAGATTAGCCCAGCCCAAATGAGCCATGGGGGCGCAGTGGCTAGAGTGTAGTACTGCAGGCCGTTTCTGCTGACTGCCGGCTGCCTGCAATTTGGCAGTTCGATTCTCACCAGACTCAAGGTTCACTGAGCCTTTCATCCTTCCAAGGTCGGTAAAACAAGGACCCAGATTGTTGGGGGCAATAGGCTTTATCTGTAAACCGCTTAGAGAGGGCATCGTAAAGGAAAATGAAGCGGTATATAAGTCTTAAGTGCTATTGCTATTACGATGGAAAAGATTGCAAATGATGGTCACAGGACCTTAGGATGCTACAACCATCTTAAGTACATGCTGATTGCCAAGCACATGAATTTTTATTATGTGACCGTGAGGATGCTAGTGAGATGGTTATAAGTATGAGGACTGGCTATAAGCCACTTTTTTCAGTGCCATTGTAACTTCAAGCAGTGGTTAAATGAATGGTTGTAAGTCAAGGACCATCTCTATATTGTAGCCTTAGTCAAACCAACCCCTCCATCCCTATTAAGCTTTAAAGTAAATATATTTGCTTAATCTGATACAAATAATTGACAAAACTATCAACAATCAGGGACACGGTGGCTAAGACGTTGAGCTGGTCGGTCAGAAAGGCTGGCAGTTCGAATCCCTAGCACCGTGTAACGGAGTGAGCTCCCTTAATGTCCCAGCTTCTGCCAACCTAGAAGTTTGAAAGCACGTAAAAAATGCAAGTAGAAAAATAGGGACCACTTTTGGTGGGAAGGTTACAGTGTTCTGTGCGCCTTCAGCATTGAGTCATGACGGCTACATGGCCACAGAGACGTCTTCGGACAGTGCTGGCTCTTCGGCTTTGAAATGGAGATGAGCACCGCCCCCTAGAGTTGGGAACAGCTAGCACATATGTGCAAGGGGAACCTTTACTTTTACTATAAACAATCAGCAGAATCAGTCAATGCTAGAAGTTACAGATCAAATTAGAATATAATTCTATAGGTAAGAAAACCCACATTTTGGAAAACATTTCTTCTGAGTTATTCTTTTTAAGGCCTCATGTCCCACCCACCTAGATGTGACAAGTGGTTGAGAAAGGAGCATGACCCTGCAATATCCTCAGTTGCTCAATTTGGTTCCTCTAAAAATAGACATCTGGAGATCAAAATAGAGATAAAAAATACTTCCCTTTCCCATCTTGTTTCCTAATTTTGTAATTTGCGAAATATCGGGGCAAAAGGTTCACTTAGAATTCACATAGAATTCAAAGCTGCTGATTCTCTTTCATAATTAATCAGAGCCTTTAAGGGATTCTTCACACGTTCTATTAACCGGGGGGGGGAGGGGGGTTAACTAGTTTATAGTTTATAGTTTTCACTTTATTTGTATGCCGCCCTTTTCCCTGGGGGGACTCAGGGCGGCTCACAGTTCAAAGGGGGGGGGGGGGAAGGACAAACAATTTACAACATAAAGACACAACATCATTTAAGAACTCAACAGTCATACAATTCGAGTAGGGGTTAGAGTCTTTAACCCCAGGCCTGCCGGGATAGCCAGATTTTAAGGGCGGTGCGGAAGGTCTGGAGGGTGGTGAGGGTCCGGAACTCCACAGGGAGTTCGTTCCAGAGGGTCGGAGCAGCCACCGAGAAGGCTCTCCTCCGGGTAGTTGCCAGTCTACACTGGCTGGTTGATGGAATTCGGAGGAGGCCTAATCTATGCGATCTTATCGGTCTAGTGGAGGTAATTGACAGTAGGCGGTCTCTCAAGTAATTCATGTAATAATTTTTTTTCACTTCTGTTATTATGGGGAAAATAGGAAGTGGATGTTGTGTTGTATATGCTTGCCGCCTTGAATTATTTGTAAAAATAATAAAGAAGGGTTATAAATAGAATAGAATAGAGAATGGAATGGAGTAGAATAGAATAGAATAGAATAGAATAGAATAGAATTCATTATTGGTCAAGTGTGATTGGACACACAAGGAATTTGTCTTTGGTGCAGATGCTCTCAGTGTACACAAAAAGACAAGATACATTTGTCAAGAATCATAAGATACAACACTTAATGATAATCATAGGGTACAAATAAGCAATCAGGAAGCAATCAATATCAATATAAATCATAAGGATAGAAGCACAAAAAGTTACAGTCCTGCAGTCATAAGTGGGAGGAGGTGGGTGATAGGAACGATGAGAAGACTAATAGTAACAGTAATGCAGACTTAGTGAATAGTTTGACAGTGGTGAGGGAATTATTTCTTTAGCAGAATGATGGCGTTCGGGGAAAACTGTCCTTGTGTCTAATTGTTCTGGTGTGCAGTGCTCTATAGCGTCGTTTTGAGGGTAGGAGTTGAAACAATTTATGTCCAGGATGCGAGGGGTGTATAGATATTTTCACAGCCCTCTTTTTGACTCGTGCAGTGTGCAGGTCCTCAATGGAAGGCAGGTTGGTAGTAATTATTTTTTTCTGCAGTTCTGATTATCCTCTGTGTCTGTGTCTGTCTTGTTGGGTTGCAGAACCAAACCAGACAGTCAAGTAAATAAGTAAGTAAATACATAAAATAAGGGATGCTAAGATGTAGACTTACTTACTGGCCAATTGCCATCTATCTGGGTGGAGATAGAATTTAACCAAATGGACTTCCCACCGACGAAAATTCAGCTTGTGTTGCCTATTCAGAGAAGCAGTTTAAAAATGTCTATAAGTAGCATATTAATTTTCAGAATACTGTAAACATCCCATGACCTTCAGCACCACTTATCTAAACACTATTGTATTAAGAATCTGGTGACAGAGATCAAAAGACAATAGTCTACGCAGACACTTTTGCAATAATTAGATTAGAACTTATCTGCATGCAGCCATATGGGTCCAGCCTATTTTTCTTTTTCTCCAGTTTGCCTAATTTCCCAAGGGAATAAATGAACTTGAGAAAACCTGAAGGACTGCCATCCTTTGAGAAGCTCTCTTGCTCAGGGTTTAGAATAGGACAGGACAGGATAGGATAGGATAGAATAAGGACAAGAAAAAGGACTGGACTGGACTGGACTAGACTAGACTAGAATTCTTTATTGGCCAATTGTGATTGGACACACAAGCAATTTGTCAACCTCTTGAGGAATGTATCTTTTTTTTTTAATGTACACTGAGAGTATATGTACCAGAGGTAGTATTCAGCAGGTTCTGATCAGTTCTGGAGAACTGGTAGCGGAAATTTTGAGTAATTCGGAGAACCGGTAAATACCACCTCTGACTGGGCCCCGCCCCCATCTATTATCTGCCTCCCAAGTCCCAGCTGATGGGGAGAAAATGGGGATTTTGCACTATCCTTCCCCTGCCACGCCCACCAAGCCATACCACGCCCACCAAGCCACGCCCACAGGTAGTAAAACTTTTGAAAACCACCACTGAATTATGTACCCAAGACAAATTCCTTGTGTGTCCAATCACACTTCGCCAATAAAGAATCCTATTCTATTGCATTGCAAAAATTAAAGAGGAAAATTAAATGCATTGCACTGAAAAGGTAATTAAATCTGGGAGGAGGACACACCCAACGCTTGACTCATCCTTGCGTTTCCATTCCAAAAATGCCACCCTCCTGGGTTTATTTTTTAGCCCCTCCCCTGATTTGCAAAAGCAAGGAAAGGAATCGGCCTCCCAGACTAAAGATGTCCCCGGTAGCTTCGTTAAGGGAAAAAAGGACCACAAGCAAGAACGCCGCTCTAGGCCTCGCTTTCTATGGCCTCCATCTCTTCTCCGAATCGCTCTCATTCATTTCAAAGCCCGATTAGGACCATAGAGAGGAGAACGCTCGAAGGGCCCGCGAGGGATGTGGGATAGAAGCGGACTCGGGAGAGCGAATTCTTCGTCCTCCTTCCGCATTTCTGGGCCCAGCTGCAGACGGAGCGACGGCTCGGGGCCAAGTGCAAGGTAAGGGGATGCTCGCCCCGGCTTGCTCGCCTTTCCCGGGGTGTACAAGCGACGGGTTTGCCGTCAATACACAGGAGCAAGGCTGCCAGGCTGCAAAATCAGTGGGTCTGTTTGATGAATGGGTGTGTACGCGTGTGTGAGTGTCAGAGGCAGATATTAGGGGGTGGGCGTGCAAGAATGCAAAGGGGGAAGATTGCACCAGGTGTCCCCTGTTGCATTGAGCATCCTTGGAGAATACAATCGACTTGCTGTCTTTGCCAAAGAGAGGAACGCTTATTCATTTTATTGATTGATTGGTTGGTTGGTTGGTTTAAAATCAGGGAGACCCCAAAGATCTTTCTTTTTCCCCCCCAGAGGCAACTGGGCTGTCTGGTTTTTTCTTGGAAAGACCTCTTGCGCTTCCCATCCCACAAGCTTCTTCTGGAGCTGGTTAGAATTAATTCGGTGGTTGGATTAGAAAATCTGGTTTGGCAAATTAATCTGATTTTTTTCAGAGGAATCATGGAATCCAGTTATCTACTTATACTCGCTACTACTCTTGTTTAAGAATTGAAGCCTTCATGTGACATCTGCCCATATTGGCTTAGTTTTTAAGCTAGTGGAAGCCAACTCTATGAGGAATCCTGACAGGACAGGACAGGATAGAAATTAGGATAGGATAGAGTAGGAATTAGAATAGAAGTAGAATTAGAATTGAATATAGAATAGAGTGGAATGGAATGGAATATAGAATAGATTAGGAATTAGAATAGAATGGAATATATAGAATAGAATATAGAATAAGGATAGGATAGAGTAGAACAGAATAGAACAGAACAGAATAGAATTCTTTATTGGCCAAGTGTGATTGGGCATACAAGGTGCATTTGCTCTCAGTGTACATAAAAGAAAAGATGCCTTTGTCACAAATCACAAGGGACAACACTTAATGATAGTCATAGGGTACAAGTAAGCAATCAAATCATACTAGGAAACAATCAGTATAAATCGTAAGGATACAAGCAGCAAGGTTACAGTCCTGCAGTCATAAGTGGGAGGAGATGGGTGATAGGAATGATGAGAAGGTTAATAGTAACAGTAATGCAGACTGAGTAAATAATTTGACAGTGTTGAGGGTATTATTTGTTTAGCATAGTGATGACCTTTGGAAAAAATTGTTCTTGTGTCCAGTTGTCTTAGTGTGCAGTGCTCTATTGTGTCGTTTTGAGAGTAGGCATTGAAACAATTTATTATATATAAATTCTTTATAAACCATTTATAAACAATTAATGGTATCTATAAATGGTATAGGGCCTCCTGCTTGAACAGGGGGTTGGACTAGAAGACCTCCAAAGTCCCTTCCGACTCTGTTATTCTGTTAATGTCGACAGGTTGCGTGACTGCCCCTAATACCAGAAACGTCTAACCATAAAGCACTTTTGTAAGTTCCCAAATAAACCACAAACAGACAAGGCCTAAAGCAAATGATAGTTTTGATTCTGGCCTCTTCCATGGGAGCCAGTTTAAAGCCCCTGATTCTTATCTCCATCATTTGCAGCACTAATGCCATTTGATGTGGAAAAACCAAACGAAGGCATTTTAAGGACAGGGCAATCAGAATATTGGATTACCTCTACCATGCAAGCACAATTACTGATTACCTAAAATTAATGCTTTTGAAGTACGGCTGTCCTGCTAGCTATTCTGAATTTTGGAACCTTCTTAATTTTCCTCTCTCCTTCACTTTTCCTCACCAGCTCCCAATCTGTGCTCCGTTTTGCAATTCCAAAAGCATTTAAGGAATGCCACATCCCTTCAGAACTTCCTGCTTCAGTCCCCGCCTACTTCTAAACTTTGGGATAGGCAGCCTTTAAAGGTTTTTTTGCAGCTCTTTGCCAAATAAATGAATCTTTGACTTTTGCAGGGGGTTCCTTGCCTGTGTTTGAGAAATAACTTTAAATCAAAAGGGACTAATATTTTCTTCTGCCTTGCCTTTAATGGTGCCCCCCACCTTCCAGTTTTCTATAAAATATCTGGTTTGGACATTAAAATAAAGCTGTTGAACTCAGGCAACCGAATTCCAACTTGGGGTCTGCTTTGGCCTCCTGGTGGAGGGCTTTGGGCGAAGGCTGGAGGGAAGCGCCGCTGGTGGCAAAGAGCCAGAGGGCTTTGTTCCGGTGGGACTGCATCATGGCCTGGAACTGGCTGACCATCTCAGCCCGCTGAGCCTCCACTGGCACCTGGCCTTGCACTCCTGCAGGTCCCCTCTGCTTGGAAAGCCCATGCTGGTAGTCCTCAGTGAGGTGCTTCTGGTGAGCCTCCTTCTCCGTAAGAATTTGAACTGAGTCAGTTGTTTTTCCAACGCTTTCTTGTGGTGGCTAGCTCCAACAACTGCTTCCCATTGGGGCCCTAAGGAGTCTGGGCAGGCAGGTGAGGAGTGGCTGGGAGGGGAAGTGAGCGGCGAGTAGAGGCTGGCGAGGCGCCCCTCGAAGAGAGTGACATAGAGTTGGCCATGCCCACCCAGTCACATGACCATCTAGCCACGCCTACCCAGTTGGACATTAGGCAGATCATATAAATGGTCCGTGGGATTTAAAATTATGAATTTAGTGGTCCCTGAGGTCCGAAAGGTTGGTGACCCCTGCTTTAAGGGATGCAAGCCATTATCGAGTGACTCCTGCAATAACAGGCATCATTTTTCCTAAGTCTCTTTGCTACTAAACTTGGGTTTGAAAATTGTATTAGTTTTTTTAGAATATAAAATATATAATAGAAATGAACATAATGTGGAACTAAGGGAAGGAAAAGGGAGAAGGGGAAAGTGTAGGGGGGGGAAGGGGAGGGAAGCATTGATTTTCACCTCTCTTTAGCACAGTAGAAGACAATAGCATTACAACCTCAGCTCTTTACTTTTATACAAAAGTATAAATTAATATAAATATAAATCCCAGATGTTGCAAGCATCATAAACTTGGAAGGTGCATTAATAAAATCCTTGCGGAAGATGGGGGGGGGGGAGGATCAAAAAATATGAAAAATAAAAAGAGCCCTTCCGCTCTGTTTTAGAGTAGAGACAAAAATCAGATGTTGCTAAACTACAAATCTTATTATATAGCCAGTTGTAGCTGATGAGATAAGAGGTGCTGGGAATTGTAGTTTCAGCAGCATCTGGAAAGTTCCGGGTTCTCTACCCTGTCCAAGAACATTCGCTGGAAATGTTTTGAGTACAACCGTATTCTTGCTCAATCCATTGTTCAAAAAGAAACGTGAGTCTTGTTACAAAACCTACAACAGAACCTACAATTTAAAACAGTGTTTGTAAATATTTGAGTTGCTGGCGGAAGGGATCTTCAGCAGCTAATACCAGGGTGCCCAACCAAATATGAAGTACTGTTTCTGAATCGGGCAGCCATATACGTTCATTGACATAATATTTTTTTTCAAATTCAGTAGCTGTACTTTTTGGTTTCTGAAATTTTTCTTTTGACTGCAGAGGTAACCTGAAACATCATTTTCAGTCTCCTGGTTTTTAGATTTTGCTAAGGTACAACGAGGGATGCGGTGGCTCAGTGGCTAAGACGCTGAGCTTGTCGATCAGAAAGGTCAGCAGTTCAGTGGTTCGGATCCCTAGCGCCGCGTAACAGAGTGAGCTCCCGTGACTTGTCCCAGCTTCTGCCAACCTAGCAGTTCGAAAGCACATAAAAAATGCAAGTAGAAAAATAGGGACCACCTTTGGTGGGAAGGGAACAGCATTCCGTGCACCTTCGGCGTTGAGTCATGCCAGCCACTTGACCAAGGAGATGTCTTCGGACAGCGCTGGCTCTTCGGCTTTGAAACAGAGATGAGCACCGTCCCCTAGAGTCGGGAACAACTAGCACATATGTGCGAGGTGAACTTTTACCTTTAGTTTTTAGGATTCAGGTTTAAGCCAAGAAAAGATGCAAAAATCTCGCACTTTCCCTTTGCCATACCTTAAGGTACAACGAAGGAGTTGGATCACATCATGTCTTATGGAAAAGATGGGTTTGAAGGACTGGATGTGGGGGGGGGGGATGGAAATGAGACAGAAATAAACCATGGTTTATTTTGATGCCTGCTTTTTCCCTCGGTCGACATGGCATTTGACCGAGCTATCTTTTTTAACGCTGAGAACTTGAACACTTTATATAATATTTCATTTTGCTACGGTCAGAGAGGGAAATCCTCAAATGCCAGCTGGTATATTTATTTTTTTTGGTATCCTGGAGTTACAAAGGAAATGAGTTGGCTTCCTTCCTGCAGGAGGCCACCATCTCATACTGCGATTCTGGCATGACAGCATCTTCCAGGGGGCTCAAGTTGAGCTGAATAAGACAGGCTGCCCTTGATCTTTGACATTCTTTAAGTCTCTTAACACTCAAAACGCTGTTCTGTCAAAGTCCGGATGTCTCTTGGTACAAGACATAAAGTTCAGGAGTCATCTTTGGAAACGGGTGACTAGTCAAGTTACATAAGGTAAAAATAGGTCCGTTTCCAATTGGGGGTAATGAAACAAACTATAAGCAAACCATAGAATAGAATAATATAACAGAGTTGGAAAGGACCTTGGAACAGGAATCCCCAATCTTTTGGACCTCAGGTACCACTAAATTTACAATCCATTTATAATTCATAATTTAAAATCCCGTGGACCACTAATAGGATCTGCCTAATGACTGGCTGGGTGGGCGTGGCCAGGTGGTCATGTGACTGGGTGGGCGTGGCTAACTTGATGTCACTCCCGTCGAGGGGCATCTCACCAGCCTCTATTCGCCCCTCCCCTCCCAGCACTCCACACCTGCCCGCCCGGGCTCCTTAGAGCCCCAACAGGAAACAGTTGCTGGAGCTAAGCAGCTGCCAGAGAAAGAGTTGGCAAAACAGCTCAGTTCAAATTGGATCTGACTGAGAAGGAGGCTCAGCAGAAGCACCTCACTGAGGACTACGAGCTTAGGGTTTCCAAGCAGAGGGAAGACCTGCGGGAGTGCAAGGGCAGATGCCGGTGCCTGGAGGCTCAGCGGGCTGAGATGGTCAGGCAGTTCCAGGCCATGATGCAGTCCCCTGGAATGAGGCCCTTTGCCACCAGTGGCGCTTCCCTCCACCCTGAATATTGCAATGTATGGCTATGAAGGTTGGACCATAATAAAGGCTGAGTGCCAAAGAATGGAGGCCTTTGAACTCTGGTGCTGGAGAAGACTCCTGCGAGTCCCTTGGACTGCAAGGACATCCAACCGGTCAGTCCTAGAGGAGACCAACCCTGACTGCTCTGTAGAAGGCCAGATCCTGAAAAGGAAACTCAAGTACTTTGGCCACCTAATGAGAAGGAAGGACTCCCTGGAGAACGATGGAGGGCAAAAGAAGAAGGGGACGGCAGAGAGGGAGGTGGCTGGATGGAGTCACCAAAGGAGTCGGTGTGAGCTTCAATGGACTCCAGAAGATGGTAGAGGACAGGAAGGCCTGGAGGAGCATTGTCCATGGGGTTGCGATGGGTCGGACATGACTTCGCAACTAACAACAAAAGCTAAATATGGGGACATAATAGATTCCTTCCCATTATTAATGAATATTACTTAAGTATCAGAGAAAGTTAAAAAAAACTTGTACTTTTCTCGCTGGTTTTTTTGGACCAAAAGATTTCTTTAATTAAATTACAAATATTTTACTACAACTCAGGGTGCTGAGTGCCAGGACTTTTGGAGGCCAAAGGGTTTGAGTTGGCTACCATTCAGGGCTTAAGAGCAAATCTGATTTAACTATCCAGCTGACCTCCGGGAAAAATATCTGGGAATGAATCCAAAGACTACTGAAAGCTGTTGTTTGTTCAGCTGCAGTGTTTTGCTGCCTTTGTGTTTGTATGTGGGTGGTGGTCAGGGATAAGCGACAATTGAAAATGTGTTGCAGCTAAAATAATTCTCTTAATTGATCCAAAGATGCTGGAATGGGTTTGAAAAATAAGCCCCCTTTAATTGCTTCTTTGATTTTTAAGGAAACTGTAGCAAAGCTTTTATTTATTATTAAGAGGAGTATTTGATACAAAAATGTAAGCGTTGTATACAAAAGTATTGGCTACAAAGCCAAAATATTGGATACAACAATGTTAGAATAGAATAGAATGGAATAAAATGGAATAGAATAGAATAGAGAATAGAATAGAACAGAACAGAACAGAATAGAAAAGAATAGAGAATATAGAATAGAATAGAATAAGAATTGATAATAGAATAAAATAAGAATAAGGATAGGATAGGATAGAATAGAATAAGAATTGAGAATAGAATAGAGGAATGGATTTAGAATAGAAATAGACTTCTTTATTGGCCAAGTGTGATTGGACACACAAGGAATTTGTCTTTGATGCAGATGCTCTCAGTGAACATAAAAAGACAAGATACATTTGTCATGAATTATAAGGTATAGCACTTAATGAGAGTCATGGGGTACAAATAAGCAATCGGGAAACAATCAATTTCAATATAAATAGAATAGAATAGAATAGAATTCTTTATTGGCCAAGTGTGATTGGACACACAAGGAATTTGTCTTTGGTGCAGATGTACCAAAACACAAGATACATTTGTCACGAATTATAAGGTATAGCACTTGAAAATCATAGGGTACAAATAAGCAATCAAATCATATTAGGAAACAATATAAATTGTAAGGATACAAGCAACAAAGTTACAGTCCTGCAGTCATAAGTGGAGAAGGGTGATAGGAACGATGGGAAGATTAACAGTAATGCAGACTTAGTAAATAGTTTGACAGTGTTGAGGGAATTATTTCTTTAGCAGAGTGATGGCCTTTGGGAAAACAACTATTCTTGGGTCTGGTTGTTCTGGTGTGCATACATGCTTTGTTTGTTACAAAGCAAAAGTATTTGATGTAAAATTTGATGCCTCAAAGAGTAGAGTCCCATTATTGACCTGTTTCACCCTTAAAATTCAGGATTAAGCTGTGCTGACTTAAAGGATATTCCTTTCCTTTCCATAGAGGTAACCCTCGACTTACAATAGTTCCATTTAGTGACAGTTCAGAGTTACAGTGACAAAAATGCCATGAAAAAAGTGACAGTTTTTCACACTTACGACCATTGCAGCACCTCCGGGGTCATGTGATCATCATGCTTGGCCACTGGCTCATGTTTATGATGGTTGCAGCATTCCCATGGTCACGTGATCGAAATCCATGGCAACTGGCATGGAGGTTGTGGCCTGCCAGAGGAACTGGGAGCAGACTCAGACAGTGAGGAGGTTGGGGAGGAAGATGGGCCAATCCTGGAGTCTGGGGAAGGCTCTGATGATGGCTCTGTGTCGAAGGCAGAGAGGGGGCCAGGACCGTCTGACAGTTATCAGCTGCCTTCGGAGTCGGACATCAGTGAGGCAGAAGAACAGCTGGAGCCTGTTCCCAGTGTGTGCATGTGCAGAGTGGCCAGACGAAGGGAACAGCTAAAGAACGGGTTGGCTTGGGAATAAAGCCACAGGTGGACGATGAATGGCCCCTCCCAGAGGAAATAAAAGAGGGACGAAAGGGGAGGGGAGTTTGCAGGAGAACAGTTAGTTCAATTCATTAGTTCAATTCTCTGTCTCGGAGGCGTGTGTGTAATGACTCACACTGCTTGGCAATAGGGGAAACTGAAAAAAAAAAGGTGCAAAGCACACACCATTAACCATTTTCCTGGAGTGCGAGCAATTCCCTGACCTGTTTTTTTTCACCACCACCCCACGCCTCCCTCTGCAGCTTTGGGTTGCATCCTGCCTTTCCTCGCAACAGGAAAGCATCTGTGTTGGGCCTCGCAGGTGTCTTTCTATAGGTCACTTCCTGCCTTTCAGGCTGGAGGGACGGGTGACAAAACCCCGCAGCGCTGACATGTCTTGTGCCTTTCCTCTTCAGCGGCTATCGCTAGTCTAAATAAAGGAACAATACGTTTCATATAAAAACCCAGGCACGTCCACGCACCAACCGTCGCAAACCTGCGTCCAAAATTAGCATCTGCCGGACCACCACCCCCTCCCTCGGATGTTCGTGTCCTCCCCTTCGTTTGAAAGAGATTTTGGTGCCCCTGATTTGAATTTTTGCAACCCGGGATTCAAAAAAAAAAAAAAAAAAAAAAAGGCGGGTAGCCCACAAGTTACGACTGGCTGCGTAGCGGCAATTTGAAGTTCTGATGCAGGAGTGTCGAACTGGATTCCTTCGACAGCTGGATCAGCATTGTAGTTTTCCGCTGTTGGGGGAAAACGGGACAGACTCCTCCTGCAGCACCCTGCTGGCCAAAACGTTGGGGGGGAACCACGTGTGCCCCCCTATGCCCCATTTTTGGCCAGGATGGCCTCCTGCGACATCCTGCTTGCCAAAAGGGGGCGCAGGGGGGGGCTTGTGTGCTTCCACACACCCTGTTTTGGCCAGCAGAGTGCTGCAGGAAGCCGTTCAGGCTGAAAACGGGGGGTGTTGAGCCACGTGGCCGCCAGAGGCCACGTGGGCCAGTCCTTTAATATTTCCAGGCCGGCCGCGCGGCCTGATTTAAGCACCCCATGGGCTGGATCTGGCCTGTGGGCCAGTGGTGAAATTCATTTTTTTTTTACTACTGGTTCTGTGGGCATGGCTTGGTGGGTGTGGCAGGGGAAGGATATTGCAAAATCCCCATTCCCTCCTGATCAGCTGGGACTCGAAGGGCAGAGAATAGATCCGGGCGGGGCCAGCCAGAGGTGGTATTTTCCGGTTCTCTGAAGTACTCAAAATTTCGTTACCGGTTCTGCAGAACCGGTCAGAACCTGCTGAATTTCACCCCTGCTGCGGGCCTTGTGTGTGCCACCCCTATTCTGACAGATCTCCCCATGACTACTTAGGATGTGGGTTTGAAGTTCCCACAGTTGGGGCATATTTTGCTATAAGTTAGTATTTTGGTTACTGGCAAACATACCCATTGCGGACAATGGATTTTCTTAACGTCGAACAATTGTGGCATTCATTTAATGACTGCCCATATTCGTTTAATGACTGCTCTGAAAAAGGTTGTAAAACCAGGCACTGTCATGCGGTGATTTGTTTAATGACTAGTAGAACTTACGCCCATAATTCCTGTAACAATGAGCAGGGGGCTGGATTAGAAGACCTCCAAGGTCCCTTCCAGTTCTGTTCTATTCTGTTCTGTTCTATTCTATTCCATTCCATTCCATTCTTTCATTTTTCTTTCTTTTCTTTCTTTCCTTTCCTTTCCTTTCCTTTTCTTTTCTTGATAGTCCGATTTGTAAAGTAGGATTAAAGGTTTTAAAACAAGCTGGAATATGTCAGTGAAGGCTGTTATCCTTGCTCTGCTTCTTAAAAATTAGAACAATCAAATTTTTAATCAATAGGAAACCAATCTGAATTGGTTTCTTTTTACTCTTGCTATGCAGGAGATATGCGATGCGGTGGCTCCGTGGCTAAGACGCTGAGCTTCTTGATCAGAAGGGTCGGCAGTTCAGCGGTTCGAATCCCTAGCGCCACGTAACGGAGTGAGCTCCCGTGACTTGTCCCAGCTTCTGCCAACCTCGCAGTTCGAAAGCACGTAAAAAATGCAAGTAGAAAAATAGGAACCACCTTTGGTGGGAAGATAACAGCGTTCCATGCGCCTTTGGCATTGAGTCGTGCCGGCCACATGACCAGGGAGACGTCTTCGGACAGTGCTGGCTCTTTGGCTTTGAAACGGAGATGATCACCGCCCCCTAGAGTCGGGAACGACTAGGGATTGTCTCTTTTATTTAGTTTAGTTTTAGTTTACTTTATTGTCATTTCACCTTGTACAATGAAATTAAATACCATCTTCAGTGTACATTGTAACTATAAAAATAAAACACAAACACACATCCTTCACATTCCATACAATTGAAAATCCCTGATATTGCATTCATATTGCACTATACAGTAGGATTCGGCATAGTTACTGCTCGGGGATAGAAGCTGTTTTTCAGCCTGTTTGTCTTTCTTTTTACTGTCCTGTACCACCTGCCAGATGGTAATAGTTCAAAAAAATAAGGGTGCCCAGGATGAGATGGATTTTTAAGAATGTTTTGAGCTTCCTTAAGGCAGTGGGAGCTATAAAGCTCTTCCAAAGAGGGGAGAGGGCAACCAATGATCCTCTGGGCAATGATGTTGACCCTCTGGAGCCTGCCCTATCTGCCACTGTGCAATTAGCAAACCAGACACAGGCACAGTAAGTTAAAATACTCTCTATGGTGCAGCGGAAGATTTTATGGCTTATAAAACAGAATTGTATGATTCTCTGCATATGAACTCAGCCACCTTCTGCTCAAATGGATTAAGTAATTCACATTCTGTGTGTAGCTAGCCGCCGCGGTGTACCAAAAAGTGTTCAATTTGTACTTCGTTGTTACTAAACACGAACATGACTCATTCGCTGGAATACACTCTCTTGGGTGGGGTAGAATGAAAAAACTTAAAATATTTGTCATTTAATGATATATTCCATGTGACTCACCCCTGAATATGTAGCCTTTTTAAAAAAAAATATACCTCACTTTTATTTGAGTTCAGGAAAATAGACATTCAGTGTATATGAATGTGTTTGTCTCTCTGGATTCCAGCATCATACAATGGAAAAGACTAATGAATAAGATTCAGATTTAGCATCTAAATGTTCTGTGTTTTTTCCCCCCTGCAGGCTTTAGAAATTTGGTGTGCAGGAAAATGTCTCAGCCTGCTGAAAAAGTAAAGGTGAGTTAAAACTTGGGACATAGCCCATCAAAACAATTCTTAGCTTTCAATGTTTTATTTGGGGTTTTTAGGGTTTTAAAGGCTGCATTTTGCAATCTCTTTGGGGCGGGAAGTAGGCAAAAGAACAGCTGGAATAAATTTTAGAGAATCGTTGTTTAAATAAATAAGCCACTTTAATAACCTGAAATCATCCAGCTTTACTCATTCTACTTTGCTTGTTTTCTTTTGAACAGACTGAAGGGGGAAGGGGAATAGAAAATTATCCATAAATAGCTGAATCCATTCTAGAGAACAGTGGATAACAACTGGGATATGAATCTTTAGTGTAACATTGGCTGAATATCCTGCTTTCTCCCTCTTCCACAGCTCAACACTTTAATCATAAAGTGAGTTTTCAAGCCAAAGGATAGTTAACAAAAGATTTTTCTTGGAAAAATTAAAATAAAGCCATAAAAGTAAACAATAAAACATTAAAAAAAACACACACACGCCGAACATCCTGTGGCATTCTGGACAGTCTCCAAGGGCAGCCCCATGTAGAGTATATTGCAGTAGTCAAGCCATGAGATGATTAGGGCTATTTACAATTGAATGCTTCTCAATTTGAAAAAAAACAACTGTTATGTTAAGCCCTCAGCATATACTCATTAAATATAAATGGCTATTTAAAAAAAAGATTTTTCTTGTTTTTTTCCACTGTTATCTGGCAGTGAAAGAGTAAAACATGCAGTATGCTGTGGATGATGGTGGCTGCGCAGCCAATCCAGTTTGATTTTTAAGTGGGTTTTGGGTCGAATAGAAAGTTGAGATCTCCCAGCAGGGTGAAACTGAATGCTTTTCCAAACTTTTTACCTCAGATTCTCAAGAAGCAGTAAGAAGAGGAAGTAAAACTAGCCCCCTACTTCCTTGCAATGGGAGTCCACAGAGACTCTGCATGGTTCTTACAAAGAGATCTTCTCCTAAATCATGTTCCTCATCCTCCCCCACTAGCCAGGAAAAGGAAACAGGAAATACATGATTTCTGTTGTAACTTGGGTCTGGAGTGTTGCTCAACCATGGCGGCTTTAAGAGGTTGTGGACTTCAGCTCCCAGAATCCCCCAGCCAGCATAGACACACCCCTCTTAAAGTCGCCATGATTGAGGAACACTGCTCTAAAGGCATGATTGAGCGTGCTAATTTTCCTTGTATGTGAAAATATCTGTGAAAATATCTAGAGACCTCTCACATCCTGAACCACATCCTGAACTTCTACCCTGAAAACGACCCTATAGGGCACTGTACACCAGAACAATGAGACCCAAGGACAGTTTTCTCCCCATGCCATCACTCTGTGAAACAACTAATTCCCAAAACACTGCCAAACTATTTATTAAGACTGTATTACTATTCTTCTTCTCATTTTTCCTACGACCTATCTCCTCTTCTATTCATGACTATAATTTTGTTCCTTATATCTTTACGGTTTAGATTGTTTTATTTTGTTTCCTAGTACCATTTCTGTTGATTCTAGCACTAAGTGTTGCATCTTATGATTTGTGATGAATGTATTTTTATGATGACTGTGATCGTGATTTATCGCTTTTAGCTTTAATTTGCAAGGAGAGCTTATGCACCGAAGACAAATTCCTTGTGTGTCCAATCACACTTGGCTAATAAATAAGTCTAGTCTAGCCTAGTCTAATGTTCTTCTTTTAAGAAGCTGCTCTCAAGCTTGCAACTTTCCAACGTTGGTGCGTTTTCATGAATTCTGCCTCCAATTCGCTGCTTTCATTCTTGATTTCTCATTCCAGTTTTCTGACTCGGCTGGATATGTGGGGTTTGCCAATCTCCCCAACCAAGTCCACCGGAAGTCAGTCAAGAAAGGGTTTGAATTCACCCTCATGGTTGTCGGTATGTGGATTTGATTTTCCATATCATGCACGATTATTTAACAATTAAATCATGGCCATTGACTTATCGAAAACGATCGAGTCCTCAACATACAACAGTCCATTTAGTTCCAAGTTAAAATGCCCCTGAAAAAAAGTGGCACGGCTGTTTTTCACACTTAACAACTGTTGGGCATTCCCATGGTCACATGATCAAAGTTCAGACACCTGGCCACCGACTCATATTTATGATGGTTGCAGTGTCTTAGGATCACATGTTCCCCTTTTGTGACCTTCTGACAAACAAAGTCGATGGGGAAGCCAGATGCACTTAACAACCATGTTACTAACTTAAAAACTGTGGTGATTATTGCAAGAAAGGTCATAAAACTCATGTAACAGCCATCATGTTGTGGCTAGCATTAATAGTCCATTGGAGCATAGGGTGCCGTATAATTGTGGGTGCTTTTTTTGAAAAGTATCTGGTTTTTTTCCCCGTTTGTGTGATGAAGATGATCAATTTTATACTTGTAAACATAATTTATACTTTTTATAGCATTTCTTTCTTGGTTTTATCAACATAAGCCATCTAAGGGTTTTGATAAGGTGTTCTGCAAATTCCTGGAATCACATCACTAAATAAAATACAGTGAGAAGCAGTATGGTGTAGCAATTATGGACTTGTAACCTGGATTAAATCCCTTTGTGACTTTACAATGATCCTTAGCATCCAGGATCAAATTTATCTCCCCCTAAGACGATTGTTAGGAGAACAAAAGAAAAACAGATTCCCATACATGCAGATCGATCTATCTATCTATCTATCTATCTATCTATCTATCTATCTATCTATCTATCTATCTATCTATCTATCTATCTATCTACCTACCTACCTACCTACCTACCTACCTACCTACCTACCTACCTACCTATATTTGTCTGTCTGTCTGTCTGTCTGTCTGTCTGTCTGTCTGTCTGTCTGTCTGTCTGTCTATCTATCTATCTATCTATCTATCTATCTATCTATCTATCTATCTATCTATCTCTATCATCTATCTAAATAGTTGTGTGTATATATGTTCCAGCATAACTCTGGAACGCCTCGAGCAATTTCAACCAGAAGTGGTACACATATGACTTACTCCCTGGAAACAAACACTGTGGGGGGTAAGACATCCCTAACACCCCTCGGAGGAGGTGTCCTCTTAAGATACCGCCTGTTGTGCCTTAAAATGGCTTCTACCGTACTGCCGTAAAATGGCTTCTACTGTGCAGCACAGTGGATTTGCCATGTTAACGGCTTCACAGTACTCCACAAGGGGCCTCCCTCTGGTAACGGGGGAAACCCAGCATTAGAAATTACTCTTGGTCCGGGATTATTTTGGACGACAAATGTATGGATTAGGATAAATAAATACTGAAGCAACGCCAGGTTATCAGCTAGTTTCTAACTAAAGAAGAAAGAATTCTCAGCCAGAGGAGAAAATGGCGCTGTCCTCTTCTGTTTGGGTTGTTTTTCTAGCAAGATTCATTCTTGTCAGCTTCTGCTTTTCAGAGTAGCGCAGAAGCTTAAAGAAAAATGGTTGTGTATCCAAGTCAGTTTGCAAGAACGTCCAAAGGAGATGTGTCCCAAGAGGGACATACTTTTGCTCATTCCTTCCTGTTTTAGAGAAATGACTCAAATCTTTTAGGGTCAAAAGCAGTGCATTGAAATGGCAATGTGACAAGAGAAGCCACTGAGTTCACAGTCCTGTTTTTGGCACAGGATTTAGGAAGGAGGGGATTTAGAAAAAGGGATTTCGGTGGTATGATTCTGATTTCACTCTTCCTCGGTGGCAGCTACCTGTTCTGACCTAGGCTCCCCAAAAGCACGACTCCTTGTCCTGATAAAACTCCTTTTATTTAGTTTTAAAGTGAATTCCTCTCCAGTAAAGTCCCGGCCAACAGTCTTTAGAAGAAATTTCACAACTACAGACCTTTATCGGAGAGCTGTCAGGCTAATATCTTCCAAATGACACGCTGTAGCAGCAATTCCTTGGCAAGAAGTCAGGAACAGATCTTCACCCTAATGGATTAAACTAATGGCTTCCTGCAAACTCCACTCCCCTTTCGCTCCTCTTTTATTTCCTCTGGGAGGGGCCATTCAGCATCCACCTGTGGCTTTATTCCCAAGTCGACCCTTGTTCCTTAGCTGTTCCCTTCTCCTGGCAGCTCTGTGCATGCATACATCGGGAACAGGCTCCAGCTGTTCTTCTGCCCCACTGATCTCTGACTCCGAAGGCAGCTGATAACTGTCAGACGGTCCTGGCCCCCTCTCTGCCTCCGACACAGAGTCCTCATCGGAGCCTTCCCCAGACTCCAGGACTGGCCCAGGTTCCTCCCCAACCTCCTCACTGTCCGAATCTGCTGCCGGCTCTGCTGGGGTCCCACAACCCTACCTTAGGCTTCTTCCACGATGCATTCGAGGAATAAGTGGCATTGTGTTTCTGAAATAATTGTGGTAGAAATGGTCCTTGACTTACAACAATTCATTTAGCGACCATTCTAAGCTACAACAGCATTGAAAAAAAGTGACTTTTGAACACTTTTGAACACTTTTCACACTTATAACCATTGCAACATCCCAAAAGTCAGTGATCAAAATCCAGACGCTTGGCAACTGGTTCATGTTTATGATGGTTGCAGCATCCCGGTGGTGGTGGTGGTGGTGTAATGGGGATCCCCTTTTGCAACCTTCTGACCAGCAATAGGTCAATAGGGAAGCCAGATTCACTTAACAGCCATGTTGCTAGCTTAACAGCTGCAGTGATTCACCAAATAGCTGTGGCAAGAAAGGTTGTAAAATGGGGCAAAGTTCCATTTGCCCCATGTCTCACTTAGCAACAGAAATTCTGGGCTCCGTTGTGCCCAAAAGTCGAAGAATACCTGTATTTCCGAGAAATCTGTGGACCAGATTTAAAATGTGAACAAAAGCCTGCATTTCTTGTTGTTAGTTGCAAAGTTGAGAGCCGAGGTGGCGCAGTGGTTAGAGTGCAGTACTGCAGGCCACTTCAGCTGACTGTTATCTGCAGTTCAGTGGTTCAAATCTCACCAGCTCAAGGTTGACTCAGCCTTCCATCCTTCCGAGGTGGGTGAAATGAGGACCCAGACTGTGGGGGCGATATGCTGACTCTGTAAACCGCTTAGAGAGGGCTGAAAGCCCTATGAAGTGGTATATAAGTCTAACTGCTATTGCTATTGCTATAGTTGTGTCCGACCCATCGCAACCCCATGGACAACATTCCTCCAGGCCTTCCTATCCTCTACCATCCTCTGTAGTCCATTGAAGCTCACGCCAACTGCTTCAGTGACTCCATCCAGCCACCTCCTTCTCTGCCATTCTTCTTTTGCCCTCCATCATTCCCAGCATGAGGCTCTTCTCCAGGGAGTCCTTCCTTCTCATTAGGTGGCCAAAGTACTTGAGTTTCCTCTTCAAGATCTGGCTTTCTAAAGAGCAGTCAGGGTGGATCTCCTCTAGGACTGACCAGTTGGATGGCCTTGCGGTCCAAGGGACTCGCAGGAGTCTTCTCCAGCACTAGAGTTCAAATGCATTTGTAGATTACTTTTAAAAGACTAATGTAATAAGGCCTTTTGATAATGCTGTCTTAAAAAACAAGGGGGGGGGAAGGGAAATTTGATCATTTGACAAATCTGCCGCTTACATGGAATGGTAGAAAAATTATCCCAGGGATTAAATATTCCTCTTATTTAACAGGAGAATCCGGTTTGGGCAAATCCACTTTAATTAACAGTTTATTCCTGACGGATCTGTACCCTGAACGTTACATCCCTGGAGCTGGAGGTAATTTTAAAAATATCTGGGATTCATCTCCCGGAAGTATGTGGCTGGGGAATTTCGGGAGTTGAAGGCCTTAAAATTGCCAAGATTGAGAAACACCATTTGAATAGAGTAGGGTAGGGTAGAGTAGGATGGGATAGGATAGGATAGAAACAGAGAATAGAATAGAAAATAGAATAGAACAGAATAGGAATAGGAATAGAATAGGAGTAGGAATAGAATCAGAACAGAGAATAGAGTAGAAAATAGAATAGAACAGAAGATAGAATAGGAATAGCATAGCATAGCATAGAATAGCATAGATGGAATGGAATGGAATAGAATCAACAGAGAATAGAATAGAATCGGAACAGAGAATAGAATAGAAAATAGAATAGAAGATGGAATAGGAATAGCATAACATAGCATGGAATGGAATAGAATAGAATAGAATCGGAACAGAGAATAGAATAGAAGATAGAATAGGAATAGCATAGCATAGAATAGCATAGATGGAATGGAATGGAATAGAATCAACAGAGAATAGAATAGAGAATAGAAAATAGAATAGAAGATGGAATAGCATAGCATAGCATAAAATTGGAACAGAGAATAGAGAATAGAATAGAACAGAAGATAGAATAGGAATAGCATAGCATGGAATGGAATAGAATAGAATCGGAACAGAGAATAGAATAGAAAATAGAATAGAAGATGGAATAGGAATAGCATAGCATAGAATTGTAACAGATAATAGAATAGAGAATAGAAAATAGAATAGAACAGAAGATAGAATAGGAATAGCATAGCATAGGAACAGAGAATAGAATAGAAAATAGAATAGAAAAGAAGATAAAATAGGAAGAGAAGATAAAATAGAACAGAATAGAAATAAGAATAGGAATAGGAATGGAATGGAATAGAATAACAGAGTTGGAAGGGACCTTGGAGGTCTTCTAATCCATCCGATTCCAAACAATTTCATATGATTCCAGTTTCACCTTCCTTTCTTTAAGCTGAAAGGGCCAACCCCCAACCTTTGCTGAGGTCCCAAGTCCCCTTTGGTAGCCTTTCCAACCAGCGCTCCCAACCGTGGCCACTTCTAGGTGTGCGGCCCTTTTTAAACTCCCCCCCCCCCCCTGAATTCTAACGAAGAATTATGCAGAGCTGTGTAGTGCTGGGGTTGAACATCTATGGAGATTCTCAATCCTCCAGGTCACGGTTGTCCCCCAAAGGTGCTTTTTCAAAAGGCAATGGGACTTCGGGGGTTTAACGTTCCCCCCCCCCCTCTTTCTCCGATAGAAAAGATCGAAAGGACAGTTCAGATCGAAGCATCGACTGTCGAAATTGAAGAGCGAGGGGTCAAGCTACGTTTGACCGTCGTGGACACTCCGGGCTACGGAGATGCCATCAACAGCCAAAACTGGTAAGTGTTGCCCCCCCCCCAAAAAAAACAACAACAAATTGACCTATCTCTGGTCTTCCTTGTGCCATTCTCAGCTCTGCCTATCCTTCCAATGACGTCACCTTCTCGTTGCCGGTAAATCTCGCTTGACCCTTCCCTTTGAATCTCTGAATGGCTGGACCTCGGCCATTGTGTTGTCAGAAGAATTTCCTGTTGATTGTATTCCGCTGCTTGTGTTTATTCTTTGGAAAGATTTCTTGAAGTTCTGCAGATCTGAAAATTCTGCTTTCCTTTTTTGGGGGGGGGTGTCTGGGAGGGAGACGCTAAACATTGGGTGGGAGGAACAAGACGTTCTAAGGCCCAGCGTTACGTCGTGCGGTCGAACTTGCTGCAGAGAATTCAAAGGATTGTAGAAACAATCGTTTATTTTTTAAAAATCCACAAAAAACCCTGTCTGCTGGAGTCTTCCTTTTCCTTTCTCTCACCAACCAATAGGAAGGCGACGTCTTTTTACTATTCATCACCTTACAAGGTTTCTCACGGCATGGAGGATGATGCGGGAACCAATCTGGGTCGGTCACGGGTGTTCTGACCTAGGCTTCCCCCAGCGGCACGAAGCTGAGTCCTCGTCCCAAGAAACCCCTTTTATTTCATTTACAGTGAATTCCTCTCCAGCAAAGTCTTTCCTCTCTCAAAGTCTTTCAAGATAGTTCACAATTACCGCCCTTTATCAGGCTTGGAGATTGGCCAGGCCGATATCTTTCAGACGCCGCAATACTTGGCAAGAAGGCAGGAATGAACTAATGGTCTCCTGCAAACTCCACTCCCCTTTCGCTCCTCTTTTATTCCCTCTGGGAGGGGCCAATAATTTTCCACCTGTGGCTTTACTCCCAAGCTGATCCTTGTTCCTTAGCTGTTCCCTTTGTCTGGCAACTCTGTGCATGCGCACAGTGGGAAGATGATCTTCCGGTTTTGGGCGTCCCTGGTCAGCTGGTCTTCACATGTGCATGTTCGCAACAGAAACCAGAAGATCATCTTCCCGATGTGCATTTGCGCACCGCTCAACTGCTCTTCCAGTTTCTGGCGCTCCCAAGCCCATGAAAACCAGCTGGCCAGCATGCTGGAACCCCGAAGAGCAACGGAGAACGGATCGTGTGCCTGGAGAGATGGCTCGGTGTGCCACTTGAGGCACCCGAGTGCCTCGGAGTTTGTTTTCTGTGGGTGCATTACTTGGAAAACTGACAGACAGACTGTATTTGCCATCTTTCGTTCAGAATGAATTGCCCATTCATAAAAAAAATCTCTCTTTTGCAAAGCGGTTGTGAGCATGAATGTGTCTCCCGAACTTCCTTTGGCTAGGAAGAGTTAATCTATCTCCCTGATGTTAGATGCGTGCCGTTCCCCCCCCCCCCAACAAGTAAAAAAGAAACTCGTCTCCCTTTGCTGTTCTAATGCAGAGAACAGGATATGACCTCATCTCATGGAGGCTGCTGATGTCTCATTTAAAGACAGGTGTTTCCCCAGTCACAAAGCCAGGTATGGTTAAGAGGAACAATGGAAGATTCCTAGAAAATTACCTTCCCCCGAATTTCGGCACGCGAGAGAAGCTAATAAAAAAATCATCATCTATGTGTCAGCCTTGATTTTTTTAAATCCAAATTTTATTTTATTCAAAACATTAAAATACAAACTTCCAAAAAGAGGGAAAGAAGAAAAAGCAACACAAAAAATGTGCATTCAAAAAAAAACCCAAAACTATCTATCTATCTATCTATCTATCTATCTATCTATCTATCTATCTATCTATCTATCTATCTATCTATCTATCTATACACACACATACACATACACATACACATATATACACACACATACATGCATACACACACACATATATGTATGTACATACATATACATACATACATACATACATACATACATACATACATACATACATACATACTAGCTGGATACCTGTGCTTCACAACAAAACTATGTGATCGAGCTATGCAGGAGAAATTTGGTTCATAATCCGTTGGCTCAGTGGTGGTCGGTGATTGAAACACATAAGGGAATATCCATCCCGCCACCTTGAGTCCAGAAGTATTTCCATAGGTGGAAGGCATAAACATTTTGCTGAGGTACCGACGTTTAGTACTGTAAGGAGCCCCAGACTTCTCCTGAGTGAAGGAGTGGAACTTCTTCCAGTTTGAACTGAGGTAATGGAACGTGAGGCAACTGGCAGTTGGAACAGAGTTCTTTTCGGGTGGGGAGGGGGAGTAGAACTCCTTAGCAACAGAGTGTGTTAATTACTATATAAGGAATACTGATGATCTGATGGTCATTTTGAAAAATCTTTTCTTGGGAAACACCTAGAAGCCAAGAGAAACATATGTGCCAAATTTCAAATTTGTAGGCTTTACGGTTCTGGAGATTTTGTGTTGAGTGAGCAGTATTTGGCTTTTATATATATAGCTTATCCCCCCTGTTGAATACAGATAAATATATTTTAAATAACTCCCCTCCCCTTCTAAAGCAGGCACACATTTCTACAAAACAGTTTACCCATCCCACTTAGCTTGGCATCTATCTCACTATATGGAAACATAACTTCACCGGTAAAACCAAATTAAACTTCAAAACCCATTGTTCAGTCTGTGGTTGTATTTCATTCGCAAAAAGTCCACAGTGGTTTACCATAAGTCGCCACAATCGCCTTAGCGGTCCGCTTTGAGAGGTAGTTCAGATTAGAACAGTGATGGCTAACCTTTTTGACGCTGTTGCAATGGGTGCGCGACCCCTACGCCCCCATGCATGCGCATGCACCCCTGCCCTTGTGTTCCACCCCGTGCATGCACATTGCATCTCCCCGCATGCATCCACACCTCCCACATGTGCCCTCGTGCATGCACAGCAGAGACCCCAAAACTAGCCGGCCGGCCAGAGGCATGCGCGCATGCACAGTGGAGCTGAGATGGGGGGATGGCTTGTGTGCCTGCAGAGAGTACTGTGTGCCGCCTGTGGCATTTGGGGGCCATAGGTTCGGCATCACAGGACTAAAAGCATGCCCAAAGTACTAGCATTGTAAAAATTGTTTCTTCCTTCTCTCTCTTCTTGGCCTAGTTTCAAAACCATCATCCATTATATCGACAACCAGTTTGAAAGGTACCTTCACGATGAGAGCGGCTTGAATAGGCGCCATATTGTAGACAATCGAGTGCATTGCTGCTTCTATTTCATTTCCCCTTTTGGACACGGGTAAGTATTAAGGTGTTTTGTTCATTTTTAACGTCCCAGGAGAAAAGTTTCACTCCTAAGCCTCACTGAATTGAAGCCTCCCCATTGGATTTCTATCTTAACAAAATGAAACTCAGTGGTGAAAAGAGTAAGGTTCTACATTTAGGCAAGAAAAACTAAATGCACAGGTACAGTATAGGTGGTGCCTTGCTCAACAGTAGTAACTGTGAAATGGATCTTGGAATCTAGTGGACAACCTTTTAAATAATAGCCAGCCGTGTGCAGCAGCTGCCAAAAAAGCCAACACAGTTCTAGGCTGCATCAACAGAGGGATAGAATCAAGATCACGTCAAGTGTTAATACCACTTTATAAGGCCTTGGGAAGGCCACACTTGGAATAGTGCATTCAGTTTTGGTCGCCAGGGTGTAGAAAAGATGTGGAGACTCTAGAAAGAGTGCAGAGAAGAGCAATTAGGGGACTGGAGGCTAAAACATATGAGGAACAGTTGCAGGAACTGGGTATGTCTAGTTTAATGAAAAGAAGGACTAGGGGAGACATGATAACAGTCTTCCAATATCTCAGGGGTTGCCCCAAAGAAGAGGGAGTCAAGCTATTCTCCAAGACACCTGAGGGCAGAACAAGAAGCAATGGGTGGAAACTAATCAAGGAGAGAAGCAACTTAGAACTGAGGAGAAATTTCCTGACAGTTGGGACAATTAATCAGTGGAACAGAAGTTGCCTCCAGAAGTTGTGAATGCCCCAACACTGGAAGTCTTTAAGAAGAGGTTGGATAGCCATTTGTCTGAAACGGTATAGGGTTTCCTGCCTAGGCAGGGGGTTGGACTAGAAGACCTCCAAGGTCCCTTCCAACTCTGCTATTGTATTGTATTGAATAACTTTCTGCAAGGGGGCTTTAATCGGTTCCACCACAAAACCGCGGTAGACTAAAGCGCGCTCGACGAAAGCGCGTACGTGACGTCATCACAGCGCGATGAAAACAGCACGCTGTGAGCGGTAAACTTAAAATTAATGCGTAAATCTAAACCTAACCCCCCCAAACCTAACCCTAAACCTAACGCTAACCCTTAACCTAACCCTAAACCTAACCCTTAACCTAACCCTAAACCTAACGCTAACCCTTAACCTAACCCTAACCCTAACGCTTAACGTAACCCTAAACCTAACCCTAACCCTAACCCTTACCTTTATGTGAATCGGCTTGCTTTAAAAGCGCTTTTTAAAGCGCCCTTTTTCTTTCTTGTCGCGCTGCTGATGACGTCACGTACGCGCTTTAATCGGGCGCGCTTTAGTGGACCGCGGTTTTGACGTGCCACGCTTTAATTGCTGCTTTTTGTATTGTTAGCCAATTCAATTAAAATCATCTCTGGATATATATTTTTTTCCATCTTGGTTTCACCTCTGTTTCAGAAGAGTTTTATGCAGAAACTTCCCAGGGGTATGTCTTAAAATTGATGACCAGCAGGAAAACCTATCCCTTAATACTAAGCCATTTTATATAAGGTAACGGTAAAGGTTCTCTGAGCTTGGTAGTTTTCTTGCAAAACATTTCATGACCCAACTAGGTAACATCATCAACGCTAGAGAGGAGTGGGGTTTACTCTCTGCAAGCAAGCTATTGTATATAAAGAAAGACCAGACCCCACACTCCCTTCCAGCACTGATGATACTACCTCGTTGGGTCGTGAAACGCCTCAAGGAAACAACCAAGCTCAGAGGGTATCAGGCACCCCACAGTTCACCTGAGCTACAAATATTCTATTGGTGAACATTTTGTTCAAATTATGTATTTGCTTCCTAGCTTTTCCTTTGAGAGTTTAATAAAGGGATGCTCAGAAGTGGAGCCCCCACCCATTTTGCCCATACAGAAACAACCTTGCAAGGTAGGTCAGATTGAAAGCAACAGGATAGAATCCTCCAAGTGAATTTCTATAGGTGAAGCGACGGGTCCTCCTGGCCCGAATATGATCTATTAGGCTTCCTAAATATATGTGTTCCCGGCAGTGTGGCATTGTGGACAATCCATCCATAGATCCTGGCTTGATGTTAAGTGAAAAATCATCCAGTGGATTTGTTGTTGTATAACTTTTTTTTAATATCTTTTTTTATTTTCCAGATTGAAACCTTTGGATGTGGAATTCATGAAGGCAATTCACGGGAAAGTGAATATTGTCCCTGTCATAGCGAAGGCCGACACTTTAACTTTGAAGGAAAGGGAACGACTGAAGAGAAGGGTAATGTATCCGTTTTTCTGGGGAATTCTGGGAGTTGAAGTCCATCCATCTTAAAGCATCCTGGCTGGGGAATTCTGGGAGTTGAAGTCCACCCATCTTAAACCATTCTGGCTGGGGAATTCTGGGAGTTGAAGTCTACCCATCTTAAAGCATTCTGGCTGGGGAATTCTGGGAGTTGAAGTCCATCCATCTTAAAGCATCCTGGCTGGGGAATTCTGGGAGTTGAAGTCTATCCATCTTAAAGCATCCTGGCTGGGGAATTCTGTGAGTTGAAGTCCATCCATCTTAAAGCATCCTGGCTGGGGAATTCTGGGAGTTGAAGTCCATCCATCTTAAAGCATCCTGGCTGGGGAATTCTGTGAGTTGAAGTCCATCCATCTTAAAGCATCCTGGCTGGGGAATTCTGGGAGTTGAAGTCCATCCATCTTAAAGCATCCTGGCTGGGGAATTCTGGGAGTTGAAGTCCACCCATCTTAAAGCATCCTGGCTGGGGAATTCTGGGAGTTGAAGTCCACCCATCTTAAAGCATCTTGGCTGTGGAATTCTGGGAGTTAACATCCACCCATCTCAAAACACACTGGCTGAGGAATTCTGGGAGTTGAAGTCTGCACAGTGTTGCTAAGGTTGATGAAAAACACTGAATTAAATCGTCTTCTTTACATTTAAAGAAATGGAGAGTTTTAAAACTTTCTTTAAGCATCTTGCCCTCCAGAAAACCACAGTTGATTAGTTGGTTTCACCTCCTTTCGCCTTGGCGTTACCAGCTTGTAAATCTTCGGCGCTTATTTTTGCATTAAATGTTCACGGGTAGTTTTAACAAAAGGCCTGTCCCCATATAGAGCAGCAAAAGGGCAAATAAACATCGAGCCCATTGTTTAAATTTTGATCCATTTGAATCAGCCTTTAAAAAAAACAAAATTCCCCTACAAACTGGCTTTATAAGGCAGAATGTTTCATGTTGATCCAAAGCTTTGAAATTTCTGCTACTGTATATTTTTCTTCCTGCAAACATCTCTTTAGTGCGAAATCTCTAATCAAAGCAGGGGATCAGAATTCGCCTTTCTTGGCACAGCTTCGAAGGTTTTTGGGTTGTTGGGGATGTGTTTTTTTTTTTAGATGTTTCTGCCATTTGGCAAACCATCCAAAGTAAGGATTAGGGTTTTCCCCCCCCCTACTTCTGGTTTTTTTAAAAAGTATTTGAATAAGCAGAAACCTGAATGGTGGATTTTTCTGTTAAGGAAGTCAGAATTCCTGACTTCGTGGAAATTGAACCTTCTTCTTTGTCCTTTTTTCTTAAAAAATAAAATAAAAATTGCCCAAAAGCAATAGTAGCAATAGCAATAGTTAGACTTATATACCGCTTCATAGGGCTTTCAGCCCTCTCTAAGCAGTTTATAGGGTCAGCATATTGCCCCCAACAACAATCTGGGTCCTCATTTTACCCACCTCGGAAGGGTGGAAGGCTGAGTCAACCTTGAGCCTGGTGGGATTTGAACAGCCAAACTGCTGAACTGCAGTCAGCTGAAGTAGCCTGCAGTGCTGCATTTAACCACTGCGCCACCTCGGCTCTGGCATGAAGAGTTGTTAACCTAATGTTGCGAAGCTTCTATTCCAGTAACATTGCGCTGCTAACCAGGGCATACAAAACCTTTGCCAGACCAATTCTCGAATACAGCTCATCTGCCTGCAATCCACACTGTATATCGGACATTAATACAGTCCAGAGGTATTTCACGAGAAGAGTCCTCCACTCCTCTGCTTGCAACAAATCCCTTATGCCACAAGGCTCCAAATTTTGGGCTTGGACAACCTAGAAGTACACCGCCTACAGTCTGATCTAAGCATAGTACACAAAATTGGCTACTACAATGTCCTACCTGTCAACAACTACTTCGGCTTCAACCTCAATAATACTCGGGCAAACAATCGATACAAACTCAAGGTAAACCACTCTAAACTCGATTGCAGAAAATACAACTTTCAGCAACAGAGTGGTCAACGCCTGGAATGCACCACCCGACTCCATTGTTACATCCTTAAAGCCCCATAGCTTCAACCTTCAACTGTCAACCGTGGACCTCACCCCATTCCCAAGAGGTCTGTAAGGGGGCATCATAAGCACACCAGCCTACCATCCCTGTTCTACTGTTCCCATCTATTTATACTCATTTCTTATGCACATACCGTGTTTTCCCAAAAATAAGACAGGGTTCTTATTTTCTTTTGACCCCTGAAATAAGCGCTTGGCCTTATTTTGGGGCAGATCTTATTATTTTTGAGGTGCAGGAGGTGGCGAGCGTGGCCACCTCATGGCTACTGCTGTGTCGCAATATTTTCAGGGAGGGCTTGTTTTAGGGCATGCGCTCAAAAGCCTGATTAGGCTTATTATCCGGGGAGGTCTTACTTTCAGGGGAATGGGGAATGTATACCTGCTTATAGTCAAACTATTCTCCAAGGCACCTGAGGGTAGAACAAGAAGCAATGGGTGGAAACTAATCAAGGAGAGAAGCAACTTAGAACTGAGGAGAAATTTCCTGACAGTTAGAACAATTGATCAGTGGGACAGAAGTTGCCTCCAGAAGTTGTGAATGCCCCAACACTGGAAGTCTTTAAGAAGAGGTTGGATAGCCATTTGTCTGAAGCGGTATAGGGTTTCCTGCCTAGGCAGGGGGTTGGACTAGAAGACCTCCAAGGTCCCTTCCAACTCTGCTATTGTATTGTATTGAATAACTTCTGCAAGGGGGCTTTAATCGCTGCTTTTTGTATTGTTAGCCAATTCAATTAAAATCATCTCTGGATATATATATTTTTTCCATCTTGGTTTCACCTCCGTTTCAGAAGGTTTTTATGCAGAAACTTCCCAGGGGTACGTCTTAAAATTGATGACCAGCAGGAAAACCTATCCCTTAATACTGGAAATTAAACTATTTTATATGGGGTAAAGGTAAACGTTCCCTTGCACATACGTGCTAGCCTTTCCTGACTCTAGGGGGTGGTGCTCATCTCAGTTTCAAAGCCGAAGAGCCAGCGCTATCCGAAGACATCTCCATGGTCATGTGGCCGGCATGACTAAACCCTGAAAGCGCACAGAACACTGTTCCCTTCCCACCAAAGGTGGTCCCTATTTTTCTACTTGCATTTTTTAAATGCTTTCAAAGTGCTAGGTTGCCAGAAGCTGGGGCAAGTCACAGGAGCTCTGAGGTTGGCAGTTCAGCAGTTTGAATCCCTAGTGCCGCGTAACAGAGTGAGCTCCTGTGACTTGTCCCAGCTTCTGCCAACCTAGCAGTTCTAGAGCACGTAAAAAATGCAAGTAGAAAAAGAGGGACCACCTTTGGTGGGAAGGGAACAGCGTTCCGTGCGCCTTCGGCATTGTGTCATGCCGGCCACATGACCATGGAGACATCTGCGGACAGCGCTGGCTCTTTGGCTTTGAAACGGAAATGAGCACTGCCCCCTAGAGTCAGGAACAATTAGCACATATGTGTGAGGGGAACCTTTACCTTTACCTTATATATGAGTTCTCCCTGATAGTTTGTAGTACTGCCTTGCAATCCCATTTAGCCTGTTTCAAATCTCATTTCAGTATGGGAGATAAGTGTTAAAGTTAGAAGTATTAACAACAAGCCCCCCTCCTTCTCCTCCTCTTCCTCCTCCTCTTCTTTTTCAATCAATCAATCAATCAATCAATCTAGATAGATAGATAGATAGATAGATAGATAGATAGATAGATAGATAGATAAATAAATTACTTACTCTCTTACTCCCTGGAAACAAATACAGTAGGGGGTAAGACCCCCTGCTATACCATCTTATTCCATCTTACTCTATAGGACAGAGAGAAGTAGAACTATCCCTTTTTTAGCACCGTTAAAACTCCATCACCTGAACTGTGATTCTGCCACAAACTTTATACGCACTCTGCATCTTTAACATCTGTGCAATTTTTCCTTTTTCTTTTGTGTGGGATATGTATGTGGTATGTATGTGATGTATGTTTGATGTATGTTTGTACCCACTTATTATTTTATTGTCACTGTATTTTTGTAATTTTAATCTGACTTGTGGGGACTGTATGAGTGAGTGACTGTGTATGCATGAGGGGACTGGGAGAACAACTGGGTGCCTCCTCCACTGAGTGCCATTGCAGAAGTGGTAGGGGGCCCAGGCCTATCTCCCGTCCTAGAATGATTGAGATTGATAGCCTGCCGGAGAGAGCAGAGGCTTCGGGGGGGGGTGTCTACAATTACGGGAGTGGGCCGGAACATTACGGTCACGATGGGGAGGGGCAGGTACGGTGGGAACTTCAGGGTAGCCATTACCGGGGGAGGAGGGTTCGCTACGTCGCAGTGATCCCTCCTTCCGGCCCTGTTAGTTCCACTCCAAGGCCAGATGGTGAGAGTGGTTAGGGCCCTGGTCTCAGGCTGTTGTTGCTAAATGCCAGGTCTGTGGTTCACAAGGCTCCCCTTGTCCGGGACCTAATATTAGACGAGGGGGCAGACCTGGCATGTATTACTGAAACCTGGCTGGGCCCGGAGGGAGGAGTCCCCCTCACTGAAATGTGCCCAGAAGGATTTCAGGTGCTTCATCAGCCGCGACCCCAGGAAAGGGGTGGGGGAGTGACTATCATCATCCGAGGGTCATTATTCCCTCGTAGGATCCCTGCTCCGGAGCTTGTCAGGTGTGAGTCCTTATTGGTGAAGTTGGACCTTGAGGGTCAAGTGGGCTTGTTGCTAACGTACCTTCCTCCCAACAGCGTTACAACAGGCCTCCCCTCGCTCCTCGAGTCAGTAGCCGAGCTGGCGGTAGAGTTCCCTAGGCTTATGGTCCTGGGGGACTTCAACTTGCCTTCGCTCGGTGGACACTCTGATGAGGCGCAGGAGTTCATGGCTTCCATGACGGCCATGGACTTGACCCAAGTATCCAGGGTCCGACTCACTCAGCGGGGCACACACTCGACCTCATATTCCTCTTGGAGCAGTGGAGACGTGATCTAGATTTGAGGGGCATTAAAATCTTGTCCTTGTCATGGTCTGATCACTTCCTACTGAGGCTTGACTTTCGGAGACCAATCTCCCACTGTAGGGAGGAGGAACCGATTAGGTGGTTCCGCCCCAGGTGCCTGATGGACCCTATGGGATTTCAGACTGCGCTTGGAGAAATACCTGACACTCTAGTCCACAATCCGATAGAGTTCTTAGTCGCTGCTTGGAATACAGCGGCGGCGGGGGCTCTAAACTGGATTGCGCCTTTACGGCCTCTCTGAGGTAGTGGATCCAGGAGAGCTCCTTGGTTTACTGAGGAACTCCGGGAGATAAGCGCCAAAAGAGATGCCTAGAGCGCCGCTGGAGGGCCAGTAACTCCGAATCAGACCGAGCACTGATGAGAGCCTTTATCAGGACCTATCTCGTGGCAATACGGGTGGCAAAATCTGCGCATTTTACCGCTCTTATTGCATCCGCTGAATCGCGCCCAGCCACCTTGTTTAGAATAGCCCGCTCCCTCTTGAAAGGGAGGGATGCGGACAACCCTTTACAAGGTAGGGCTGAGGAATTTGTTCAGTTTCTAACGGATAAAGTCGCTCGGATTCGGACAGATCTGGACTCCAATTGCACGGTACCAGCCGAGGTACCGAGGGAAGGTCTTGAGCGAATTTTATGGAGCGAGTTTCAACTTGTGTTCCTGAGGAAGTGGACAAGGCCATGGGAGCGGTGAGTGCCTCCACTTGTATACTGGACCCGTGCCCCTCCAGGCTGGTCTCGACCAGCAGGGAGGTGACACGTGACTGGATCCAGACGATAGTTAACACCTCTCTCCGGGAGGGGTCCTTCCCGCACCTCCTAAAGGATGCGGTGGTGAGACCCCTCCTGAAGAAACCTTCTCTGGATCCAGCCATCTTGAGTAACTATCGTCCAGTCACCAACCTCCCCTTTGTTGGGAAGGTTGTTGAGAAAGTGGTGGCCTTTCAACTCCGACGGTCCTTGGATGAAACCGATTATCTGGATCCCTTTCAGTCCGGTTTCAGGCCTGGTTACAGCACGGAAACTGCTTTGGTCTCGCTGATCTCTGGTGAGCCAGGGATAGGGGTCACTCCTCTATCCTTGTGCTTCTTGACCTCTCAGTGGCCTTCGATACCATCGACCATGGTATCCTTCTGCAACGGTTACGGGAGGTGGGAGTGGGAGGCACCATTCTTCGGTGGTTCTCCTCCTACCTCTCGGACAGGTCGCAGTCGGTGTTGGTCGGAGGGCAGAGATCGACCCCTAGGCCCCTCAATTATGGGGTGCCGCAGGGTTCGGTCCTGTCCCCCCTCCTATTCAACATCTACATGAAGCCGCTGGGTGAGATCATACGCCGGCACGGGATTAAATATCATCAATATGCGGATGATACACAGTTGTATCTGTCCGCCCCGTGCCAACTCACTGAAACGGTAGAAGTGATGTGCCAGTGCCTGGAGGCTGTCAGGGTCTGGATGGGAACGAACAAGTTGGTGCTCAATCCCGACAAGACCGAGTGGCTATTGATGCTCCCTCCCAAAGATGGTCCAGCTATTCCATCTCTCAGCCTGGGGAGTGAAATTATACGCCCCTCAGAGAGGGCCTGCAATTTGGGAGTCGTCCTGGATCCGCAGCTGACTTTAGAACATCATCTGTCGGCTGTGACCAGGGGGACCTTTGCCCAGGTTCGCCTGGTGCACCAATTGCGGCCCTACCTGGACCGGGAGCCCTTTGGATAGTCACTCACGCCCTTGTCACCTCAAGACTGGATTACTGTAACACGCTCTTCATGGGGCTGCCCTTGAAGAGTGTTCGAAGACTTCAGCTTGTCCAGAACGCAGCCGCGCGGGCGATTGTGGGTGCACCTCGGTACACCCACGTTACACCTATCCTCCGCGAGCTGCACTGGCTGCCCATTGGTCTCCAGACACGCTTCAAGGTGCTAGTCGTTACTTTTAAAGCCCTACATGGTATCGGACCTGGGTACTTGAGAGACCGCCTCCTGCCAATCACCTCCCAAAGACCTATTAGATCCCACAGACTAGGCCTCCTCCGAATTCCATCTGCCGGCCAATGTCGGCTGGCGACTCCTCAGGGGAGGGCCTTCTCTGTGGCTGCTCCGGCCCTCTGGAACGATCTCCCTGTGGAGATCCGGACCCTTACTACCCTTCTGGCCTTCCGCAAAGCAGTTAAGACCTGGCTGTTCCAGCAGGCCTGGGGCTGTTGAACTATCTAGCCCCATTTGAGGTTACGGCTGTTGTAGAATTTTAAATTGTTGTTTTTTATTTTGTTTTTGTATCCCCTCCCTTTTTATTGTTAGCCGCCCTGAGTCTCTCAGGAATAGGGCGGCATACAAACTTAATGAAATGAAATGAAATGAAATGAAAGACACCTTTAATACCCCTCGGGGGTGTGTGTTCTGTTAAGATACAGCCTGTTGTGCCTTAAAATGGCTTCTACCATACTGCTGTAAAATGACTTCTACTGAACAGCGCAGTGGAGTCGCCATGGTAATGGTTTCACAGTATTCCACAAGGGGGCTCCCTCTGGTAAGGGGGAAAATCCAACATTAAAAATTATGTTTGGTCCAGACATTTTCCCCCTATAAATAAATACCCGAGCAATGTCAGGTTATCAACTAGTCTCCTAAATAAGAATAATTTAATTATGGGGGTTTTGGTGCTCTCTGAGTTTGATAGTTTTCTTGCAAAACATTTCATCACCCAACTAGGTAACATCATCAACGCTAGAGGGGTGTGGGGTTTACTCTCTGCAAGCAAGCTATTGTATATAAAGAAAGACCAGACCCCACACTCCCTTCCAGCACAGATGATGCTACCTCGTTGGGTCGTGAAACGCCTCAAGGAAACAACCAAGCTCAGAGGGCATCAGGGACCCCACAGTTCACCTGAACTGAAGAGAAATTTCCTGACAGCTAGAACAATTAATCAGTGGAACAACTTGCCTCCAGAACTTGTGAATGCTCCAACACTGGAAGTCTTTAAGAAGATGTTGGGTAGCCATTTGTCTGAAGCGGTATAGAGTTTCCTGCCTAGGCAGGGGGTTGGACTAGAAGACCTCCAAGGTCCCTTCCAACTCTGCTATTGTATTGTATTGTACTTCTATGTTTATATGCTATATTCATACTTATAGTTTTCTCACACATGCTTGACAAACCAAAATACATAAAAATAAAATAAATACATCCTCTCAAGTGGGAATCAATGCGTGCCCTATTCACAAGCCATCCAGTGCCGTTTTTTTGAGGAAGTTCAAAAAAGAAAAGACTGTGTGAAGGGAAACTTTACATTTTGACTTCTTTTTCTTCTTTTTTTTTTCCCTGGGAAGCCTAATCTTTAAGACGCACGAAGCCCCCAGGGACCCATAAACTGAGGTCTGAAGAAACAAAATGCAGTTTTATTGTTGGGGGGGGGAGGTATGAAATGCAGTTTGTTTTCCTTGCTATTCTTCCTTTCTTTTTTTCCTTTCAGGAAAGCACTTGGCTGAACAGCTGTGGTATATTATTCAGCCACCCTTGCTGGCTTTCCCGCCATTGTTTCGGGTTTTACACTTTATCGCCAAGATCTCTGTCCAGAAAAACTGGCCTTTCTTATTCCCCATCATTGACCAACAGCAGACTAGCCAATCTTGGCCAGTCCCCGCATGTTAGGCTGTTCCTGGGAGGGTTATTCTCTTTGGCAACCTATTATTAAAACGACTGTGTGCTAATTCTTTAAGTCCCGCCTTTGGAAAATAGTCTGCCAGATTTGCAAAATGTTGCATCCGTTTGTGTTTGGATGGATTAGTCCTGGATGTTCTCTTCGGTTGATCATCATCATCATCATCATTATGATTATTACAATTGTATCACAGCGGCCAGGTGTTTCGCCGGATTTGGCATTGATTACTAGTCGGGCCCCACCCAGGGGCCTAGGACGTTGTAATGTATTTTCGTAATATGCGTGCAGATCCAAGCAGTGCGGCTTTTTGCATTTGACTGATGGTGATTTTGTCAATTTTTAACTGTTTTAAATGTAAATTTCAGTGCTTTTGGAATAGCACCCAGTGTGCTGATTACCACTGGAATTACCACTGCTGGTTTGTGCCTTATTATTATTATTATTATTATTATTATTATTATTATTATTATTGTGTAGAGAGTTATATTTTCCTCTAAGAAATAGAGTAATGGGTATGTTGAAATGGGTATGTTGTGGCCTGCCAGCAGCCAACGGAGCAGACTCAAGACAGTGAGGAGGTTGGGGAGGAATCTGGCCAGTCCTAGAGTCTGGGGAAGGCTCTGACGAGGGGCTCTGTGTCGGAGGCAGAGAGGGGGCCAGGGCCATCTGACAGTTATCAGCTGCCTTTGGAGTCGGACATCAGTGAGGCAGAAGAACAGCTGGAGCCTGTTCCCGATGTATGCATGCACAGAGCTGCCAGACGAAGGGAACAGCTAAAGAACAGGGGTCGACTTGGGAGTACAGGTGGACAGTGAATGGCCCCTCCCAGAGGAAATAGAAGAGGGGCAAAAGGGGAGTGGAGTTTGCAGGAGAACAATTAATTCATTAGTTCAATTCTTTCTTTCTTTCTTTCTTTCTTTCTTTCTTTCTTTCTTTCTTTCTTTCTTTCTTTCTTTCTTTCCTTTGGCAGGTGTTAGATGAAATTGCTGAGCATGGCATCCGGATTTACCAGCTGCCCGATGCCGACTCCGACGAGGATGAAGAGTTCAAAGAACAGACGAGGATCCTGAAGGTGAGCCAATGCAACTGTGTCATTACCGACAGCCCTAGACTAACGGCCATTCGTTTAAAACCCCGTTCAAAGTTGGAACGCTGCTGCGCAAAAGCGAGGAGGACCAGTTGTGAAGTCCCAAAGGTGCTTTTTCACAAGGCTTTCTTGTTTTTTCTTCGAAGACCTTAAAAACCAGAAAGTCCAGTTGTCTCTTGGGGAAAAAAATGCACCTTTGGGACAACGGTGACCTGGATGACTGAGAATCTCCATAGACACCAGTTGTAAGTTTCCCCCCCCTTTTCCCCCCCTCCCCAGTGCCATGGTAACTTAGAAAGGGAGTGGTCTGGTGGCTTAGAGGTGGAGCTCCCGCCTCTAAACCACCAGGCTGAGAGTTCGATCCCAGTTAGAGGCAGATATTTCTCTCTCTCTGGGCACAATGAGAAAATATCTGCCAAAAAAACCCTCTGCATTGGCAACAGGAAGGGCATTAGGCCATCAAAACACTCAGCTCCATTCAGCTGCCCAGACTCCACCCTGCAAGGGATTACAGGGCTGTTGAAAGAAAGAAGATGATGGTAACTTAGAAAAATTGCTAAATGAATGAATCTTTCAGTGTTAGGCCCTTGGATTCTTTCTAGAATCTGCATCTTAAGAACATTAGTTCCTGGATGCTTTTCTCTAAAAGGATGCATTTCTGAAGGGGGAGCAATTTTTTGCTGTTTGTGGGGTCAAATCATGGGTTTTTGGAAATATAAGTTGTGGTTTTTCATACGTGTGACCAGGGCCTCTAAATCTGACAGCTTTCAGCCTATATATTTATGTATTTATTATTTACTAGCTGATAACCCGGCATAGCCTGGTTATGTATTTATCCCAACCCTGTATTAGAGGGAGCCCCCTTGTGGAGTACTCTGAAGCCGTTACCATGGCAACTCCACTGTGCTGTGCAGTAGAATCCATTTTAAGGCACAACAGGCTGCATCTTAACAGAACTCGGATCCAAAATGCACACTATTCACTGTCAAAAGTATTGTTCCCTGCATGCGCCCTGTTCCCTGCACAGCAGAGATCCAAAGAGCAGCTGGCCGGCAGGAGGCGCGCCCATGTGCAATGGAGAGGGCTCTGCATGCCACCTATGACATGCCATAGGCTTGCCATCACGGGGATAAATGATGGTCTCTCAGCTTTCCGATATGAGGTGTGACATGGAATTCTTCCTCTTCTTGACTCCCCCAGGCCAGTGTCCCTTTTGCTGTGATCGGGTCCAATCAGCTGATCGAAGTGAAGGGGAAAAAGATTCGAGGCCGCCTCTACCCCTGGGGGGTGGTGGAAGTGGAGAACCCTGAACACAACGACTTCCTCAAGTTACGCACGATGCTGGTGTAAGTCCCAGACCTTCTTTGGCCTCTCTTTGTAGGGAAGTCCCGTGGGTTATGTCAGCTAGCAAAAAGTCTCATGGATATCACTGAGATGAGAGAGAGAGAGAGAAATGTATAAATAGAGATGGATGAAGGTATAGATATGGACGGACGGACGGACAGACAGACAGGGATGACAGATAAGATAGATAAAATGCATAAAAGATGAGATCCCAGATGGATGGACGGATGGATGATAGAGATGGATGATAAGCTATAGATAGATAGATAGATAGATAGATAGATAGATAGATAGATAGATAGATAGAAAGAAATATACAGTAGGTAGGTAGATAGGTAGATATGATAGATATAAGATGATAGATAGATAGATAAATAGATAGATAGATAGATAGATAGATAGATAGATAGATAGATAGATAGATAGATAGATAGATAGAAATATACAGTAGGTAGATAGATAGGTAGATATGATAGATATAAGATAGATAGATAGGTAGGTAGGTAGGTAGGTAGGTAGGTATAGATATGCATATATATAAGTAGTCTCAATGATGGATGGATGTGTGGATGAATGAGTGGGTGGGTGGATGGATGGATAGATAGGGATGTATAGATATGCACGTATATAGGTAGGTAGATGATGAATGGGTGGGTGGATAGAGATGGATGGATGGATGGATGGATGGATAGATAGATATGGATAAATATGGATGGATGGGTAGATAGGTAGATATAAATACACGTATAGATATGGATGATAGATATAGATGGATAGAAAGAAAAAGAAATTAAAAGAAAGAAAGAAATGTATCGACTGATAGATATGGATAGATAGATATGGATGGATGGATGGATGGATAGAGACAGATAGACAGAGAGAGAGACAGAGAGAGAGTGAGCAATTCCTGATTGTTTAGTCTTAATTCCACTTTGCATTTTTGGAAAGAATAAATTCCAGTCCAAGGGTTCCCTCTACTGGACAAGTTTCATGCTACACTTGAAGATTTTGTCTCGTTTGTTGCTAACAGCAGTCCGCGCTGCAGAAGGTTTTTAAACAAGCCATATGGAAAACATATACCATTGGCTTCATGTCCATTCTGATCAACCTCTATTGTGTTTCTTCTTTCAGGACACACATGCAAGACCTCCAAGAAGTAACCCAGGATTTGCATTACGAAAATTTCCGGTCAGAGAGATTAAAAAGGACTGGCAAGTAAGTTATTTCTTCGTGTCTCGTTGCTTTCCCTTGTTGGCTGCAGCTTTGAATCTCTCTTTAAAAACTTTCCCAACTTAAGGTTAAGATAAAGGTTCCCCTCACACATATGTGCTAGTCGTTCCTGACTCTAGGGGGCGGTGCTCATCTCTGTTTCAAAGCCGAAGAGCCAGCGCTGTCCGAAGACGTCTCCGTGGTCATGTGGCCGGCATGATTCAATGCCAAAGGCGCACGGAACGCTGTTCCCTTCCCACCAAAGATGGTTCCTATTTTTCTACTTGCATTTTTTACCTGCTTTCGAACTGCTAGGTTGGCAGAAGCTGGGACAAGTAGTGGGAGCTCACTCCGTTATGCGGTGCTAGGGATTCGAACTGCCAACCTTTTTGATTGACAAGCTCAGCGTCTTAGCCACTGAGCCACCGCATCCCTTTCTAAAAGCAAACTGCAAAAAAAGAGCCTCAAATTTCCTTTTAAATGACCCCCCTGGGAGGGTTGATTACCAGAAACTAGCTATAGATTCAAATAGCAGAATGCCCTAATGGTTACGACCCTAGGCTTGTCGACCAGACCCTGATCGTCGGAACAAGCCGGTTCGGCTCTCAGCTGATTGTCGGAGCTACTGGTTCGCCTGAACCGGCTGAATCCCACCCCTGCTTTGAACAGTCACTCAATGAATGGTTGTTAAGTCAAGGACTACCTGTCATTAAATAAATCGTGGCACGACAAAACCGCGAAGCCCTTATCCGCGGAGACATAAGCACGTCGCTAAAGCCGCGACGTCATCACCACACGTCATCACCGCCGCGACAACAGCGCGGCAACAGAAGGGCGCTTTAAAACGGCGCTGCAGCAGAAAGCCGATTTCAATTAAGGTAAGGGTTAGGATTAGGTTTAGGGTTTTGTTTTAGGGTTAGGTTTAGGGTTAGGTTTAGGGTTAGGTTTAGGGTTAGGTTTAGGGTTAGGTTTAGGGTACTGAGTGCTTGGGAATGCGCGGATTTGCCCTCCGCGATTATGTCATCGCGGTAGGGTCGCGTTTTTCCTTAGCGCTTCAAACGGCGCGAATTAGTCTTCACGCTTATGTCTCCGCGCAGAAGGGCTTCGCGGATTTGTGGTGGAACCAAATAAATGGGAAGGTAACAGTATTCCATTGCCTGTCGGCGTATAATCATCCTGACCATCTGACCATGGAAGGGTTTAAGGGGGGGGTGTCAAACTGGATTTCTTCGAGGGCTGGATCAACATTGTAGTTCTCCACAGGCCGGCCTGATGTGGGTGGGGTGGTGAGGGAGATTGGACAGATACATCCTGCAACACTTTGCTGGCCAAAACAGGGCATGGGCGAAGCGCGTGAGGCCCCCTGCACCCCATTTTCAGCCTGGATGACCTCCTGCAGCACTTTGCCAGCCAAAATGGGGCACGGGGGGTCGTGCGTGGGCTCCCCCCATACCACATTTTGGCTGGCAGAGTGCTGCAGGAGGCCATCCAGGCTGAAAATGGTGTGTGTGTGGGAGGCTCATGCACCTCTCCCCCCCCCCCGCGCCCAGGGGTGGGTTTCTCGCCCCGTTCCAACTGGTTCGGTTGGAACGGGGCCGGCGGTGTCCTCGTGCACGCACGTGGTGCACGCATGCGTACTAGTGTCTGTGCGATGCTCCAGCTGCTCCTGGAGGATCACGCAGGCGCTGTATGCGTCCTGCGCATGCGTGGAAGCGCAGAACTCGACAAAACCAGGTAAGGAGCGCGGGCGGGCGGATGGGCCCTTCGCCGTTCCCGGAAGTTACTTACTTCTGGGTTCGCCGACCAACCGGTTTGCAGGGACCGCCGCAAACCGGTTGAAACCCACCCCTGCCCGCGCCCCATTTTGGCTTCCAGTGGCACCGCGAGCTGGTCCCATGTTATTTCCAGGCCGGCCCCGCGGGCCAGACTTAAGCATCCCGCAGGTCAGATCTGGCCCCTGGGCCTTGAGTTTGACCTTCCTGGTCTAAGGCTAAGGAACGGAGATGAGCACTGCCCCCTAGAGGCAGAAATGACTGGACAGGTGAAGCCCTTTACCTTTTAAAACACCTTTTTCTCTCTAGATTCGGCAAAAATAAGGATTGTGATGGCAGATCCTCCCCAGAGGTTAAGATTCTAGCTAAGAAGGATGTGTGAAATACCATTTAGGAGGAGATTTGTCCTATGTGCGAGAACAAACACCACGACTTAGAAATTCAGAAAGCTGTCATAGAGCAGGCTATTTCCAGAAGTGTAGATGCTTCAGCTTTTGACAGCCCAAACACCAGCGAATCTCCTGACCCCCTTTAAAAACTGACAAATGTATCCTTGCATAACCCTTTTTTTTGTGTCTGTGTGTGCAACTTTTGCAACTTCAGGACGTGTCTTCAGGATGCCACCAGTCTCTAAAATCAGTCTGTTTATCCTTCTAATTCTCTCTCTTCCTCTTGTATGTTTAATTTTAACCATCTTGCTTTACAAAGAATTCTGGGGGGTAAAAAAATTGTATACTTAAAGGCTGTTTTCTAATTTGAATTTAGCCGACCAGGAGCTTGAGGTGGAAGGTTGCTCTTTGAAATTTTGTTTCGTTTTGTTTTGCATTGCACCTTACTAGTAACCGGTTCACCCACAAAACCGTGCTCGACTAAACCACGTCGCTGACGTCATCAACTGGGCGACAACAGCACGGAGACAAAAGCACGCTGTAAACCCTAAACCTAAAATTAACCCCTAAACCTAAACCTAATCCCCCTAAACCTAACCCTAAACCTAACCCTAACCCTTAACCTAATCCTAAACCTAACCCTAAAGCTAACCCTAAACCTAACCCTTACCTTAAGTTGAATCGGCTTGCTTTCAAAGCGCTATTTAAAGCGCCCTTCTTTCTCCGCGGTGGCTGTTGTCGCCCTGTTAATGACGTCAGCGACGCGGTTTAATCAGGCGTGGTTTAGTCGAGCGTGGTTTTGACGGGTCACGCTAGTAACCAACCTGTTCCTTTGCTTTCTCTTTTGATACACCTAGAGCATATACAGAAAAACATTATTAATTCAAGGAGTGAGCATGTAGGTGTGTGTATAGTTCTTGCCTTTGTGCATTAAAAGATAAACAAAAAAGAAAGAGTAGAATAGAGAATAGAGTAGAGTAGAATAGAATAGAATAGAATAGGAGGAGAACGAGAAGCAAAAGGATTAAGTAATAGAATAGAATAAGATTAGATCAGGATAGGATTGGATAGGATAATAGAATAGGATAATAGAATAGAAAGAAGGAGAAGGCGAAGCAAAAGAATTAAGGAACAGAATAGAATAAAATTAAAATAGGATAGGATAGGATAATAGAATAGAAAGGAGAAGGAGAAGCAAAAGGATTAAGTAATAGAATAGAATAAGATTAGATTAGGATAGGATTGGATAGGATAATAGAATAGGATAATAGAATAGAAAGAAGGAGAAGGCGAAGCAAAAGAATTAAGGAACAGAATAGAATAAAATTAAAATAGGATAGGATAGGATAATAGAATAGAAAGGAGAAGGAGAAGCAAAATGATTAAGGGACAGAATAAAATAAGATTAGGATAGGATAAGTTAGGATAATAGAATAGGATAAAATAGGATAGGATAATAGAATAGAAAGAAGGAGAAGGAGAAGCAAAAGGATTAAGGAACAGAATAGAATAAAATTAGAATAGATTAGGATAGGATAGGATAAGATAGAATAGAATAGAGAGTAGGAGAAGCAAAAGGATTAAGGAACAGAATAAAATAAGATTAGAATAGATTAGATTAGGATAGGATAGGATAATAGGATAGGATAGGATAGGATAGGATGATAGAATAGAAGGAGAAGCAAAAGGATTAAGGAGTAGAATAAGATTAGAATAGATTAGATTAGGATAGGATAATAGGATAGAATAGAATAGGATAGCATAATAGAATAGAATAGAATAACTTTATTGTCACTGAATGTACACTAATCGGCAATTATTAAAATGAAATTTCGTTGCATTCAGCTCTCAAAGCATCTCCATCTCCAATATACACTACATACACATGACTAAATAAATAAATACAAAATTATGCATATACCCACATATATGACACAGGGAAACAACCCAGTCTACTTCGGGTGTGCACACGTACATGGTGAGAAAAACGGATCTTGCGTTTTCAGTAGTTCTCTTTGTCTGAATTTGGCTTTCCCTGCCAGGTTTCACAGGGGGGAAAAAGTCCACAATCCAAGTAACTGTCAACTTGGCCCAACTGAATCCATCTTATATTTCACAGGCCTGCAGAGGAAGAAGTCCTGGACAAAGACAGGATCCTTCAGCAGAAGGAGGCTGAGGTAAGGACCTAAAAGCCAGGCTGGGGAATATCGGTTGAGTTCAAATTTAGTTACTGTTAACCAACAACGATCGTCTTTTGGAAGGATAAACATGTTCTGACCTGGGCTTCCCAAGAGCATGAACACGACTCCTCGTCCCGGTGAAACCTCTTTTATTTAGTTTAAAGGGAATTCCTCTCCAGCAAAGTCCCGCCCAACAGTCTTTCAAGAGATTTCACAACTACAGACCTTTATCAGGCTTGGAGAGCTGCCATGCCGATATCTTCCAAACGCCACGCTGTAGCAGCAATTCCTTGGCAAGGAGTCAGGAACAGATCTTCACCCGAATGAATTGAACTAATGGCCTCCTGCAAACTCCACTCCCCTTTCGCTCCTCTTTTATGTCCTCTGGGAGGGGTCATTCAGCGTCCACCTGTGGCTTTATTCCCAAGTCGACCCTTGTTCCTTAGCTGTTCCCTTCTCCTGGCAGCTCTGTGCATGCATACATCGGGAACAGGCTCCAGCTGTTCTTCTGCCCCACTGATCTCTGACTCCGAAGGCAGCTGATAACTGTCAGATGGCCCTGGCCCCCTCTCTGCCTCCGACACAGAGCCCTCATCAGAGCCTTCCCCAGACTCCAGGACTGGCCCATCTTCCTCCCCAATCTCCTCACTGTCCGAATCTGCCGCCAGCTCTGCTGGCCGCTGGTGGGCCACAACAGCACATTTAAGAGCCAAGCAAAAGGAACAGTAAAGAGGCAGCAGATGCCCTCCAAACCTGGCGATCGAACTTATTATACACCGTATTTTTATTTAGTTAGTTATTGGGAATTTTATATAAGAATTGCAGAGTTCTTCAAGGCTTTAAGAGTTCTCTTTTATAAATCCGGTAGGGGGAAAAAAAGATTACCCAGATCTCTTTCTTGGTTTCTCATTTGTAAATTCCCTTTTACATTTGAGAAACTGAGCCAGTTGCTTTTGCAGAGATCCAGTGAAACATCCTTTTCTAAGTCATTCTCCTGGCCTGTCTGATGTAAGTCCATTTTCAGTACCATCTCTTATCTTGTCAAATAACATTCATTCGAATGTTTAAGTTTAAGTTTAAGTTTTATTTATATGCCGCCCTATTCCCTAAAAGGGACTCAGGGCGGCGAACAACTTAAACGGGAAGGGGAAACATACAAGTACAAAATAAACATTTAAAATGACCAACAACCACACCTGTCGAGAGGGGAAGGGAGCTCATCAACCCCAGGCCTGCCGACACAGCCACGGCTTTTTGGAAAGCAGGGAGAGAGGTGAGGGTCCGAATCTCCGCGGGGAGTTCGTTCCAAAGGACCGGAGCTGCAACAGAGAAGGCCCTCCCCCGAGTCGTAGCCAGATGGCATTGGCTGGATGTTAAGCTATCCATAGAAGCAGACTTCACCACTGAAATTGTTGATATGGTGGCTACTCTCTTCTGATTCCATTCTTCAAAAACTTCCTTCGGTATTTTTTAGTGTCATAACCATCTTGCAAGCCAGTTTATCCTTCCTCTTACCTAAGAAACTGCCTGTTCTCTAAAGCAGTGTTTATAATGCTCAAGTAAGATGGAAAAGCAGGACTAAAAAAGACACAGGAAATGGGTTTGCATTCCTTGGACTTTGTTGGGAGTGCAAACATCAATTTCCCTTTTAGTGTTTTACATTCTGAACAGTAATAGCGCTTGAAATTCTGTTTACAAATCTGGAAAGTTTATATAACCTTTTGAGCATCTCTCTCCCTTTCTCTCTCTCTCTCCCCTCTCTCTCTGTCTGTCTGTCTTTCTGTCCTCTCTCTGTGTGTCTCTCTCCTCTCTGTCTTTCTCTCTCCCTCTCTCTTTCTCTCCCTCCCCACCTCTCTCTCTCGCCCCTCTTTCTGTGTCTCTCTGTCTCTCTCCTCTCTCTCCCTCCCTCTCTTTCCCCCACCAGTCGCTCTCCCCTCTCTGTCTGTCTGTCTGTCTTTCTGTCCTCTCTCTGTGTGTCTATCTCCTCTCTGTCTTTCTCTCTCTCTTTCTCTCCCTCCCCACCTGTCTCTCCCTCTCCCCTCTTTCTGTCTCTTTCTGTCTCCTCTCTCTGTCTCTCTCTATCCCTCTCTCTCTTTCCCCCACCTGTCTTTCTCTCTCCCCTCTCTCTCTGTCTCCCTCTGTCGTCCCCCCCGGTGTGTGTGTGTGTGTGAGAGAGAGAGAGAGAGAGAGAGAGAGAGAGACAGACAGACAGACAGACCTTGGAGGAGTGCCAGACTCACCAGGATCAAGATATCCTGCTCAATAGTTATTCTGGGTTTTATCAAAGAATAAAAATCCTTGACTTTTGAGAACAATTAATCTTTTCCATGCTTTGTTCCAGCTGCCAAACTGGTCTGTTTCTTACTGGTATTCATTTAGTGTTGTTTTCCCTGGACTTTTGCTTCCCGAACTGCCTTTAAATATCTATATCTCTTCTTCCAAATATAAAGCTAGCTACTTTTTCCCAAAAACAAAACAAGTCTTGAAACAGGAAAGTCCTTCCGAAACAGAAACAAAAAAAAACATGTTTTGAGTCTCTCAGGTCTCAAAAGTCCACCGGTTTTTAAATCTGATCTCCCACATGTAAAAAGATGTCTTCTCCTCCTTCAATTCAGCGTCCTCCGATAGCTTTCTCTCTTCATTTCAAATATTCCGGTCAGAACATTCACTGTTGCTCGAAAGAAACACAGGGCGGAAAAGTAATTGGCATTTGAGCACTGAGCTTAGGTCGATATTGGCTGCCGTTAGCCCTCGACTTACGACTAACAAATTGAGCCCCCAAATTTCTGTTGCTGAGCGAGCCGCTTATTAAGTGAGTTTTGCCCCATTTGATGGCTTTTCCTGCCACCGTTGCTAAGTGAATCACTGCAGCGGTTCAGTTAGCAACACGGTTGTTAAGTGAATCTGGCTTGTCCGTGGATTTTGCTTGTTGCGGAAGGGGATCCCATGAGCCTGGGAACAGTGCAGCCGTGATAAATATGAACCGCTTGCCAAGCGCCTGAATTACGCAAGAGTTCTAAAGCCACAACAGAGCAGGATGTTGTACAAATTGGGTGGCTCCTTAAATCCCCGGGCCTCTTAAATATGTAGAAAATGCAGGAATTTGGAGAAGATAGTGGTGGTGATGATGATAATGAAGGAAGTGAAGTAGGAACAATAATAGAGATGTTTAATCTGTGCTGAAATTACTGTTTATGCTTAGATATGGGCCAATAAAGAATTATATTCTATTCTTTTTACATTCTATTGTATCCTATCCTGCCCTATCCTATTCTATGCTATTGTTTTTATATTCCTTTTTATATTCTATTCTATTCTTTCTATATTCTGTTCTATTCTATTCTTTTTACATGATATCCTATCCTATCCTACCCTATTCTTTTTCTATTCTATTCTTTTTACATTCTATTCTATCCTATCCTATCCTTTTTATATTCTATTCTATTCTATTCTTTCTATATTCTATTCTATCCTACCCTATTCTTTTTCTATTCTATTCTTTTTACATTCTATTCTATTCTATTCTTTTTCTATTTTATTCTATTCTTTTTACATTCTATTCTATTCTATTTCTATTCTATTCTTTTTACATTCTATTCTATCCTATCCTTTATTTTTCTATTCTATTCTTTTTATATTCCATTCTATTCTTTCTATATTCTATTATATTTTAATCTTTTTACGTTCTATCCTATCCTATTCTATCCTATCCTACCCTATTCTTTTTCTATTCTATTCTTTTTCTATTCTATTCTATTCTATTCTTTCTATATTCTATTCTATTCTATTCTTTTTACATCCTATCCTATCCTATCCTACCCTATTCTTTTTATATTCTATTCTATTGTTTTTACATTCTATTCATTCTATCCTATCCTATCCTATTCTTATTCTATTCTATTCTATTCTTTCTATATTCTATTCTATTCTTTTTACATTCTATTGTATCCTATCCCTATTGTTTTTATATTCTATTCTTTTTATATTCTATTCTATTCTTTTTACATCCTATCCTATCCTATCACGTTCTGTTCTGTTCTATTCTATTTTATTTTATTCTATACTATTCTTTTTCTATTCTATTCTATACTTTTTACATCCTATCCTATCCTACATTCTATTCTATCCTACCCTATCCTACCCTACCCTACCCTACCCTATCCTATTCTTTTACAGTCTATTCTGTTCTATTCTATTCTTGTTCTATTCTATTCTATTCTTTTTATATTCTATTCTATTCTATTCATATAGCAATAGCCCTTAGACTTATATACCGCTTCACAGTGCTTCACTCTCTTATGGCACATTGACCCCAACAATTTGTGCCCTCATTTTACCAACCTCAGAATGATGTCTAGCTAGTCTGATGAAAAGAAGGACTAGGGGTGACATGATAGCGGTCTTCCCATATCTCAGGGGCTGCCCCAAAGAAGAGGGAGTCAAGCTATTCTCCGAAGCACCCGAGAGCAGGACAAAAAGCAATGGGTGGAAACTAATCAAGGAGAGAAGCAACTTAGAACTAAGGAGGAATTTCATGACAGTGAGAACAATTAACCAGTGGGACAAACTTGCCTCCAGAAGTTGTAAATGTCCCAACACTGGAAGTTTTAAAGATGTTGGATAACCATTTGTCTGAAATGGTGTAGGGTTTCCTGCCTAAGCAGGGGGTTGGACTAGAAGACCTCCAAGGTCCCTTCCAATTCTGCTATTCTATTCTATTCTACTCTACTCTACTCTACTTTATTCTAATTTGGAAGGCTTGAGCCATTGGGACTCAAATATATTCACATTTATGAATCCACTAGCAAATAGATTTTTAAAAAAAATGTTTTTATAGTAACGCAGACATGCTCTTGGCTGAATTCTTCATCCTCCTTCCTGCCGCGGTTATTTTTATTAAAAAATTCTTCTAGTCTTTTCTTGTTCGGTTTACCGTAAATGCCAGAATGGACGGGAAAAGAAGAAAACAGATTGCTGTCCATAAATAGCATGGAGCGAGCAGTGGGTCATACTTGAAGAATGTGGCTTCTGCAAAGAAGTCCCACGGGAGAAAATGATTCCCACGGGAGAATTGAAGAAAATAATAATTGCAAGCTGGTTGTAACAGCTTGTGTGTTTTGGCCACATTCCTCCAGATTAGTGGCTCGTTGAAACATACCTTGAATACCAAATAGCTTGTTACAGCATCGTGGGAATATCTTCCCATTATTGGTGGTTTTCTGAATGGAAATTCTTGGGTTTTTCACTCTGTAGAATCCAGTGGATTTTTTTTTTTAATACGGGCAATCCTCAACTTAAGGGGACACAGTGGCTAAGACGCTTAGCCGATCAGAAAAGGGGGCGGTTCGAATCCCTAAGCCCCGCGTAACAGAGTGAGCTCCCGTGACTTGTCCCAGCTTCTGCCAATCTAGCAGTTCGAAAGCACGAAAAAATGCAAATAGAAAAATAGGAAACCACATTTGGTGGGAAGGGAACAGCGTTCCGTGCTCCTTTGGCATTGAGTCATGCCGGCCACATGACCACGGAGACGTCTTCGGACAGCGCTGGCTCTTTGGCTTTGAAACAGAGATGAACACCACCCCCTAGAGTCGGGAACGACTAGCACACATGTGTGGGGGAACCTTTTCCTTTTACCTAATCCTCCACTTAGGGCCATAACGGAGCCCAGAGTTTTGGTTGTAAGTCATTGCGGCCATAAGTCGAGTCATCATGGGACAAATTTGATGTTGTGACCATTTTGATAATGGTCATTAAGCAAGTTGCCATGGTCCTGAACTCTGTAGAGCCTGCTTAGAGAGGCCTGTAAAGCACTGTGAAGCGCTATATAAATCTAAGGGCTATTGCTATTAAGCAAAGTCCAAATCAATTTTATCCAATGGACACTTTTTGGCCAAAATGTGATCAAGTGACAACAGAACCATGACAGTCGTAACTTTGAGGACCGGTCATAAATAACATTTTCAAGTCCCTTTGTAACGGTCGTTAAGTGACTGGTTTTAAGTCAAGGACTACAACACATTAAAAATTTTATATTGCATTGCATCGCCTTACTTCACATATGCTCCCGGATGGTATAAGGGTTAGAAGGCAGTATTGCAAACTAACTCTGCTCACTGCCAGGAGTTCAATCCAGGCTGGCTCAAGGTTGACTCAGCATTCCATCCTTCTGAGGTGGGTAAAATGAGGACACATATTGTTGGGGGAAATTGTTCTGACCTAGGCTTCCCAAAAGCACGAAGCCAACTCTTCGTCCCGATAAAACCCGTTTTATTGAGTTTAAAGTGAATTCCTCTCCAGCAAAGTCCCAGCAAACAATCTTTTAAGAGATTTCACAACTTTATCAGCCTTGGAGAGCTGCCAGGCCGATATCGTCCAAACGCCACGCTATAGCAGCAATTCCTTGGCAAGAAGTCAGGAACAGATCTTCACCCAAATGAATTGAACTTACGGCCTCCTGCAAACTCCACTCCCCTTTCGCTCCTCTTTATTCCCCTATGGGAGGGGCCATTCACTGTTCACGTGCGGCTTTATTCCCAAGTCGACACTGATTTCTTAGATGTTCTTTTCTTCTGGCAACTCTGCGTATGTGCACATCGGGAACAGGCTCCAGCTGTTTTTCTGCCCCACTGATCTCTGACTCCAAAGGCAGCTGATAACTGTCAAATGGCCCCGGCCCCATCTCTGCCTCTGACACAGAGCCCTCATCAGAGCCTTCCCCAGACTCCAAGACTGGCCTAGGTTCCTCCCTAACCTCCTCACTGTCCGAATCTGCTGCCAGCTCTGCTGGCGGGCCACACAACAGAAATATGCTGACTTTGTAGACAGGGTTGTAAAGCACTGTGTATAAGCCTAAATGCTATTGCTATAGATACAGTAGATGCAGGTAGGAAAGAGAGATAGAGAAGGAAAGAGGATGGATGGATGGAATAGATACTTTATGTCTAGCAATGCAAAAAAGGTATTAAGATCAGATGACTCAAGTTGTTGGGGACAATATGCTGACTTTGTAAACAGAGTTGTAAAGCACTCTGAAGCGGTATATAAGTCTACTTGCTATGGCTACCTGGGCTCACCGCATTTTCTCTCTTTTTCTCCCCCCCTCCCCGCCACCACCCAGTTGCGTCGTATGCAGGAGATGATTGCCCAAATGCAAGCCCAGATGAGGATGAAACCTGCAGACGAGTAAGGAGGTATCCTAAGACTTTGACGGTAAGTACGGCTTTACATTCCCGCGCTTCAGAGATGCAGACCGGATTATTTTCTTGGCGTTGATGCAGAGACAAACAGGTTCCCATCCCTCAAAGTATGAAAAGAAGCAGCAGTCACCAAGGGAGGCTGAGGGTGGTTCTAGCAACCCCCTGATGGGTAGTTATCAAAGGTCCCATCAACACTCTTTGTACAGCAGTCGACGAATCTTCTTGGAATCATAATAAAAATACGTGACTGCACACCGTACGTAGACAAAGATGTTGAGACTCTAGAAAGAGTGCAAGAGAAGAGCCACAAAGATGATGGAGGGTCTGGAGGCGAAACCATACGATGGACAGTTGAGGGAGCTACGCATGTCTAGCCCAGGGGTCCCCAACCTTTCGGACCTCAGGGACCACTAAATTCATAATTTTAAATCCCCCAGACCACGAATATGATCTGCCTAATGACCGGCTGGGTGGGAGTGCCTAGGTGGTCATGTGACTGGGTGGGCGTGGCCAACTTCATGTCACTCACATTGCGGGGCGCCTCGCCAGCCTCTGCTCGCCCCTCCCCTCCCAGCCACTCTTCGGCCTCCCCGCCTGGGCTCCTTAGGACCCCAACAGGAAGCAGTGGCTGGAACTAAGCAGGCACCAGGAGAAAGAGTTGGCAAAACAGCTCAGTTCAAAAGGGATCTGACCGAGAAGGAGGCTCAGCAGAAGCACCTCACTGAGGACTACCAGCATAGGCTTTCCAAGCAGAGGGAAGATCTGCAGGAGTGCAAGGTGTGGAGGCTCAGTGGGCTGAGATGATCGGCCAGTTCCAGACCATGATACAGTCCCACAAGGCCCTCCAGCCCTCATCCAAAGCCCCAGCAATTGTAGGACATTGGATGCTGTTTGAAGTGGTCAGTTTTGAGCACCCAGCTATGCTTTGCTGACCTGTTAAAATATGAAGCCTTGAGTAACGTAGCTGGTGTTCTACCTTAAGGCTTTGCAACAGTTTCCACATTGAAGGAAGTTTGTTTATTTTTCTTTTAGTTGCTTTTTGCTTTCCTTGTTTGAAGTCAATACGAACCCAAAATATTTACGTAGCTAGGAGAATGTAATGTCGATGTCAAGGCATTTCCCACGACTTGGAAAGTTACTGTCACGATTGAAGTTTAAAGCTTAGATTTTCTTCCGATGATTTTACTCCAGTCTATATGGGATCTGCTATTAAGAGAGCAGAGGAACAGGATACCCTGGAACTAGTAACTGGATTTATATTTCTCTTAATCATGTTGCTTTGTAATATAGTTTGCTGACTTAGCCTCCACAAAGGTAGATGGACCCAGCAAACTGACTAGAACCAAGAAATATGCCTTGTCATGTCTTTTATTTTTATTTTTCATTAAGTTCATATATAGATATGATATAAATCATGAATGAAAATAAAGATAATGGGAAATGGGAAAGGGAAAGAAAGGAAATGGAAGGAAGGAAGAGAAAGAAAAGGAAGAGAAAAGGAAGGAAGGAAAGAAAGAAAGAGAAAGAAATAGAAAAGAAAGAAAAGGAAGGAAGGAAAGAAAGGAAGAAAAAGGAAGGAAGGAAGGAAGGATGGATAAGATAAACAGAACAAAGAAAGCATTAAACTTCTAACTTTTTTCAGTGCAGTAGAATTTAAAAATATAAAATTACAGCCAATTTTTTTAAATTTTAAATTCTTGGTAAATCCTAACCTTTCTATAACCTCAAAGTAACCTAATCAGCAAATCCCAGGATCCAGATTTCATTTTTTTTTCTGCCTCCAGCACAAAGTCTAGACACGGTTTCTAAGGAGAAACCGAACTAAATAAATCCTGTAACATCTGTTGTTCTGTCCGAAGATAATAGGTGAATCTTGACACCGAACAGCCAGGATGGAGGAGAAGATTTTCGGCTTTTGATTGGGAGACTTTGGGCTTCAACCAAAATGGGAACAGTGTTTTTTTTTCCCCCCCTTCAAGCCCTGGAAGAATAGAAAATTAAAATTTGGGAAAGCAAGCTCCTCCCCATTTATAGCTCCTCCCAGGAAGTTGTTGGCGATTGGCTGGCCGTCTATTTCAAACCAATGACGGGCAGAAGCATCTTGAAAAAGCCACTTAACCTTCAGTTGCTTCCTGAAGAGGCCTATTTTCTAACAGGGAGAAAAAAACCCACCACTTTTCCAAAACAGACTTTTAGAAGCTGGCTTCATGTCACAGTTCCCAGTCTAGACACAGCAATGAGCCAGAATTCTGTGGGATCCACATTTTTGGGGAATGAGATATCCCGGCGGTGCGCATGGTCTGTTTTTTTCCTGCAAAAAAAAACAACAAGGAAGAAAAGCAAGTTGTGCAGTTGCTTCTTAAAACTTCTAAACGGGAGCGATCCGAATGGAAACTTTTCTTGGGAAAGGAAGTGTCATAACTAAACTTGGCTTGAGTCAGAGTCAAAGAGGGCAGCCAAAATTTCCCGCATGGTTGCAGCCAAGAAGGGATAGCTGTCTGCTGCTGGGAAAGCAAGGGAATAGCCAATTTTGTTGGCTAAAGGTAAAGGTTCCCCATGCACATATGTGCTGGTCGTTCCTGACTCTAGGGGGCGGTGCTCATCTCCGTTTCAAAGCCGAAGAGCCAGCGCTGTCCGAAGATGTCTCCGTGGTCATATGGCTGGCATGACTCAACGCCGAAGGCGCATGGAATGCTGTTCCCTTCCCACCAAAGGTGGTTCCTATTTTTCTACTTGCAATTTTACGTTCTTTCTAACTGCTAGGTTGGCAGAAGCTGGGACAAGTCATGGGAGCTCACTCCGTTATGCGGCGCTTAGGGATTCGAACCGCCCCCTTTTCTGATCGGCTAAGCGTCTTAGCCACTGAACTGCCAACCTTTCTGATCGACAATCTCAGTGTCTTGGCCACTGAGCCACCGCGTTCCCCCTTTGTTAGCTACCCAAACTGAAATAATAATATTTTTTTAAAAAGCAGTTTTCAATATGTGTAACTAAATTCACTGCATCGATTCCCTACTTTTGATTCCAGAACAACCTCTATTGCAAAGCTACGCGGATGAATCTTGCAAGTTTGAACATTCAGGTGGTCCTCGATTTACGACCAAATTTGGGCCCAAAATTTCTGTTGCTAAGCGAGATGGTTGTGAAATGAGGTTTGCCCCATTTTATGACCTTTCTCGCCATAGTTTCTAAGTGAATATGTTAAGTTAATAACGTGTTGTTAAGGGAATCCAGCTCATTCCCCACTGACTTTGCTTGTCAGAACGTCGCAAAAGGGGATCACATGACCTTGGGACATTGCGACCGTCATAAGTGTGAAACAGTTGGCAAGCATCTGAATTTTGGTCACATGACTGTGGGATGCGTAAAAAACAGTCATAAGTCCCTTTTTCAGTGCTGCTGTAAGTTTGAAAAGTCACTAAATATTGTAAGTCGAGGACTACCTGTACTTTCTCCCCCCCCCTATATCTCTTTTACAACTTGAGAAACTAGGGAGAATCCCTCTTATCTCACTCATTGTTCAGCTGCTGGATAAAGCGGTTCAGTGTCTCTTCCCCGTCTCCCAAAGTTTTTCTCACATACCATTACATCTCTCTCCTTTACAGCCAAAGATACTAGGGAGGGTCCTTTCTGAACCTCTTTCTCAACCCATTATGCAGCTGTGAGCTATGCCATCTCTTATCTGGCAGTTCCCCAGGCAACATCTCATCTCCCCGTCTCCCATGGGTTTTCCCCTATACCATTGTAGCCGCCTCCTTTACAGCCCGAGAAACTAGGGAGGATCCTTTCTTCAGTCTCTTTTTCCACCCATTAGGAAGCTGAGGGCTATGCTGTCCATTATCTAAACATTCCCTAGGCAGCATTTCATTTCCCCGTCTTCCAAGGTTTTTCCCACATAACATTACAGCCCTCTCCTTTGCATCCTTAGAAACTAGGGAGAGTCCCTTCTGAGTCTCTTTTCCCATTCATTATGCAGCTGTGGGCTGGGCCATCTCTTATCTGACCAGTCCCTTATCAGTTTGTCTCCCAAGGTTTTTTCCTAACCATGTCATTATATAGCCTTGGAAGTTCTAGCAGGAATTAAAGGGGAGGAGGTATATTAATCAAGCTGCCCTGGGCTGCTGGAAGAAGAACAGACTAGAAACAGCAACACGAAAACCTCTTTATGCCTAATTTGTCTGTGATGGCAGATTTTTTTTGCAAAGGAACCTCGCATTCTTCTCCACCCTTTTGCTTAAGATTGCAAAAATCTGACCAAGGTTTATCTCGCGATGGATCATCATGACTTCTGAATGTGCCAGAGCTGCAGAAATAGCTCTTAAAATGATGGGATGTCATTTTTTTGTTTTTCTTTCTGGAAAGAGGAGGAACATGTCCCATAAATCCTGATTTTTCTCCCCCCCTCCCCTCCCCAAAAACCACAAAAAGGAAAAAGGGAATTTAAAGGAGACGAGTCCTTTAAATTCCCTTTATCTTCAGTTTGTTATAGATAATGGATAATTAAAACTGCAGAAAAAAACAATGGCTAGCAACCCGCCTTCCATCGTGGACTTGTACACTGCATGAGTCAAAAAGTGGGCTGTGAAAATAACTATTGACCCCTCACATCCTGGACATAAATTGTTTCAACTCCTACCCTCAAAACAACGCTATAGGGCACTGCACACCAGAACAACTAGACACAAGGACAGTTTTTCCCCAAACACCAACACTCTGGTAAACAACTAATTCCCACAACACTGTCAAACCATTTACTAAGACTGTCTTACTATTCTTCTTCTCTTCCTTCCTAGTATCTATCTCTCCCCACTTATGACTATAACCATGTTGCTTGTATCTTTACAATTTATATTGTTTTATTTGTTTACTAGTAGGATTTGATAGCGTATTAGTAACCTGTGACTATGGCTAAGTGTTGTCTCTTTTTATTCTTGATGAAATGTATTGTATTCTCCTTGCGCACACTGAGAGCATATGCACCAAAGATAAATTCCTTGGGTGTCCAGCCACACTTGGCCAATCAAGAATTTTTACAAAGAATTCCATAACATCTGGAGCAGCTCTGAGCATCAGCAATCATTTTTAAATCCCTCCAGATGCTAATCATGCATTTATTTCACTTAGGATTAATTTGCGGAAGGACATTTAAAACAAGGAAAAAGAAAGATGGGGAGGAAGCTGCCTTTAAAAAAAAAAAGTTTGCATAATTTTCTCCGTTATCTCAAGTTGCTTTTTGCGACTGCCTGTCGGTCTGGTTCCTGCCAAGCGCATTTTTTTGCAAAAGGCTGAAAAATCACCCTCAGCCCCTTGCGATAACGATAACGGATATGTGGGTTTGTTTAAAAGACAAATGGGTCTGGCATCGCCATAGCAACCAGACTTCAGCCGTGGTCTGATGAGCCACCTTGGCTAAAAGAGCCAAGGTGGCGCAGTGGTTAAAAAGCAGCACTGCAGGCTACTGCTAGATCAGCAGGTCAGCGGTTCAAATCTCACCGGCTCAGGGTTGACTCAGCCTTCCATCCTTCCGAGGTGGGTAAAATGAGGACCCAGATTGTTGGGGGCAATATGCTGACTCTCTGTAAACCGCTTAGAGAGGCCTGAAAGGCCTATGAAGCGGTATATAAGTCTACTGCTATTGCTATTGCTATTGCTATTGTCTGATGCCAGAGGGAGGTAATGAGGGACATCATCTGGGGAGGAGAAGGTTGCAGAAGGGAGCCCAAGTCTTTCAGGTGGGAATATGAAATTTAGCCAGGAGTTTAGATCTTCTTTGGAGTAACCATCAGGTTGAAGTTTCCTGTAACGATGGTTAAGGGAGGTTTAGTGAATTGTCCTGTTGTTTGAGTAGATCCTGCCTCCTTGTGAGTCATGTTGACTTGTCAGTTTCTCTCTGTGAGTTGACATCCCTTCCCTTTTTCCTTGCCTTTCCTTTTCCCCTCTTTCCTTTCCTTTCTTCTTTCCTTTTCTCTATTTCTATTTCTTTTCTCCCTTTCCTTTCCCTCTTCCTTTCCTTTCTCTAGTTCTATTTTGTTTCTCTTTCCTTTCCTTTCTCCCTTTCCTTTACATTCTCTATTTCTATTTCCTTTCTCCCTTTCCTTTCCCTCTTCCTTTCCTTTCCCCTTTCCTTTCCTTTCCTTTCCTTTCTCCCTTCCCTTTCTCTGTTTCTATTTCTTTTCTCCCTTTCCTTTCCTTTCCCTCTTCCTTTCCTTTCCTTTCTCCCTTCCCTTTCTCTATTTCTATTTCTTTTCTCCCTTTCCTTTCCTTTCCTTTCTCCCTTTCCTTTACATTCTCTATTTCTATTTCCTTTCTCCCTTTCCTTTCCCTCTTCCTTTCCTTTCCCCTTTCCTTTCCTTTCCTTTCCTTTCTCCCTTCCCTTTCTCTGTTTCTATTTCTTTTCTCCCTTTCCTTTCCTTTCCCTCTTCCTTTCCTTTCCTTTCTCCCTTCCCTTTCTCTATTTCTATTTCTTTTCTCCCTTTCCTTTCCTTTCCTTTCTCCCTTTCCTTTACATTCTCTATTTCTATTTCCTTTCTCCCTTTCCTTTCCCTCTTCCTTTCCTTTCCCCTTTCCTTTCCTTTCCTTTCCTTTCTCCCTTCCCTTTCTCTGTTTCTATTTCTTTTCTCCCTTTCCTTTCCTTTCCCTCTTCCTTTCCTTTCCTTTCTCCCTTCCCTTTCTCTATTTCTATTTCTTTTCTCCCTTTCCTTTCCTTTCCATTCTCCCTTTCCTTTCCGTTCTCTATTTCTATTTCCTTTCTCCCTTTCCTTTCCCTCTTCCTTTCCTTTCCCCTTTCCTTTCCTTTCCTTTCCTTTCTCCCTTCCCTTTCTCTGTTTCTATTTCTTTTCTCCCTTTCCTTTCCTTTCCCTCTTCCTTTCCTTTCCTTTCTCCCTTCCCTTTCTCTATTTCTATTTCTTTTCTCCCTTTCCTTTCCTTTCCTTTCTCCCTTTCCTTTACATTCTCTATTTCTATTTCCTTTCTCCCTTTCCTTTCCCTCTTCCTTTCCTTTCCCCTTTCCTTTCCTTTCCTTTCCTTTCTCCCTTCCCTTTCTCTGTTTCTATTTCTTTTCTCCCTTTCCTTTCCTTTCCCTCTTCCTTTCCTTTCCTTTCTCCCTTCCCTTTCTCTATTTCTATTTCTTTTCTCCCTTTCCTTTCCTTTCCATTCTCCCTTTCCTTTCCGTTCTCTATTTCTATTTCCTTTCCCCCTTTCCTTTCCCCTCCTTTCTCTTCCTTTCCTTTCTCCCTTTCCTTTCCCCTTTCCTCTCCTCTCCCTCCTTTCTTTTCATTTCTCCTTTCATTTCTCCTTTCCCCTCCCCCTTCTTTTTGTTTCTTCTTTCTTTTCCCCATTCCTCTTCTCCCCTCTCCCCTTTCTTTTCATTCTTTTCTCACCCCCCCCTCTCCTAACTCTGATCCAAAGTGGAGAAGACCATTCACTTGAATTAGACCCAAGATACCTTTCGCTAGAGTTTCCTCTGCCTCACGGCCTTGTCTTTGTGATGGCCACTTCCCTGCTCTGCCAGCATCACAATGGATCTTATGGAGCCGCTACACATTACTGCTGAATTTTTTATAGGCGTACAGTGTGCTAGCATGCCGGTTTGGACTGTGATCCGTGCCAACATAAGTGTTCTGACCCAGGCTTCCCAAGAGCAGGAAGCCAACTCCTTGTCCCAACAAAAAACCCTTTGATGAATTGACTATGAGTTCTGCTCATTCACATCCACCAAAATCTTTCAAGGGAGGATTTACAGTCACAGACCTTATCTGGCTTGGAGAGCTGCCAGGCTGAGATCTGCAGAACTTGGCAAGGAGCCTCGGAGAGTCAGAACCAATGAATTGAACTAATGGTCTCCTGCAAACTCCACTCCCCTTTCGCTCCTCTTTTATTTCCTCTGGGAGGGGCCATTCATCGTCCACCTGTGGCCTTACTCCCATGTCGACCCCTGTTCTTTAGCTGTTCCCTTTGTCTAGCAACTCTGCGCATGGGCACACTGGGAACAGGCTCCAGCTGTTCTTCTGCCTCACTGACCTTTTGCCTTGTATGACTCCAGAGGCAGCTGATAACTGTCAGACGGCTCTGGCCCCCTCTCTGACGTGTTTCATACATTCGCCCTCATGGGGCTAGTTTCCCTGCCACTCCAGGTGACACCCCCTAGAAATGATATTTCTGGAATATAGGTTTCCTTTTGGTTTGACATATGACATAATTGAAAGTGGTGCATAAAATATACTTGAGCGTGGCTTCCCTTTTCTAAATAATTCATGCTCCATGCAGACAAATGCATCAGAGAAAAATTACTTCTCTGCATACGCTTGTCATGCAGGATTTAAGCCTTTGGGGAAAAAAATGTCTGTCTGTCTGTCTTATCTATCTATCTATCTATCTATCTATCTATCTATCTATCTATCTATCTATCTATCTATCTATCTATCTCTATCTATCTATCTATCTATCTATCTATCTATCATCTATCTCTCTATCCATATCTATCTATCTATCTATCTATCTATCTTATCTATCATCATCATCTATCTCTGTCTATCTCTCCATCTCTCTATCATCTATCTCTCTATCATCTATCTCTCTATCCATATCTATCTATCATCTATCTATTTATTTATCTATCATCTATCATCATCATCTATCTCTGTCTCTCTATCTCTCCATCTATATCATCTATCTATCTATCTATCTATCTATCTATCTATCTATCTACCTATCTATCTATCAATCATCATCTATCTCTGTCTCTATCTCTCCATCATCTATCTATCTATCATCATTATCTATCTCTGTCTCTCTATCTCTCCATATCTCCATCTATCTCTATCATCTATCTATCTATCTATCTATCTATCTATCTATCTATCTATCTATCTATCTATCTATCTATCTTATCTATCATCATCATCTATCTCTGTCTCTATCTCTCCATCTCTCTATCATCTATCTCTCTATCATCTATCTCTCTATCCATATCTATCTATCATCTATCTATTTATTTATCTATCTATCATCTATCTATTTATTTATCTATCTATCATCTATCATCATCATCTATCTCTGTCTCTCTATCTCTCCATCTATATCATCTATCTATCTATCTATCTATCTATCTATCTATCTATCTATCTATCTATCTATCTATCTATCTATCTATCTATCTACCTACCTACCTATCTATCTATCTATCAATCATCATCTATCTCTGTCTCTATCTCTCCATCATCTATCTATCTATCATCATTATCTATCTCTGTCTCTCTATCTCTCCATATCTCCATCTATCTCTATCATCTATCTATCTATCTATCTATCTATCTATCTATCTATCTATCTATCTATCTATCTATCTATCTCTTTGTACACTCTGAAAAGGCTCCAGCTGTTCCTCTGCCTCACTGATCTCTGACTCCGAAGGCAGCTGATAACTGTCAAATGGCCCTGTCCCCCTCTCTGCCTCCGACACAGAGCCCTCATCAGCGCCTTCCCCAGACTCCAGGACTGGCCCATCTTCCTCCCCAACCTCCACACTGTCCGAATCTGCTCCCAGTTCCCCTTCAATCAGTTCATCAGGTACTCCACGATCGTCATCTTTACTTTTCTGTACTTCCTGTCTCAGTTCAAGCAGCCTTTCTGAACTCAGTTCCTCCGCGTGCCTTCGCTTGGCCACTTCCAGTTTTTCTGATCTGGCTGGAAACTCCAAAATTACACATTTTATAAATGGACAAACTGGCAAAAAAACTCTCACACAGACCACAATAGCTGTCTCTCTGTCTCTCTCTTTCCTGCCCTCAGTTGAACCAGCCTTGACTATGTGCCCACAGGCAAATTGTGACACTTGTAAAATCCCTGCTGTGCACCAAAGCAGCGCTTAATTTAAAAGCACAGGAACTGTTGCTGTATGCAAAAAAAAAGGGGGGGGTGGATTTACTCTGCCAAGAAAAAGGCACGCAGTGGCTCAGTGGCTGAGATGCTGAGCTTGTCGATCAGAAAGGTGAGCTCCGGTTACTTGTCCCAGCTTCTGCCAACCTAGCAGTTCGATAGCAACATAGAAAATGCAAGTAGGAAAATAGGAACCACCTTTGGTGGGAAGGGAAGAGCGTTGCGTTCAGCGTTGAGTCATTGCCAGCCACATGACCACGGAGACATCTTCGGACAGCGCTGGCTCTTCGGCTTCGAAAGGGAGATGAGCACTGCCACCTACTGTCGGGAACAACTAGTACATATGTGCGAGAGGAACCTTTACCTTTATCTATTTCCTTCCTCTCTTTCCTTTCTCTTCCTTTCCTTTCCTTTCTCCCTTCTCTTCCCCTGCCTTCCTTTCCCCTTTCCTCTCCTCCCCCTCATTTCTTTTCCCCTTTCCCCTCCTCTCTCCCCCTTCTTTTTGTTTCTCCTTTCTTTTCCCCATTCCTCTTCTCCCCTCTCCCCTTTCTTTTCATTTTTCTTTTTTTCCCCTCCTTTCCAGTGGTGGGATTCACTTACCTTCACTACCGGATTGCAAATGTGAGCGCAGCAAAGTTTTTTATTTCCAGCTCATCCCCTCCCCGCCAAAATGAGTTACCATGAAAATAGCAATAGCAATAGCAGTTAGACTTATATACCGCTTCATAGGGCTTTCAGCCCTCTCTAAGCGGTTTACAGGGTCAGCCTCTTGCCCCCAACAATCTGGGTCCTCATTTCACCCACCTCAGAAGGATGGAAGGCTGAGTCAACCTTGAGCCAGTGAGATTTGAACCGCTGAACTGCAGATAACAGTCAGCTGAAGTGGCCTGCAGTACTGCACCCTAACCACTGCACCACCTCGGCTCTTAAACCTGCCATAGGCTGCTTTTTTCCAGTTCCATTATCCCTTTGGTCACTCAACGGGCTGGCCATAACTCGAGGATCGCCCATCCGCCAGCCAGCCTTCTAAACTCTTGCCTTTGTGCTCTTCCTTACAGCGGGGACTCGGTGGTCTTAAGACAAAGGGGCCATGAATTAAAATGGAATTTCAATGATGACACTAATGGATTTGAGAGGTTCATGCGTGGATGCCGGACCAAGATATATAACACAGTGCAGCTAAAGAAAGAAACCTTTGAAGTTCACATTGGAAAAACTGAACCCAGCTGTCCGCGTATACGTACAACATTGCTTCTAATTTGTTTCTCACGTCTTGCTATGCATGCATGTAGCATCACAGTAGGGGACCCGTTACGTTTCTCCCTCCTTTGGCATCCTTCGATCTGTCTCTTGCATTGTTTTAAAAAACCCCAATTAACAATGCACGTTGTATCTGCTAAGCTTTAGAACCTGCTTCTGTTTTTTTTAATCTTCTGCCCAGGTGGCTCTTGGTACGTTTCTTCCCCCCCCCCCCCCCCACTAAGCAGATTCCTGAATCTTTACCCTCAACATGCCCTGTCGGAATGATGTTTTGAGTTAAGACTTGGCCAATTTCTTCTCAATCGTGTGAGTTGTACCGTGTTTCCCCAGAAATATGACCAACCCTGTTAAATCAGTTCTAGCTTGGTTTTTTTTACACGTGCGCCCTACCCCCCCCCCAAAAAAAATAAGTCCTAATTAATATCCTGTCTGTTAGGTAAGCTCCCCGTCAATCACATTTTACAGTATGGTTTAAAGAAACAGTTACATGATTTATATATTGCCAACCCAACCGTTAGATCAGTGTTTCTCAACGTTGGCAACTTGAAGATGTCCGGACTTCAAGGACATCTTGAAGCACTGGCTGAGGAATTCTGGGAGTTGAAGTCCGGACATCTTCAAGTTGCCAACGTTGAGAAACACTGCGTTAGATTATATTCCTAACACTGGCCACTCCAGAGTGCCTGAGTAAAAAATTAAACTAGGGTGGGGATGGAGAGCAGGGTGTAGCTGTCCTACTACTTATCTTGGACAGGGAAAAGGGGGCTGGGGATGACATGCACAAGTGAGTTATTCAGTGGATGAGATCCCCTAAAAATAAGACCCGGTGCCTTTTTTGGTGGCAAAAATAAATAAGACAGGGCCTTATTTTCAGGGAAACACGGTATCTACATTTATTTGCAGCCCTAGGTGAGTTTATAGCATTTTTCTCTCCACTTCGTTAAAAAAGATGTTTGCAGGTCATATGGGATCATATTCTTCCTTTCTGGTGCTCCCTCAAAAAATATGTATATATATTTTGGCTCAGCTGATAACGGATCAGAGCCTGTGGCTTAGTGGTTAACATATCTGCCTAATATGTAATATAGCCCAGGTTCGAATCCCAGTAAGGGTATGGCTAGCTGATGAGAGCTAAATAGCTTGAAATAGATCTATACTAGTCTCCCTTTATTTATTTATCAGCACAAATACTACATTATATACATACATACATACATACATACATACATACATACATACATACATACGGTACAGAACCAGAGGTGGGTTGCTCCCAGTAGTAGGGGCGGTGGGAGGCTCCACCCACCCGCCTGGACACTTTTGCACATGCGCAGGAGCTTTTGAGCATGCGCAGGAGTGTCAAAACGCGCGCGCCCGCCAGTGAACCGGTAAAAAAAAAAAATTGGCAACCCATCTCTGTACGGAACATATAACTTGCCAAGGATGTGAACTATTTGGAGAGTTTCACCCACAATGCCTTATAAATCATGGGTAGAGCATTACGCCCCCAATCTTTTTTTAAAAAAGAAATTTCTACATTTCTTTCCAAAATAATCGGTTGTTTTTGGGTGCCACCGTGTTTTCTATGCAATTTGAACTCTGTTCCGTTGAGAGAACAACGATATAAATCCTCAAAGGTTTTGTAAGCATTGTGGACACTAATTTTCTGGACCTTCTTTTGTAATAAATGGAATCAACCTGACAAAACTGTGTGAGTTTCTCTCTCTCCCTCTCTCTCTCTCTCTCTCTCTCTCTCTCTCTCTCCCCCTCCCTCCCTCTGTGTGTGTGTGTGTGTTAGAGAGAGAAAACCTGTGGGCGAAATCCCTAGAGCTTTGAACAGGTGAGCAGATGGAAGTGTGTTTTCTTGAAATCCATTGAATTTTGGGAAAGAAATTGGGACCAGAAAAATAAGAGTTGGAAGGGACCCTGGAGGTCATCTAGTCCAACCCCCTGTTCAGCAGGAGACGCTATTCCATTCCAGACAAACAGTTGTCCAATCTCTTCTCAAAAACCTCCGCTGAGGGAGCCACCCCCAACCAGACCTTCCGTTGCTAAGCAAGGCGGTGGTTAAGTGAGTCACATCCCGTGTTGTGACCTTGATAGGTTCCTATCCTATCCTACCCTATCCTAATATTGGATATAATATTCTATCAAATATTCATGTTTGAGCTGGAAATAATAATGGTAACTTTTGCTTTTCACTTTATTGTCATGGCACCTCGTACAACGAAATTAAATTCCATCTTCAGTGTACCTTATACATAAAAAATATAAAACACAAACACGCATCCTTTGCCTTCTATGCAATTGAATTGAAAACCCTTGATTTTGAATGAATATTGCACGATGTACAGTGGCATTCAATATAGTTAACTTCTCTGGCATAGAAGCTGTTTAACAAATGGTACATGGATTTATTCGGTGCCTCAAAGCATGGGAGCCAAATATCTTAAAACCATGGGACCCAAAGACACTTGCAAATCAATTCCATAAATTCCTTTACACCCAATGTATATTAAAGCTCAAACATTCAGTTCAATAAGGCATTTAAATAAATGCCCAAGGATAGGATTGGGTGTCTAGACAACCCTCATAATGAGAGGCGTCAAACTGCAGCTGTCAGCTAAATGAAGAATAGGTGGAATAACATACAACCTTATAGTAACCTACTAATCAAATTAAAATCTCCCATCACCCAGTCTACTTCTATCCTCTCCGCTGTGCCCTTTTTAATTGACATTTTAATGGACATTTATCGCTACAAAGCTCTTTAACAAATGGTACACGGATTTATTCGGTGCCTTTCTTAAAACATGGGACCCAAATATCTTAAAACATGGGACCCAAATATCTTAAAACATGGGATCCAAACATCTTAAAACATGGGACCCAAAGATCTTAAAAGAATGGGATTCAGATATCTTAAAACATGGGATCTAAATATCTTAAAACATGGGATCCAAATATCTGAAAACATAGGACCCAAAGATCTTAAAAGAATGGGACTCAAAGATCTTAAAACATGGGATCCAAATATCTGAAAACATAGGACCCAAAGATCTTAAAACATGGGATCCAAATATCTGAAAACATGGGATCCAAATATCTTAAAACATGGGACCCAAAGATCTTAAAATATGGGACCCAATGATCTTAAAACATGGGATCCAAATATCTGAAAACATAGAACCCAAAAATCTTAAAAGAATGGGACTCAAAGACATGGGATCCAAATATTTTAAAACATGGAATACAAATATCTTAAAACATAGGACCCCAAGATCTTAAAAGAATGGGACCCAAAGATCTTAAAGCATGGGACTCAAAGATCTTAAAAGAATGGGACCCAAATATCTTAAAACATGGGAAGAATGGTTTGCAATTGTCCATTATGGTTATTTCCTAAGGGGGCTTGATGGACCTTTTAAGGCAGAGGAGACCTTGGGGTGTGTGGGAAACTGAGGCCTGGCCTTCTACTATGCCAGTTTCCTGGCACTTGTATACCCACACACATCACAGAGCGCTTACCAACTAGGCAACATCATCAATGCTGAAGGGAGTAGGGTGTGCAGAGGAGGAGGAGAAGGGAGGAGGAGGAAGAAGAGGACTATGGGGTCCTTGGTGCTCTCTGAGCTTGGTGGTTTCCTCGCAGACCTTTCGTGACCCAACTAGGTAACCTCATCAGTGCTAAATACAATACAGTTGTGGGAAATTTTAGGCGTAGGAAACAAAACGGACAGATGTTTTGAAATTTGAGGTGAGACCATGGGAGAACTTCTCCTGTGTTTAGAGTAAACAGTAACAAGAATTGGAAGGGACCATTAGAGGTCATCAAGACCAACCCGTCCCCTTAGGGATCCGAACGCCCGACCTTTCTGATTGACAAGCTCAGTGTCTTAACCACTGAGTCACCCAGTCAGGATGGGGAGGCTGGGGGGCTGCAGCAAAAAGAACAAGAGAGGAGACTGTACCCCAATCATACACCCCCCCCAAAAAAACCCCTACCAGAATACTCACTGGCTACCCTGCCATCAATTCACTTCGGCTCCGACGGGCACGAGAAGATGCTGCTTTTACCTTACTGGCTCCGGAGGCGCTCTCTGATCTTTCAGCCGAATCATGAGGACTAGCGCCTGGAATGACCTGGCTGCAGCGCGAGGATGCCGTTTTCATCCTTGGAGACTTGAGAAAATATAGACTTTTATGTTGGGGGAGAAGGGGGGCGCAAATCGGCCGGCTGGAGGAGGCTTTGGCTTTTGATTGGCTGCCGGCGACAGATTGGGCGGGGCCAGGCCTGCTTTGGGTCCGCCTCCCTCCTTTCCTATTCCTCCCTCCCCCTCCTCCCCTTTTCCTTGGATCTCCGTTTATTCCGCTTGCTGCAGCCTCCGCCGGAGCCGCGTTTGCAAAGCCGGGAAAGGCGGTGGGGCAGGGCTCGCTGCCCGGATTGCAAGGGCGGAGGGGAGGGGTGGGGGAGGCAGCCGCCACCCCTAATCCAGGAAGCCCCAGACCCTCTTTTTTGGGGGGGGGGAGGGCGAGGGTCTTCGAGATGAGCACAGCCCTGCGGTACAAGAGCAAGCTTGTCAACCCAGGTGAGGTTTATTTTTGGGGTGGGTGGGTGAGAGAAGATGGGGGAGAATAAGGCACTGCCTGCCTTATTTTGGGGAGGGGGTCTTGAGTCTCGGGCGGCTGTGTGCTTTCTTATTCTTCTAATTTTGCCTTTTTTTCTTCCCTCCTTTCCTCTCTCTCTCTCTCTCTTTCTCTCATCCGGCATCTGCCCATTTTGGCTTTCCCGTAGAAGAAAAACAGGTAAGGTTGACTCCCTTATTTTTTTTCTCTTTCTTTCTCTCTCTCTCTCCCCCCCCCTTTTTGGCATCCCAGATGATGCTAAAGAAGAGGAGGGGGGCACTTCCATTTCCTCCCCTGCCTCAAGGGAGGGCAAGCAGAATGCCTCCCCTCTTCTCTCCCTCCCTCCCCAGCCCCCTCAATTTTCACAGAGAGACCCCTCTCTAGGTCTGCGTAAAGGGAGGGAGGGGGAGTGAATGTCAAGCTTTCCTGGAAGATTAATAAGCAAGCATCCACAGACAGACACGCTTTTAAGGATAGGGGTTTCGGCTTTCTGGGCTGCTGCAGGAAAGCAGGATTTTTTAAAGGGGGGGGGGTTGCAAATCCTAAGGCCTGCCCTTTGATTGGCAGCTAGCAACCCTGATGGGCTACCGCTCGGCCATGTGCTGGGGCCAAACCAAGCCAGTCCATTTTCTGACAATTCTCTCTCTCCCGGAGAGTCAGTTTTATGAGATTTCGAAGCTGGCTTCCTCCTTACCATCTGAGGCTTTCTACCCCCCCTCCCTCTTCAGCATCCTTTCGGTGTGCCCCTGGAGAGATGCTAGGGTGTGTGTTTGTGCAGGGGTGGGGTAGGGTGGGGGGGAAAAGCTAGGGTGATGTAATTCCGTGGCAGGGTGGAAGGTTGTTTATCTGCAATTTGGCTGGCTGGCTTGAGCATTGTGCCCGATCGGTTTGCAGAGGGAGGGGGGAGGGAGACAGAGACAGAGAGAGATGAGAGAGGGGGAGATAGAGAGAAAGAGAGAGGGGGAGAGAGAGACAGAGAGATGAGAAACAGAGAGAGAGACAGAGAGAGAGAGACAGAGAAAGAGAGAGAGAGAGACAGAGAGAGAAAGAGAGAGCAGGAGAGAGACAGAGAGAGAGATGAGAAACGGAGAGAGACAGAGAGATGAGAGAGAAAGAGAGAGATGAGACAGAAAGATGAGACAGAGAGAGAGAGAGAAAGAGAGGGGGAGATAGAGAGATAGAGAGACAGAGAGAGAAAGAGAGAGAAAGAGAGATGAGACAGAAAGATGAGACAGAGAGAGAGAAAGAGAGAGCGGGAGACAGGGGGAGCGAGAGACAGAGATGAGAGACAGAGAGATGAGAGAAAGAGACAGAAAGATATGAGAAAGTGAGACAGAGAGAGAGAGAAAGAAAGAAAATGAGAGAGAGAAAGAAAGAGGCAGACAGAGAGAGAGAGAGAAAGATATATATGCAGAATTAGGGTATTATTGTTATTGGCTGGTAGAAGGGCAAACTGGATTCCAGACTATATCCAGATGATTTGTCCCCCCCACTTTTTTTAAATAACCCTTTGCATGCCATCTATTTTGAAATTATGGCTTGCGTGCCATTTGGGAGCTAGAAGGGGATGTGGCTTCTTGATCTCGGAGGTACGTAGGTAGCTGGGGATGGAGATACAGCAAGAATTAAATCCATCCATGATTTGGGCCTGGCTGTTTAGCCGGTTTGAGCGGGGGGGGGGATACAGATGTTGAAGGCATGAGGTTAAATGATTGGAGGAGTAAATTGGCCTTCTGGAGTCTTTTCCCCACCTGAGTAAGTTCCCTGGCATTTCCTCAACCTGGCAAGGAGGAAGGATAGGATAGGATAGAATAGAATAACAGAGTGGAAGGGACCTTGGAGGTCTTCTAGTCCAACCCCCTGCGTTTTCAGATGGTTTAGGGAGTGAATTGAATTGTGATCAAACATGGCAACCATGCCTCTTCTTACTTCTGGATTTATATATATATTTATTTTTTTATTTGTTTCCTGCCTTTTTATTATTTTTTACAAATAGCTCAAGGCGGCAAACATATCCAACACACCTTCCTCTTCTCTTATTTTTCCAACAACAGTCCTGTCATGTCCTTTGGGCTGAGCGGGAGGGACTCCATGAGACTAGAACTCCCAGTCTCCTGGTGATTTGCCCAAAGTCACCCAGCTGGCTTTCACAGCTAAGGCGGGACTAGAGCTCACTGTCTCCTGGTGATTGGCCCAAAGTCACCCAGCTGGCTTTCATGGCTAAGGCGGGACTAGAACTCATTGTCTCCTGGTGATTGGCCCAAAGTCACCCAGCTGGCTTTCATGGCTACGGCGGGACTAGAACTCATTGTCTCCTGGTGATTGGCCCAAAGTCACCCAGCTGGCTTTCATGGCTAAGGCGGGACTAGAACTCAGAGTTTCCTGGTGATTGGCCCAAAGTCACCCAGCTGGCTTTCACAGTTAAGGCGCAACTAGAACTCCCAGTCTCCTGGTGATTGGCCCAAAGTTACCCAGCTGGCTTTCCTGCCTAAGACAGAACTAGAACTCACAATCTTTTGGCGATTGGCCCAAAGTTACCTAGTCAGCTTTCCTGCCTAAGGCGGGACTAGAACTTGCAACAACCCCCCCCCCCCGCTTTCTAGCCTGATGCCTTAATCACCAGATCAAACTGGCTTGTTTACTTCCCCATCCCTGCCTGATTCACCTATTTTCCCCCCTCCTCTTTGATGGCGTTCAGCTTTTTCCTATGTCCTCTACTTGATGTAGATAGAGGGTACCATTAATTGTGTGCCCCGTAAGTCCATATCCTCTTTCACGGATCGTATAAATAGTTCTTCCCCAGGGTTTTCTGGCTCTAAACTGGTCCTTCAGGTCATCCCAAAATATATACCCATCATTGTTGTAATTAAACAATGGAGTGTTGTGGTGGCCTAGAGGTGGAGTTCCCACCTCACAATCAGGAGGTCTTTGAGTTCGATCCTTGGTAGAGGCATATCTTTCTCTCTCTGGGCACAATGAGAATGTATCTGCTGCACAATGAGAATGTATCTGCCGCATTGGTGACAAGAAGGGCAGCTGGCCATCAAAACACTTGGCTCCATCCAGTTGCCCAGACTCCACCCTGCGAAGGATGATGGGGTCATTAACAATGATGATATTTGTAATTGAATCCATCCACTTTGCTAATGGTCATCTCCGCCTCCTCTTTCCTTTCACCTTTGCCAGAATGATGGACTTCCCAGGAGATTATTATTGTATAAAGTGCCCAAGGTTGGATAAATTTGAACTTGCTCATTTGTGGCTCAAGTGAAAAAGCAGGGTTGGTTTGTGTGATGATCTCTTCTCGGCCGTCCGTGGTATTTTCAGCTATTTTCCCCCAATGCTGAAATGCTTCCTTTCCTGCTTTTTTTATTTTTTATTTTATTTTTTGGATACCATTATTGAATCTGAAAGGGACGCAGTGGCTCAATGGCTAAGACGTTGAGCTTGTCGATCAGAAAGGTCGGCAGTTTGGCGGTTCAAATCCCTAGCGCCACGTAACGGAGTGAGCTCCTGTGACTTGTCCCAGCTTCTGTCAATCTAGCAGTTCGAAAGCACGTAGAAAATGCAAGTAGAAAAATAGGAACCACCTTTGGTGGGAAATAAACAGTGTTCCGTGCGCCTTTGGAATTGAGTCATGCCAGCCACATGACCACGGAGTCGTCTTCGGATAGCGCTGGCTCTTCAGCTTTGAAACAGAGATGAACACCGCCCCCTATTGGGAATGGCTACATATGTGGAAGGGAACCTTTACCTTGTTGAATCTGAATAAGCTTGTTTAAACGCCGAGGGATGTTTGAGAAAATAATGGTCATAGCTGGATCTTAATTGCCTAAACGCTCAATGAAGTAAGGCTGGGCTCAGGTAAAACCATGGATTGCTTTGATGCCTTTAATCTTATAATGCTGCTGATTATTTAGAACCATTTATCAGCCGTGAGTCAGGATGGCTGTGTTCTCATCACCACAAACTACGTTTTCAGATTAATGCAACGTGTGAATTAATCTCTCACCTGCTCAACTAAACCTCTCTGCGGTCAGTTGGCAACTTATTACACGTTGCTTAGAAGTACAGGTGGGCGTCGGCTTACAACAATTCATTTAGCAACCAAAGTTACAACTGCGCTGAAAAAAGTGACTTTTGATCATTTTTACCACACTTATGAGCTTTGACTTACGACAGCCCATTTAGTGACTATTCGAAGTCGCAACAGTGATGAAAAAAAGTGACTTAGGACGGTTTTTCACCCTCACGACCTTTGACTTACAAACAGCTCGCTTAGTGACCATTCAAAGTTACGACAGTACTGAAAAAAATGGATGTAGGACCATTTCCCACACTTACGACCTTCGTAGCATCCCTCCCGGGATGAAAAATTCAGAGGCTTGGCAACCGGTTCATACTTACGACCGTTGCTGCATCCCAAGGTCATACCATCCCCTTTTGCGACCTTCTGACAAGGAGTTTCGCTTAATGACCGTGCTACTCATTTTACAACCGCAGGATTTCACTTGACAACTAGGTCAAGAAAAAAAATATGAAAACACGGGGCGAAACTCACTTTAACAAACGTCTCACTTAGCAACAGAGACGTTGGGCTCCGTCGTTGGTTGTAAATCGAGGACTGAACCTGCATTCATCCAGTCTCGTGAGAGATTCAGAGCCCGGGAAATCAGAGGAGGTTTTATTTCGCGTGGGCCTGTTGGGTTGAATTAACGGTTGCCTTCTCTGACATTTGGGTCACGTCCAAATCCTCCTGAGACACGTGCTGTGGGAAGACCCCGTGCAGGGAGTGAAAAAGTGGCCTTGAACCAACTCCTGGAAATTTCGTCGAGGTCTAAGAATAGTTGGAAGGAGATTGCTGGAAGCAAAAAGGCTCCTGCATCTCCATCCAGTGTTGTTGCTAAGCAACGGGAGGCATCTGCTCCACACTCCTGCAAAGTCACGCTAGCTGTGCACGTTAGCAATATTACATGGGGTACCGTTGGCGCAGAGATGCGTACGGGGAAGGGAAAGGGCGGCGTTATTCCAAAACAGCTGCGATTGAACTCGAAGGGGGTTGGATTGCGTCCGTCAGCAAGATTGAAGATCTGGCCTTAAATTTACCCGGCTGAAAAAGCTCCTTCATAAGTGGCCCTTCGGTTATGGCAGTGATTGAGCTCTGGAATCGGTCTGGCCCTGAGCCATGCTGTTGAATTGAATTGAATTTATTGCATTCATATACCGCCCTATTCCCAGAGGGACTCAGGGCGGTTCAAATTCAAAGGGAGGGAAATACGGTTCCACTACAAAACCGCGTTCAACTAAAGCGCGCTCGATGAAACCGCGTAGCTGACATCACAGCGCGACAACAGCGCGGAGAAAAAAGCACGCTGTAAACGCTAAACCTAAAATTAACCCCTAAACCTAAAATTAACCCCTAAACCTAAACCTAATCCTAAACCTAATCCTAAACCTAACCCTAAACCTAACCCTAACCCTAAACCTAACCCTAAACCTAACCCTTAACCTAACGCTAAACCTAATCCTAACGCTTAACCTAATCCTAACCCTTAACCTAACCCTAACCCTAACCCTTAACCTAACCCTTACCTTAACTTGAATCGGCTTGCTTTCAAAGCGCTATTTAAAGCGCCCTTCTTTCTCTGCGCTCGCTGTTGTCGCCCTGCTGTTGTCGCCCTGCTGATGACGTCAGCGACGCGGTTTAATCGGGCGCGCTTTAGTCGAGCGCGGTTTTGTCGTGCCACGGGGAAATACAGACAAGGGGGGAAAAAACAGCACAACAAACAACTACAGAAAGAATTTAAAAACAATCAACAGCCACACAGTTCGAGCGGGGATGGGAACTCGTCAGCCCCAGGCCTGTCGGAACAGCCAGGTTTTAAGGGCTTTGCGGAAGGCCTGAAGGGTGGTGAGGGTCCGAATCTCCACGGGGAGCTCGTTCCAGAGGGCCGGAGCAGCCACAGAGAAGGCCCTCCTCCAGGTGGTAGCCAGGCGATATTGGCCAGTAGATGGAATTCGGAGGAGGCCTACTCTGTGGGATCTAATAGGTCTGTTGGAGGTAATTGGCAGCAGGCAGTCTCTCAAGTACCCAGGTCCAATACCATGAAGGGCGTGTTCCGTTGGGTCACATGGCATGTGTGATTTGACGGCCGTTTTCGCTGTGTTGTTTTTAACACATGAACAGCGCTGGAAGGGGCCTCGGAGGTCTTCTAGTCCAGCCCCCTGCAGAAGCAGGAGACCCTACACCCGTGATGGGGAACCTGTGACACGCAAGCCGTCGCCCCAATTCA